>NC_142134.1:43833000-44138700 GCF_024610735.1 Ursus americanus
AGTTGGTTGGAAACCAGTGAGATGATGACATCTCTTTCATCATAATCTGAGTATCCATGGTTTTTGAGAGGAACAAAATATGGTGTGGGCCCTAATGGGATTATGTAGGAGACCAGGAACTGAGCGCTGTTGTGTTGGGACGCTTGCCATCTTGGCAGAAACGAGATGGAGGGTGACTGAGGAGTTTGAGGGGAAGAAGCCGGTGGGATGACCTCGGGGGGGCATCTCTTTGCCTCCGTTGCCCTGGAGAAAGTGAGGACATGCGTTCTGAAGCAACGCGCAGGGGCACTAGCTAATCTCGAAAGAGAAAAACTAAAACAAGTTCCTGTGTAGTTAAGGCAAGTGGTTCCTGGTTCCTGGATTTCTTTCTGATTTGGATTTTTATTTTCTGTTGTAGGAGTTTCCATGTGTTGCATTGTGACCTCTCTTAGACAGCTACTTTCCTGGGACGCCATATTATGTCCATTTTTCTCCTTTCTCTCTCTTTTTTAACCACCAGAAGGTCTCCTTAGATTTTTTTTTTTTAAATCAAGGCTCAGTGCTTATCATTTTAGGGACTTTTATTGGGCCGGAGAGGCCCCTGGCTGATGTAAACTTGTATTCATTTCCCTGTTGCTCGGATAGTCCCTGGCGTTGCAAGTGGTTTACTAGTCTCTAACATGGCAGGATGCTGCTACTGGGAAATCTGGGCCGGTTCCTGGGGGCTGGACGTCTCCGGACCACGAGCTGAAACATCCCTGTTGTCCTTTGGCAGTTCGGAAATACGTGCTACTGTAACTCTGTGCTTCAGGCCTTGTACTTCTGCCGGCCGTTCCGGGAGAATGTGCTGGCATACAAGGCCCAGCAAAAAAAGAAGGAAAACTTACTGACGTGCCTGGCAGACCTCTTCCACAGCATCGCCACACAGAAGAAGAAGGTTGGCGTGATCCCACCAAAGAAGTTCATTTCGCGGCTGAGAAAGGAGAACGGTGAGCAATGTGTGTAAGGGTCTGCAGTAAGAATGCACAGTTCCGTGGCTGCGCCACATGACTCTCCCCTCTTCCTTTTTTTTTTTTTTTTAAAGGGGTAAAGAGTTTGGCCAACTACTCGAAAATCACTTTTTTTAAAAAGAAATTGTAATTCTCCTTTCCCACCTCATAAACATAAAATAAAGCTGGGTAAAAAACATGCTTATCAATTCAGATTTATCATTCCATTTTGGAATGGTCTTTTATTTGCCCCACATTGGGAGGAGTTTTTTCTGGGTAGGACCGTTGCGCGAGAGAAATTGCCCAAGGCAGCCTTCTAAGCAGAACGCTGATTGGAATAAATAGGTTGGTGCAATAATGGAATAAAATAGTACTCTTACAAACTTGTCATAAGTGATTAAAGTAAATGTATATTCTCTAATCAGAGCCTTTGCTGTTTTAAGAGTAATACCTCTGACTTTTGCCTACGACCATTGAAAGATATTAAATTGATATCTTTATATTATAAAAATGCCCTGCTGTCACCTGATTTTTTTTTTTTTCCATTTCTGGTTTTCCTATCTTCTTTTTCGGGAAAAGTGATAGTAGAGACTCAGTTATTCCAGAAGCTTTGCGTTGGTAATTTCTACGACTAGAAGTAGTTGATATGGCAACTTGTGTTTATCCTAGATTTCCGCCTTACTCCAGCAGACTTGCACAGTTAATCAGATGTTTGTTTTATAAAGTCTCATTTAATTTGATTGCTGTCTTTTAAAGTTGTTGTAGTTTATACGTACCAGAATAAAAATAATGTGAGCGGGAAGCAGAGCACTCCCGAGCCTCGTGGCGAACATGATTAATAATGACGTTTCACAGCTGCACGCATCTCTTGATGGTTTGTCCTTATGGCAGGGAACAGCAGTAGGCTTCTGGAGTCGTTTGTATTTGGTTTCAGAACACCATCAGATAGATACACGTATCCCCCATCTCCCAGGTGTGTTTCATCTAAACTGCTTCCAGTCTGGTCCGGGGTTTAATATGATCTTTGGGAAGAGACCCCAGTTGCTCTAGATAAATTGCAGAATGAATAATTGATCGTTGGCAGTCACGTCATATTAAATATTGATATTTTATCAGCGAACCCGTGAAATCATTTCTGGGGTGTTCTGTAGGATAAATAAAAATTTTGGTTGCATTTTATATACGTGATGACTTTAGGGAGATAGGGTAAGTGTAGTTCTTGGTGAGTGGTAGAGAAAAGGATAATGAACAAAAATTCTTCTACAGTGTACCCATTAAAGTTGCAAAATAGAGATGAATATTATCTGTGCTACCTGTCCACTTGACATTTCAATATAAAAATTGAAGTGGGCACGTAGAATTCAGCATTTTCTTTGCTTTTCAAGAACCAGAGGTTGAAATAATGACCTTCTCTTTTCCAGATCTCTTTGATAACTACATGCAGCAGGATGCTCACGAGTTTTTAAATTATTTGCTAAACACTATTGCGGACATCCTGCAGGAAGAGAAGAAACAGGAAAAACAAAACGGAAAATTAAAAAATGGCAACATGAATGAACCTGCAGAGAATAACAAACCAGAACTCACCTGGGTCCATGAGATTTTTCAGGGAACGCTGACCAATGAAACTCGATGCTTGAACTGTGAAACTGTAAGCACTGAGAGGGCTTTCGTGTGATTTGCTTGTGCGTACTTGTACAGGCTCTGTTTTGCATGAGTGTGCTGTGGTCTGCAGCGCCCAGCAGTCGTCCACGGTATATGCGGATGATTCTGTTGATGTATAGGAGCCCCAGGGGCAAACTTTTGGAAGCATGTCTCCATCCAAGGTGTCTCTGCTGGCTAAAGCAGACAGATGAGGGGAAAGTCTCAAAAACTGGATTGCTTTGAGTCATGGGCAAATTTGAAGGTCCACAAATTGAACTGTTAAACTGGACTCCACCAGTTGTCTTGGATTTTGCTCATGCGAGACGTAGAATAGACCGTCTCCCCAACTTAAAGGAATCAGCTGTGGGTTGGTGAACTTGAAGTTGGAAGTCGGGCTTGGCTTTTGATTCCACTGCAGTTAGCTGGGCGTTTGGCGAGTCCCTTACGGTGCTGTTGCCAGGGCTGGGCGGGCTCATGTGTTTGGATGAGTCTGGCACACAGTAGGCACTTACTATAGTTGAATTCGAAGACGTGGTCTCTGGAGCATGACTCAGGATGTCGCGTTTGCTTGGTATATTTGATTTAACTCTGTGAGTGGCCTCATAATTTGGTGCTTAAAAGCCCAGCTTTAGGGGCGTCTGGGTGGCTCAGTCGTTAAGCGTCTGCCTTTGGCTCAGGGCGTGATCCTGGTGTTCTGGGATGGAGCCCCACATCAGGCTCCTCCGCTGGGAGCCTTCTTCTTCCTCTCCCACTCCCCCTGCTTGTGTTCCCTCTCTTGCTGGCTGTCTCTCTCTCTCTCTGTCAAATAAATAAAATCTTTATTAAAAAAAGAAAAAAAAAAAAAGCCCAGCTTTAGAACCAGGCTGCTGAGTTTGTATGCCGGTTCTCCTGTGCCTTAGTTATGGGTGACTGGGCATATTATTCAACCTCTCTGTCTTCACTCTCCTCATCTGTAAATTGGATCGATGAGAGCACCTATGTCATAGAGTCGTTTGGGAGGATGAAATGAGTTAACAGTTGGAAAGCACACAGAGCCGTGCTTGGCACGTAGCAAATATGCAATAAATGTCAGCTATTACTGTTTACTATAACTACTAACAACATAGCAAATCTCTGAGTTCATTAGCAGTCTCAGAGTTTCTTTACATCATAGGAAAAATTCTGTAGGATTGTGCATTTTTCTGGAAGAGAGAGCGAGTACCTCTCATTAGTTTTTGCAAAGGAACTAGGACCCAGAAATGATTAAGATGTGGATATAAGTGGGAGGCTCTTTGTTTTTTGGCAGTCTTTCTCCTGTCCTTTTAAACAGTTTTCAAATCAACATTCTGATTTGTTCATTGTAGAAACAACTAGAAAATATAGCTAAGCAAAAAGAGAAAAAAGAGTAAAAGTTACCAGTGATCTCCCCACCCAGAGATGATAAATTTGAAACATTTTCTAAAAATTGTGATCACATTTGCCCAGAGAGAACCACTTGAACATTTTGAAATATATCCTGCCAAAACATTCTCTACACATACTTTTCTATCTAGAGATCTTTCCTCCCTCCCTTTCTCCTTCTGTCCCTTTATATTTTATATTCCGGTAAAATCCGAATGAATACAGAAGTAGAAGAGTAGAGTAAATCCCATATGGGTATTACTATGCTTGTTAACACGTCGGCCCATCTCGATCATTTCTTGTTTCATGCCTTCTCCCCCACCCTTGCCAACCTGGTCATTTTTAAGCAAATCTCAAATAACTTATCATTTCATTTATAGTTTCTTCATCACTTTGTTACATATCTCTAAAAGGTAGGACATCTTTTTTTTTTTAAACAAAAGTACAGTACCATTATCACACCTAAAAATAATTCCTTTAAATCATTATTCACTTAGTGTTCAGGTTTCTCTGATTATGTCATATTTTTTTTTAGCAGTTGGTTAATTCACGTAAGGATCTAAACATCATCCACAGACTGCCTTTAACCAGTTATGTCTCAGTCTATAAGTTACCACCCACTGCTCCCCCTCCCTTCCTTTTTTCCTTGCAATTTCGTTATTGAAGAAATCATGTTTGTCCTGTAGAATTTCCCACATTCTGGAAGCATCCTGTGTTGTTAACAGGTACAGTAAAATGGCAGTATGTTTCTGCCATCCTACTCTGTCTTTATTTAACCCTATTTTCTATTCTTTTTTCTTTCTTGCCTTCTTTTGTATCAATGAAATAATTTTTTTTTAAAGATTTTATTTATTTATTCATTCGACAGAGATAGAGACAGCCAGCGAGAGAGGGAACACAAGTAGGGGGAGTGGGAGAGGAAGAAGCAGGCTCATAGCGGAGGAGCCCGATGTGGGGCTCGATCCCATAACGCCGGGATCACGCCCTGAGCCAAAGGCAGACGCTTAACCGCTGTGCCACCCAGGCGCCCCAATGAAATAATTTTTTAATATTTTGCATCTACTGTATTGTTAGTTTCAAATTCTCTTAGAGGTTACTCTGGAGACTGCAATATACATCTTTGCCTTAGTTAATTTTTTACCACTTTCCCAACATTGCTGGAACTTATGGAATACTTCATCTCCTTTTCCTTCTTTTGTGTTATTGTTTTGTGATAAACTCGTAATTTTTAACATTTCAGATGTTTTAAATCCATTGCAGTTTTTTATTCTTCTTGATACCAAATGTATTTTTAGAATAACTTAATTCCCTTTTAAACATCAAAATCAGGGCCATATTGTAAATATTATAATTTGCAGATTTATAGTCTTTTTTTTTTTTCTTTCTTCCCTCTTTTTAATAAGGGAGTATTCCTGGCACCATCCTCATCTTCCTCTTGCATCTGTTCTGTCACAAAGTTCTGTCTGTCGTATCTCTTTTTCATCCTCTACTTCTCTCAGTTCCCACTGCTCACACCCTGGCTCAGGGCGCCCCTCAGCTCTTGACTAGCAATCTCTGCTAAATTGCAGTAACTTCTTACTGGATTTTCTGCCCTTTCGCTTGCCTCTTCCATGTTACTATCCGGTCCAACTAATAGCAATCTGTCTGTTCTTTGACTGTTTGGTAGTTTTTGCAACTTATTTTTGTATCCCTAAAACACATTGTTCAGTTTGGCTTGTCTTTTGTCTTTATATGAATGAAATAATACAATGTGTATTCCTCTGTGTACTGTGTTTTGGTTTTGCTTTTTTGTTGAGTATCCCTTGTGAGATTCATTTGTGTTGTTGCATGATGCTTTCATTTTTTTCATTGCCGTATAGTATTCCATGCGTGAATACGTGACAGTTCACTAGTTTATTTCACTGTTGGTGGATATTTGGTTGTTTCCAGTTTGGCGCAACTATGAGCAATGCTGCTGTGACCATTCCAATGCATGCAATCAAGTGTACATAAATCTATCTATATATATTTTTTCTCTATATTTTTTTAGGTCCTATGGTATGCTTATCAGAAAATTTCAAATCCCCGAAGTGCTTGTCCCATTTTACACATGCAGTGTATGATCATTCTCGTTTCTCCACATTGCTGTCTATACTTACTCTTCCTAGATGGCTTCACTTTGGGTAATATAGTGGCTGTGTAACTGAGTATTATTTTATTCCGTAAATACCTCCCCCTGCCTCACACCTGCTGTGTAAAGGCACAGATACTGAGGATACAGTGAGAGCCTTGCCTTTCTGGAACTTTCACATGGGAGACAGACATTAGTAACAAAGTGTATAATGAGTTTTGTCATGACAATTGTAAAATGCTATGAAGGAGAAGTACAGAGTACCCTATGAGCTTATGACACAGGAACCAGAACAGTGGGGTGGTGCATTTCTACGGTTAGCCGGGAAACCTGCAGCAGACGGTGTAGCTGGGCTGGTCCTTTTGGTTATCTTTGAAATTAACACAGTTACTAAAACCATCCTGTGGAAAACTCGGTAGGAGTTTTCAGGAAGGCTCAGATGATAGGCTTAGTCACATTTGTAGTTTCTTTATCTATGAACGGGTTATTCGATCCCAAAAAATGCAAATAATGCACCCTCAAATATTTGTATGGCAGAAACTATCACCTAGCCTGTTACTTTCCTGGAGGGTTACCATTAGATGTGACGCCTGTACCCAGAGATCCCCTTCAAAACTTCTGGATGATGGCAGGATGCCTGGGTGGCTCAATTGGTTAAGCATCTGCCTTCAGCTTAGGTCATGATCCCAGGGTCCTGGGATCGAGCCCCGTGTTGGGCTCCTTGCTCAGTGAGGAGCCTGCTTCTCCCTCTCCCTCTGCTGGTCCCTCTGCTTGTCCTGTCTTGCTCTCTATCAAATAAATAAATAAAATATTAAAAAAAAAAAAAACTTTTGGGTGATGCCATAGTTTGTTATAACAGGATTCCAACCATTATACTTGGTTTGTGGAAGTAAAAGCTGAATGTATGAGTCTGTCTTTATGGAGGATGGCATGCTCTGAAAAACCTGTATTTTTTATTTCTTTTTTTTTAAGATTTTATATATTTGAGAGAGAGAGCACGAGCGAGGGGAGGCAGAGGGAGAAGCAGACTCCCCGCTGAGCAGGGAGCCTAATGTGGGGCTCGATCCAGGACCCCGAGATCATGACCTGAGTTGAAGGCAGATGCCTAACCGACTCAGCCACCCAGGCATCCCTGTATTTTTTATTTCTTAAAGTGATTAGACTTGAGGCAGGAGTTTTCTCTGGTGTTACTTAGGTAATCACCTCCATTTCTTAGATCCTTTAACTGGATGGGATCCTAGGAGTCATCCAATCCTTCCCTGCCAGTGCCCGCGTCCCTTCTGTGACATCCTAGCCAGTTGGTCACCAGCATCTGCTGGCCTCTGACCAGAGATGGGGAACTCAATCTCTCTGGGCGATGCATTCCATTTTTAGAAAGCTCTAATTGTTAGAAAAGCCCTCTACTTTCTAAGAAAATCCATAGCCTGCAGGCTGTTTTTGAGGACTTAGTGTAAAAGAAGACCTACCATTTAAGTTTTCTTTCCCAGGATGAGAAATATGGGGCCCCCTTTGAGTACTGTCCTCTGCCCGAGGCAGGCGAGCAGCCTTTAGATGGTGCTTCAGTCACCGTTGTGAAAGCTCACAGTGGGATTCAGCTCTGCTAGATCCTCTGCTGCAAATTAGCCCCCGGGGGAGCGGGGAGCCTTGCCATTGTAGCCACCCCAGCCGCTGGTTCCTCCAGTTGCGCAAAACGCTTTGTGCCCTCCTTCTGGCTTTCAGAAAATATGATTTTTCCCCCCTTGGTCTCACCCGTTGTAAATGTTGCTTGTGATTGCAGTGCAAATGTCAACTGAGAGATTTATGGAGACAAACAGTTTCACCCTGCAATACACTTGGAGAGACTATTTTAAGGGGGGTAATTCAGTGCACACTTTCCCGTATAACCTTGATCGAGGCACTTCAGAACTGCGGCCTGGGGATTTTCCAGCCTAGCCTTAGGGCTCCTTTGGTTATTCTTTGCTTGGTTCATAAGATCTGCGGGGCCACTTGGAGCTTAATTTTGTTGTTGTTGTTAATTTCCCCCCTTTCCATTTAAGTTGAGTTTTTGCTTTGCAAACCTGTGGTTTTTAGTGCTTCCTGGGGGCTTTAAGGCACATTTATATCTGTCACTGGAGCCAAAAGGTTGTCTAAAGAACTGCTTTATTAAGTACCAATTGCACGGCTCCTTCTTGCTTCATTTGCAGAGGTTAAAATTGATTCAGTAGAGATTCTGAGCCCTTTACAGAGGAGGAGTGGGGATGGGAGATGTGGCCAGGTGAGATCACTGAGCCATGATTCTGAGTCCCTCGGGGTGGGCTGTCGTTACCACCTGTCCTAAGCCCGCGGCTCTGTCACTGCCCTGAGACAGCACATTTTCAGTTCCTGGCTGATCATTGCAGAAGAGCCGCCTGGCCACCTTTTCTGCTAAGCCAAGGAAAGGAGTCGGGGGGTTCGAAGCACATCTGAGTATGATGTTAATTACTCAGGACCTTTGGAAAGCTCATGATTTATATGTATGCCTACATATTAATTTGTCCTGTTAGTTGATTTGTAATCAATTAAACAGAAGAGCAGGTAGGGTCACTTAATTTTCCTAGATATCTTTTAAGCCAGTTTTGGGGTAACTCCATGCCCAGAACTGGGGAGAAGAAAGAATAAGATGTAGCCTGTGCTTGCTGGGAGTATTGGAGTCTCAGTGACATATATGTTTCCTTGGAGACAAGCTGTATTTTCACTTAGACCAAAATGCGATCCTTGCGTGTGGGAAGAAAATGGTTTCATTATCTGGCAGCTTTCTGGGGAGACAGGAAGGCAAAAAAAATAGGGAAAAAAATTGTTTGATCACCCATTGCTTTTGACTGTTTCATTCTGAGTCGGGGGAGAGAAAAACCCTAATGGAAGGGTTTAGAGCAATGTGTATTCAGATCCCCCAAAGGGTTGATCTATCTGAGTAGTGTTTTCTCACACTCTAAATTCTGGAAGCAGTTTACACTGGGAATTGGGGAAGTTACAGTAACTTTTTTCATTTAGTTAATTAGGTTTGTACCTTTCTCCCCTCCCTAAAATAATTAAGAAATGATTTGCATCCAGCAGGAGACAATATTTCTTTGTCTTTGCACCCTTCAAGTAAAAGCTTTCCTAGATCTGATACTCCCTCTCTAAATTATATACGATCTCAGTTGGCTCTGATCGTTTTATTTTCCCCTAGAGAAGGACCATTTAGGTTTAAAAAGTTTTACTAATTAAAAGATATAATACCTATGGATTATTTTTTACAAATCAGACACGGGAATGTATAAAAAGAAAATCATTTATAATTCTGCTATCCAGATGCCACCACTGGCTATTAGAAATCATTTGTTCAGTTATATATTCATGCATTTAAGAAATATTTATGGGGTCCCCACTAAATGCTGCAAATTATTTTATGTACTAAGGATATAGCATTTAAAACAGACAGAAAAGATAGTCCCCGCTCTTTTGTTTACTAAATATACACATTTGAAGCTATACTTTTCCCTTTAAGCACTGCATTAGCCGCATCCCACAAATTCTGATTTTTCTTTGTCATTAGTTTAAAATATTCTCTAATTTCTCTTGTGCTTTTTTCCCTTTGATCCATGTATTACTTAGAAGTAAGTTGTTCAACTTGCAATTATTTAGATTTCCCTAGATGCCTTAATTTTATTGATTTCAGATTTAATTCTGTGTGGTTAGGGAATATATTCTGTGTTATTTCAGTCTTTTAAAATTTACTGGGACATGTTTTATATCCTAACACATGGTTTATCCCAGTAAATGTACTTTAAAACAAGGTCTCTCAACCTTGGAACTATTAATATTTAAAGTCAGATAATTCTTGGTTGTGGGGGCTGCCCCCTGTGCATCATGGGATGTTTAGCAGCCTCCCTGGCTTCTACCTACTAGATACCAGTGGCAGCCCCCAGCAGGTGACAGCGAACTCGTGTCCAGACATGGCCAGATATCCCTTGGAAGGAAAAGTTCCCCTTGCTGAGAACCACTGGTGGAACAGAATATATATTTTGTAGTTATAGAGTTCTTCAGATTTTCTATGTTTTCCTTGATTTCCCCACAGTCTTTCTATTAGCTGCTGAGAAAGGGGTGTTAGAATACCTAACTACGATTGTAGCGGCACTGGGGTGGTGCAGTCAGTTATGCATCCAACTCTTGGTTTCGGCTCAGGTCCTGAGATTGAGCCCCTGTTGTTGGGCTCTGTGCTCAGCAGGGGGTCTGCTTGAGATTCTCTCTCCCTCTGCCCTTCCTGCTTGTGCATGCTCTCCGTGTCTCTCTCTCTCAAATAAATAAATCTTTTTTAAAAAAAATCTTAACTTTAATTGTGGGATAATTTTATTTTCTTCCTCTAATTCTGTCAGTTTTTGCTTCATGAAACTTTTACTTTTTTTTTTAAAGATTTATTTGAGAGAGAGAGTAGGGGGAGGGGCAGAGAGAGGGAGAGAGAATCCTCAAGCAGACTCTCTGCTGAGCACAGAGCCCAATGCAGGGCTTGATCCCGAGACCCTGAGATCATGACCTGAGCCAAAATCAAGACTCAGCTGCTCAACTGATGAGCCACCCAGGCGCCCCACTTTTTTTTTTTTTTTTAAGATTTATTTATCTTAGAGCATGAATTGGGGGGAGGGGCAGAGGGAGAAGGAGAAAGAGGATCTCAAACAGACTCCCTTCTGAGTGTGGGGCCTAACAAGGCAACGCAGGGCTCAGTCTCACAACCCATGAGATCAGCACCTGAGCCAAAATCATGAGTCAGTCGCTCAACTGACTGAGCCACCTGGGCGCCCCTTGTTTACTTTTTAAAAAACAACTTTATTGATGTATAGCTTATATGCCATCAAGTTTATCCTTTCAGTAATTTTTAAAGTAATTTCCTGAGTTGTGCAGCTATCATCATAATCCAGTTTTTTTTCCTAATTTTTATTGGAATCCATAATCCAGTTTTAAAACATTTTTATTACACCAGTAAGATCCCTTGTACCCAGCAATTAATCTCTGTTGCCAGCCTCAGGCCACCACTAATGAATGTTTATTCCATTAATGTTTAATGTAATTACTGGTAGGGGTGGGTTTGGGGCTCCCACTTTATTATTTGTTTTCTATTTATTTCCCCTCAGTTTTTTGTTTTTATGTTCCTCCTCCTTTGCTTTTATTGAAAAAATTATTTTAATATATATATATATATAGTTATATGTACATATATATTTGTATAAACGATTCCATTTTAATCTTCATCTTAGTATGTATTTGTGTGTATGTTGTTGTTTGGCTGTTTCTCTAGAGATCATAATATACATTAATTATTGTTCACAGTCCACGTACAGTTAATAATGTCACTGTTTCATATAAAACAGAAGGCTTGTAACTGTCCAGGTGCGTATTCCTTCTGCCTGCCCCCACCTTGCCTTGTCCTTATGCTGTCGTTGTCGTGTGGATTACATTTACGTATATCATAAACCCCACAGGGCAATGTCAAAGTCACTATTCTTGATGCTCTTCATTCTTTCTTGAGGATCTGGATTTCCATCTGGTATTATTTCCCTCTGGCTTGAAGAACTTCCTTTAACCTTTTTTTTTTTTTTTTCTTTTTTGCAGTGCAGGTCTGTTAATAATGAATTCTCTTTATTTTGCCTTCATTCTTGAAGGATCTATTTATGGGCTATTGACAGGTTGGGGTTTTGTTTTTGTTTTTGTTTTTTTTTAGCACATTAAAGATGTTGTTCTACTGTCTCTGCCCTCCATAATTTCTGATGAGACATCAGCTTCCAACTGAACCATTCTTTTGTAATATGTCATTTATCTCCATGTTTTTAAGATTTGCTTTTTACGTTCGACTTGTTACAGTTGGATTATGCTGTGCCTTGGCTAACCATCTTTGTATTTATCTTACTTGGTGTCTGTTGAGCATTTTGAATCGATAAATCGATAAATTATGTTTTTCACCAAATGAGGAAATATTTCACCATTATTTTTCAAATAGCTTTTCTGCTCTATTCTCTCTCCCCTTCTGAGACTCCAATTATATGTATGATATTTTCTAACAGTTTTCTGAGTATCTGTTAATTTTTATTTCATCTTTTCTTTTTCTTTATTCTTCTCATTGGATAATTTTCTGTTGAATTGTCTTCCAATCCCCTTTTTCTTTCCTTTGTCATCTCCAGTTTGTTGTTAGGTCCATCTGGTGTATTAATTTTTCAGTTCTGGAATTTCCATTTGATTCTTCTTCTTCCTTTTTTTTTTTTTTTTTCCTATTTGCTGAGATTTCTTACCTGCTAAAAAAAAAATCTTGTCTGCTAATTTCAATATCTGCATCATCTGAGGATTGGTTCAGTTGTCTTAAGAATGTCTCCCATTAAGTGGGTGATGGACATTGGGGGGGACATAGTTAGCTGAGTTTTATAGTTTTCTGGAGGAGTGTAGGAATGGCAAGATCTTAGTCATTCCTGGAGCCAGTCTTTCATTTTAGTGAGGGAGAGTCAGACAATAAAAAAATGCAAATAAAACATTTATAATATGAAGTCATTGTATTGGTTATCTATTGCTTTGTTATAAACCACCCCAAAACTCTGAGACTCAAATCAACTATCATTTATTATAATTCATTCAACTCTGGGGTGGCTGAGGGTCACGTGATCTAGGCTGGACCTGGCTGAGCTCGTGTGTTTGTATTTCAGCTGGCTCACTCCTGTATCTGCAGGCTGGCTAGGCATTTTGCTCTAGATTGGGCTTGGCTGGGGCACCTTAGTGAGAACAGCTTTCTTTCATGGGTCTCTCATCTTCTTCCTGGGAATAGTGGACTAGCCTGGGGGCCCCTGGGGGCTTAGTCGGTTAAGCGGCTGCCTTTGGCTCAGGTCATGATCTCGGGGTCCTGGGATTGAGCTCCAAATAGGGCTCCCTGCTCAGTGGGGAGTCTGCTTCTACCTCTCCTTCTGCCTCTCCCCCCTCTCACGCATGCTCTCTCTCTCTCAAATATGTAAAATCTTTAAAAAAAAAATAGTGGACTAGCCTGCGCTTATCCTTCTTATGGTGATGACAGAAATGCAAGAGAGTAATTTCATAAGTGCTTGTTCAAGCTTCTGCTTATGACATGTCCTCTAACATCCCATTGGCCAAAGCAAGTCGGATGGCTGGATTCAGAATCAAGGATGAGAAGCATATCTCTTGATGAGAGGATCTGTAAAGTCATACAGCAAAGAAGCCAGTGTGGGCAGTGGTGAAGATCTGGGCCTTTCCTGCATTTTACCATAGCAGTAACAAGTGCCATTTAAAAAAAAAAAGGCAGAATGGTGGAGTGTGTGTATATGTGTAAGGGCATGTGTATGTGTGTAAATATATACATGCCTTTTTTATACAAAACTGGAATTCACTTATATAAGGATGTGTAGCCTTCTCATTCATTTAATATGATATGATACCCACCGTGTAGTAAACCATTCCCAGCTCTTTGCTCATTTTAGGCCATTTACAATTTTTTTTTTAAAGATTTTATTTATTTATTTGACAGAGATAGAGACAGCCAGCAAGAGAGGGAACACAAGCAGGGAGAATGGGAGAGGAAGAAGCAGACTCATAGCGGAGGAGCCTGATGTGGGGCTCGATCCCAGAACGCCGGGATCACGCGCTGAGCCAAAGGCAGACGCTTAACCGCTGTGCCACCCAGGCGCCCCTAGGCCATTTACAATTTTTATACCCCTCCCCGACTTACTGGGTGTTTACTTTTGAAAGCGCCTTACATGTATTATTTTATCTTTGTAACAGCCTGATGAAATAGATACTCTTACTGTCCCCACTTTATAGATGAGGAAACTGAGGTACACCAAGGCTGAGTAACCGGCCTGCAGTCATCCACTGCGTAAGTGGCAGAGACAGGATCTGGAACTGGAAAGTCTGTCTCCACACCCTTTCTGGTGTATACTAATAAAAGTGTAAAAGATTGTGTCCACATTCTGAATATTTCTTCAGATAATGGCCTAGTGGTGGAGTATTGGGTCATAGGGTAGTTGTCCCACTTAAAGGAGTGTTTTCTCATTTTGCTGCCAATTGACTGGACACGTCAAGGTGTTTGCGGAGCTAGTTTGTCCCTCCCACTGCACAAGAGTAAAATGCCAGGCTTGCCCGCGAACTGCTGGAATGCAAGCAGTTTCACTCCATGAACCTCACTAAGTACGAGAGCCAGGACTGGTGTGGTATGAACGGCAGGGGCCGAGAAACAGCTGGGCCAGAGAGCCAGCTCCTGAGAGCAGTCCGCCGGCATGGGGGTCTGTGTGAGCCAGGGCTGCAGGCCAGCTCCAGGCCCAGCTGATCACAGACAGCCCAGGCCTCTGCCAATGATGGCCGTTTCCCCAGCTCAGGGACAGGTGCACGTGCGGTTCGTGTAACCCTCCAGCCCAGCACCCAGTATCGCCCTGGCCCCGGGCACAGTTTGGATGAGGAGGCACAGGAGCGAGTGAGGTCAGGGGACTGGCAGAAGATGCAGGCGGCCCCCCAGAGGTTGGCCAGCTGAGTAGTGAGTTTTAGAAGTCTCTTGTCTTTTTTCCATTTTTCTCATTCTGCCAGTTTGGGCTAGATGGGTGTTTTGTCTGATGCTTCCTACTTTGAAAGGAGGGGGAGAATGAGTGAAGAGGAAGGGAAATCTGATTGCGTGTTAATTATTAAAAGTTCTGAATTAAAGCTGGAATGGGAATTCAGGTAAACTGAGAATTTGGGATTTTCCCTAGACTGGGGTGGTTTTGGTGTGACTCGTTGTCAGCGAGTATACAAAACCGCACATGACCGCAGTTTGGGGTTTTGGTTACCGGTGAGTGTTCAAGATTTTATCTCCTATGTCTGTTATGTATTTTGTACCTAATACTTTTTTCTTTTTTTCTTTGCTTCAGGTTAGTAGCAAAGATGAAGATTTTCTTGACCTTTCTGTCGATGTGGAGCAGAATACATCTATTACCCACTGTCTGAGGTAACCTCGTGAATTCTGACAATGATCTGAGCTTTTGATCAGGCTAGTGAGTAAGTGGGGGGGGGATACTGTATTTCCTCAGGAGGTAATCTTCCTTTCTGTTAAACCCATATAATCCTATTATTTTCTATTTCTTCTTTCCCAAGAGAGATTAAAAATAAGTGTATGTGGTCTAGAGAAGAAGGATCCTGCTGAGAAGAAAGAGGATCAAGTGGAAGTCATTAGTCATTAAGTTGAAAAATAAGTTTTAATCTTTCATACAGATGTGAGCTTTGGCTTTCATCAGTCTCTCTCTCTCTCATCTCTCTCTCTCTGACACACATGGTTAATACACGCTACCCTTTCCTAACATTACTCTTTGTCTAAGCTAATTTGAAAAATTATGTACTTTTGAGTTGAGAGCCAGTGAGGAACCGTCTGTTCCTCCATCTTTCAGCGTTCTGTGGAGATGAGTGGTGGAAAGAAATTCCTCCTTGTTAGGGTTGAGCGAAGGTAAGGAGCCCGGAGCGCAGAACAGCACATGCCTGGGATTCCAGGCATATTGTGTATTGACTTGAACGTTGAAAATGTGCCTGGGAGTCCACACACAGACACGATTCCCTTTACCCTTCTTCCCCCTCCTGCTTTCAGTGGGTCGTGAGGGCTTAGAAACAGCCCAGTGCTGCTGTAGACACTGAGTGTGGAGAGGGAACATCAGACACAGTCCATCTCTCACAGCACTTACATTCTGGGGGGAATCCACAGGCAACGGTTGGTGCTTTGAAGGAAATTAGATAGGTCTCCAGAGTAGTTGGTTGTGGGGATGCCAGTGTGGACCTCATGGTCAGGGCAGGCCTCCCGTTGTTTAGGGTACCATAGCTCAGAGACATTTTACAGTGTCTAACAAGGCAGCGTGCATATTTGTCAAGGGCGATTGGGTGACAGAAGTGTTATTTCAGTTCAGATTACTTGGAACCTTTTAGAAGGAGAGATTAAGGGGCACCTAGGTGGCACAGTCGTTAAGCGTCTGCCTATGGCTCAGGGCGTGATCCCAGTGTTCTGGGTTCGAGCCCCCCATCAGGCTCCTGGGCTGGTAGCCTGCTTCTTGCTCTCCCACTCCCCCTGCTTGTGTTCCCTCTCTCGCTGGCTGTCTCTCTCTCTGTCAAATAAGTAAATAAAATCTTTAAAAAAAAAAAGAGATTAAGGGGACTGGCGGTGGTGGTTGGCTGTTAGAAAGTCATCTGGCGGGGGCAGCACCAACGCCAGCATGAAAGAGCTGTCGTGTGTTGTGTGAGTGGGTGGTGAGGGCGCTGACTGCTTTCTGGTTTCCCAGGGCCCCGGGTCCCCCTCCGCTCCCCGCACTGATGAATTAGTTACACAGCACTTCCTGTTGGTTTGGCGCACCAGCCCGTGCGTCCAAGTGCCCCAGGTCCAGGTGCGTAGGACGAGTGTGTTAATTCTTTGTTTGCAAAGTGTTTTGTAGGCCAGGGTGTTCTTCTGAATGGTTCTGTGTATGGAATGGGTTCCTAATATTCCTGTGACAAGAAGCCATATTTGATTTCCCCAAGGTCTAATGATCACAGGGAGTGGAAAAAGTTATGGTTTTGCCAACTTTAGTTACAGATGAAGGAATAGGAGGAAAGATATTACTTGCCTATTCCCCTACCTTTTTTTTTTTTTTTTTTTTTTTCATGATTTGGAGTTAGGGAGATTTGGGTTAGGTTGACTGCTTCTCCTCCCTTCTAAGAAATTCCTGGGCTGCTCAAAAGGGCAAATGGCAGTGGCTGTAGCCTTGAGATCTCAGTCAGCCAGGTAGAGGGCTTACTGGTGAGTTATGATTTTAATCTTTGGGGGAAACTTATGAAGAAATATAACTCAGATTTATGTTACCCGTATTGATTGATTGATTGACTTGAGAAATACATGTATTGGTCATGCATACCTGAGGAAGGCAGGCTGGAGGGCATTTGGAGATGTTAAAGTTGGGATGGGAGAGTATGAAAGAGCTTTGGAATGCCTTTTATTTTTAAAATTTTTTATTTTTTTAAGGATTTATTCATTTATTCCAGCGAGAGAGTGCATGCACATTTGAGCAGGGGGAGGGGCAGAGAGAGAGAGAGAATCTCATAGAGTTCCCCCAAGTGCAGACAAGGGACTTGATCTCATGGCCCTGAGATCATGACCTGAGCCAAAACCAAGAGTTGAACATTCAACGGACTAAGCTATCCAGGTGCCCCTGGATGCCTTTAAACATTAGATTTGCATCTGATTGGACTGACTGGGCTGATGATTCCACGTTGCCTGCCCTACCCCCCATTTTACATCATCCCTAAAATAGACGTTGACTGACTTACCCATCCCTGCCCTCACACGTGCCTGAGATCGCACCTCTCCACCAGGAAGACAGGCCTGTGCTGGCTGTTGCCACTCACCCTCACGCTCCCAGAGTTCTGGGCTGGGAGTGGCAGCTTTTGAACCTATCCCGAAAGAACGAAGTGCCAGAGAAAGGCCCAGGGAATCAATGATGCCAGCTAATCCATTAGCGTTTCCCATCTGAGGCTAAAGAGAAGGAATGATTACAATCTTTTGGGCCCCTTTCATCGTTCAGGTCGGTTTGCATTCTTAAGGGTTTGTTTTTAAAATTAGAACTCTGGGTTTTCTTCTTACCGTGTCTGCATCTGTCTTCTGATGCGATATGTTATCTTTCTTTCATTTTGATGACCAAAAAGAAGTTACAGATCAAGCTAAAATTGTGGGATTTGAATGTAAGGTCTCTGCCACCTCCTTCCAGATGATTAATTCCAGTCTTGTTTTACGGCTTTTGTCCCAGAGGAATGATGAAATAAGTAGTGGTTACATTCAGGATACCAGGCTACAGAAACCATTAAATCCATACTGTAACTGAACTAGAATCCTCACATTTCAAACGTCAGTCCTGCGTCTCAGGCAGGGTGAGCCGTCTGTATCACAAGTGAAGACCGGGAAAGTTTTTTCTTTTCTTCTTTTGAAAAGCTCAGGGATGGCCTCAGGCAAAAACTTCAAATACGTGAAGTTTATCTTAATTATCCTTCTATGGTCTTTTGGGTATTTTTTTGCCTTTCACTTCAGTGCCTGAGTCCCTCCCCGTGGCTCCTTCACAGAAACCTTCACCTTAAGCTCCACGTTCTGAAACCACTTTCCCTTGTGCTGCCTTCCTCTCATTCAAAATGCCCGTTCTCCCGGTGCTGGGGAGGTCAGCTGGAAGGGAAGTAGCTTGTCATTCTCCCGCAGCTCTGTTTTTAAAATTTATCTTCCGTAAAATGAATTCCTTTTCTACTTATGTTAAGAAACCTCTTTTAAGTCATCTGTACACGCAATGTGGGGCTCGAACTCATAACCCCGAGGTCAAGAGTCTCGTGCTCTACTGACTGAGCCAGCCAGGCGTCCCTGAGAAACTTCTTTTTTTTTTTTTAAGATTTTATTTATTTATTCGACAGAGAGACAGCTAGCGAGAGAGGGAACACAAGCAGGGGGAGTGGGAGAGGAAGAAGCAGGCTCATAGCGGAGGAGCCCGATGTGGGGCTCGATCCCATAACGCCGGGACCACGCCCCGAGCCGAAGGCAGACGCCTAACCGCTGTGCCACCCAGGCGCCCCCCTGAGAAACTTCTGTATACAAAGTTCATATGCCCCCACCACCACCCATCCATTGCCACATGCTTATCTATTGGTTTCTCTCTTCTATTTCTCTGACCTGTGTTTGCTTATTACTGATGTGTAGTATTTTCTAATATTTGACACGTGTTTCTCATGCATTTCTTTTTTCAGTCTTCTCTAATACTCTCAGTGGTTCTCAAATTTTGGTGTGTATGAAAATCACCTTGCAGAAGTTGGCAAAAATAGGGGCCTAGCCCATAGTCGACCTCAGTGAGCCTCGGCCTCGTTGTTTTTTTTTTCTTTCCAGAGCCCAACAATGATTTATTTGTTTTGGATATCATATTCTTTTTTTTTTCTAAGTTTTTCATTTTAATTCCAGTATAGTTAACGTGCAGTGTTATAGTAGCTTCAGGTTTACAGCATAGTGATTTAACAATTTTGTACATCATTACTCAGTGCTCATTCATGGTGGATGTTCTCTTAACTCCCTTCACCAGTTCACCCCTCCCCCCACACACCTCCCCTCTGGTGACCATCTGTTTGTTCTCTGTAGTTTCTGGAGTCTTTTCTGGGTTTGCTTCCTTTTTTCCTTTATCCCTTTGTTTTGTTTCTTAGATTCTACATATGAGTGAAATCATATGGTACTTGTCTTTCTCTGACTGATTTATTTTGCTTAGCATAATACTCTCTAGCTCCATCCATGTTGTTGGAAATGGCAAGATTTCATTCTTTTTTATGGATGAGTAATATTTATGACTGAATAATACACACGCACACACACACCCCACATCTTCTTTACCCATTCATGTATCAATGGACACTTGGGCTGCTTCCATGATTTGGCCCTGGCCATATCTAACTTGAGTGAGCCTGGGCCTCTCTTTTTAGTTAATTTTCTAGGTGATTCTAATACCACCAACGTTGGAGATCCACTGCTCTGGATCTTCGCTGTTCAGACGGTGGTGCATGGGCTGGCACCATTGACATCACCTGGGAGCTCATTAGAACAGTATCTTAGGTCTCCCCCAAGAACGAAAGAGCAAACCAGAATCTGCATTTTGACAAGATCTCTAGGTGATGCAAATGCGTGCTAAGGTCGACAAAGCCCTGGGAGCAGTGGCTCTCAGACTTCCAAGCCTATTGGAACCACCTGCTCTACCTGGAGAGATTCTGATGTAACTGAGGGGGGACCAAGGGGAGGGATTAGGCACTGCGATTGTTTTGAAAGCTCCCCAGGTAATTCTAATGGGCGGCCTGGAGAACTGCCAGTGATGCTGATGTCATCCTTAGAACAAAGCTTCCCAACTGGTGTGCCACAGGGGAGAGGTTACAGGTGTGTGTGGGTCCCCGGGCTCCTAGGAGGCGGCGCAGGGCCTCTGTGCAGTATCTCCCGACAGACCTGCTGTACCTTAGTTGCACGCTGGGGTCAGCCCCTTCTCCTAAACTAGCCGCATTGTCCATTCTCCACCCACAGAGGCGCTGGAAGCATTACCATGTCCCTTGGTGGGGGCGGGGGATGAGCCTTCAGCCAGCAGGGGCGGGGCAGGATGGTGGCTACTTATAAATTGGGCCTTTAAATTAAGCACTAACTTTGGTATATTTCCACCTATCTGGGTCTGCAAATACTTCAGAAAAACAAGAGTAGAAAGTGTTTCAATCCTTTTCCACTGCTGTGCTTGCCTTGACCATTGTCGTTCTTCAGCCGGATGAAGAGGTGCATCTGTGGTGGGCATGCCAACGATGTGAATCTCCATCGTCACCCAGACTCTCCTCCCCCTCTTCCCGCCCCCCCCCCCACCAGTTCCACCCCAGTCTTGCGTAGGCCAAGAAAAGCGTTCACGTCAGTTACTTCGTTAAAGAGTTAGCCTGTGTTCATTCAGCTAAGTCTGGGTCTGTGTTATGCACCAAGCACCTGAGATCTGAGAGTTGAGTATAATCACCTTCTGAATTGTATTCTTGCCTCTCGGTCCCTCCAATCCTTTCTCCATAGTGCCACCAAAAATGGTATTTCTCAAAAGCACTGTCTAATTATGTCTTTTCCTTGCTGAGACCTGTTAGTGGGATTCTAGAGGCAAAGGGTCCATGCCAGCTTCTAAGACACACTCCCTCCCTTGCCTCCATGTCCCTGTGCTGCAGCAGTCCCTCTGTCTGGAATCCTTGACTCTTACCCACCTGGCGCACTTTCCCTCTTTGAGCACCTGACTTCAGCATCAGCCCTTGGAAATGATGTGCATTACCCCAGTTCAAGTTCATTTCTCCTTCCTCTGTGCTTTCCCCTGGACTTGATACACCTGCTTCTGTCTTCATGCAGCCAACAAATGGAGTGCCATGCTGCACTGGGCCTGTTCTCAGAGCTGGGGATGTGGCAGTGAGTGAGATAGACGGAACCACTGCCCACAGAGAGAGGAGGCAAGTAATCAAATAGGAGGATGGTTTCAGCTAGTGCTGAGTGCTCAGCAGAAAACAAGACAGCAAACAGGATAGAGGCTGGGTGGATTTGCGGAAGGTGGACAGAGAAGTCTTCTCCCAGCAGGTGACATTTATGCTGAGTTCTGAACAGTGAGCGGAGCCAGCCATGAAAGCATCTGGAAAGGTGCTGTTTTGGGAAGCTGCACATGCAGAAGTGCTGAGGCAGAAAGGCTGGGTGGCACTCCGGAGGGAGGGTAGGAGGTGAGGTCAGAACAGTCAAGGCTCTGAGGACCGAGGGCCTGTCGGCCTTGGCAAGGTATTTGGTTTTATTCCTAAGCATACTGGGGAACGGTTGGAGGGTTTTAGGTGTGAGAATTGCGTGAAATGATTTTTTTAACTGCACGGAACACTGCCTGTTGTAAATGGCTCACTTGCCCGGGTCTCTTAGACCGGGGGCAGCGTGAGGGCAGGTGCTTCTGTGAATGAACCCCCAGCACCAAACCCAGTGGACTGTCGGTTAACGGTTGAGTAGTGAATGAATGAACAATCTACGTTTTGTTTTGATAAGCTCTGTTTGAGTGTGTGAGTCAATAACACCATGTAAATAACATTTTCTGTTTAATAAAAATCTGATCATTCTGGTGCTAGGACACTCCCTATGAATAAAAAAATATCACAGGCTCTCTCCAAACTCTAGGGTATTATATTCTGGATGTTCTTCTTAGCCTTTGAAGCAGTACCGCAGGAATGTTAAGTAGAATCTCAATGACCAGGAAAGAATGAAAAGCTGTGACATTTAAAAAATGGAAACTCTGTAAGTAGTGCAGTAAAACCTCATGAGAGGGGTGAATACAGATAGAACATCACAATGGCATTTGTTCTCAAAAGGAGCCAAGGTGCAGGGTGGGGAGCAGGGGATAGTAGGAAGCAGGCATCTCCTGGTCATGAGGGATTTTCTTAGTTCAATCTAAGGGCAATGGTATATGATTGAAATTTCATTGTCTTTACCTTTGTGCCCTATGAAAATACAGACCACCTGAGGGACACTGGTTTTCATTACAGGGTAACGTTACCTTGCATCTTCTGTGCTTGACTTTTTTTGGACCTGACTTATAGTGTAACAATGGGCTGTTACAATAATTGAGTATTTTTCTGTTCCAATTTTTAATCTCCAGGGTACAGGTAGTCTTGTTAAACCTTGAGATTTGTTTTTTGAATCCATTGGAAACCCTAATTTATATCTGTGTCCCATGAAATGAAGTTCTCCCTCCTTGAAAATCTCCAGTGGTGAAGTCATAGCCCAGGCCAGCAGACGTGGACTAATGGCAGTCATAGCACCTACTCATGAGAGAGATCTCTTCTCATTACATTTTCCCCCACATTCACTTAAAAATTACCCTGCAGGTCGCCTGGGTGGCTCAGTCGGTTGAGTGTCTGCCTTTGGCTCGGATCTTGATCTCAGAGTCCTGGGATTGAGTCCTGAGCCAGGCTCTCTGCTTAGCGGGGGAATCTGCTTCTCTCTCTCCTCTGTGTTCTTTCTCTCTCTCTCTCTGAAATAATTTTTAAAATTACCCTATAGGTAATAAAGGGTTTAAAACATGGTATAGCAATACATTTTGGACTGTGTTTTGAGTTGAAAATATTTTTCTCTGCAGAGACTTCAGCAACACAGAAACACTGTGTAGTGAACAGAAATATTATTGTGAAACATGCTGCAGCAAACAGGAGGCCCAGAAAAGGTGCGTCCAGGATTTAGCCCAGAGGGTGGCTTTGTGTTGAAGGAAAGAACCATGTCTGCTTTTGAATCTCAGTTCCATGGGCTCTTGGCCAAGTAGCTTTGGAGAAGTCAGTTGCCTTCCTTCCTGGAGAAATGAGGATAAGAATGCCTGCCTTGGAGACTTGTCCATTTCTCTGATTGTTGGGTCATTTGTTCGTTCATTCATTCAACACATATTTATTGCATGCTGCGTGCCGTGCCAGATACTTTGCTGGGTAAACGAGTGGTGATCAGATATAATTACTGTCCTCTTGGGATGAAAGGCAAATTATAAAAAGGATGTAGCATATAACACATAGTAGATATCTAGTAATATTGTTGGTATTGCCTAAATATTGGAACCTCTTATTCAGAGACACAAGAGGTTAAAAAAGTTAATAATTTGATTCGGAAACACGAGGAACTCAATAACACATCAGTTATATGGGTGGGTGATAAGAAGTCACCACATTCTGAATTGATACGGGATCCATGCTTGCCTATCTTTTTACCAGCTCTAGCCGGTTACAGCCTCTGGACAGGGTGCGATAATCAGGGATTCTCTGCTTTCTGCCCCAGAAATCAAGAAACTGACATTTTAATTATGCCGTGAGGCCTTACTGTGAGTTTAACTCACCCTGCCCATGGTTGTATAATATTCAGAATAACTCACAGCAGCTCATTACTGCCGTCTGAAACCTTCCGGGGTCTGGATCTGGGAGGTGGAAATAGTTCCCCTGCCCAGCCTCCCCAGCTCTCCTCCCCGCCTGCCCCAGACATGTACATCTTCCCTCACTGCATCAAAACTCATAAAAGGTTAGTCAATCTGGCAGATGGGAGTAGAGGGCAGAGGTGGTTAACTGTTGTGAGTGATCAGGGGAGCTCATTTCTGCTCCCTGTCCTTAGAATCTCAGCCTGCCCAAGGCCAGCCCAGGCCTTCCTGGGTGGCATGAATGTTTGTTCCGCCCTGGAGGTTTTATTGATTAAAATATTGTATGGGGTTCCCACACAATAACTAATATAAAATATGGGGTTCCCCACAATTCTTGAGAAATTGTAAAATATGGGGCTCCCCCATGATTCTTATGTTTCTGCTGACATTGCTATTTTGGTTATTTTTATGAACAGGGTTTTACCTCCATAGATTCCTGAACAATAGTCTCTTAAAATTTGTCGTTTTCAAATAATATGCATTGAAAACGTGTACAAGCTGCACAGCAGTGACCCTGACTCAGGGTGAGGGTCCTGGAAGGTGACTAAAGACCCTCTATTCTAGCAGAATTACCTACATGAACTGTTGTTTTGGGGAATTTTTTACCGAGGAATATTAATGGTCACCTAGTGAAAAAAAGCTTTCTGTGTTCATGTGAGTTTGGGAAAGGCTGCATCCGACAAAAGAGAATGAATGGTTCCTTCACCGTAGGATTTCTCAAAACCTTCAGTGTGCCAAGTGCGCAGGGAGGAACTTCAGAATAGAGAGTAACCCTGTCCAAACGGGCCCCAGAAACCCCGGCTCTGTTAACACTGCCAGTGCTCCAGCGAGCCCAGTGTGGGGAGGGTAGCCGTGAGCCAACCCCTGCATTTTCCCAACGACCAAACGGAGAGCCACACCCGGGGAATGCCTCACCCGGAGTGAGCGAGCGGGAGCCTGGCGTGCCTGGCTCCCCGACTGCCAGCACTGCGGTGTGGGAAGCGTCCCCGCCGGGCCTCGGAACCTGGAAGCGCAACCTTCAGCCTTCTGCTTGTCCCCCCTCCAGCTTCCTTTTCTCAAAAGCTGTCAGCCCTCTTCTCCCCTATCTCCAGGTGGGATGGAGGGGGTGTGGTTGTCCAAACACTCTTCCTTTCCAGAAGGCAGCAGGCGGTCATGGAGAGCAATTGCACGTCCTATTTTTTATAGGTACAGAAATTCGGGACGGTCTCCTTTGACCAAACCAAAACAGCGCCCTGCGGTGGCACTTGGCTCTCGCTGGCTGTGCCCCCTGTTGTCCGAGAAAGTCGGTGAAGCCAGCTCTCCGCAAGCACGCCCCCCTTCAGGCTTGCGAGCGGTGTGTGGTAGGCTGGGTTGAAGCCCGTCCGAGCCCTTCTGCTGTCCGTTCGCGTGGCGGCAGCGTGTTCTCTCCCCCTGACAGCCGCGGGGGACAACTGATGGTCTGTCTGTGGTTTCTTAGGATGAGAGTGAAAAAGCTGCCCATGATCTTGGCCCTGCACCTGAAGCGGTTCAAGTACATGGAGCAGCTGCACAGATACACCAAGCTGTCTTACCGGGTGGTCTTCCCGCTGGAGCTCCGGCTCTTCAACACGTCCAGCGACGCCGTGAACCTGGACCGCATGTACGACCTGGTGGCCGTGGTGGTGCACTGCGGCAGGTGAGGCTGGCGGGGAAGCGGGGTCGTGCCCGAGGAGACCCAGCCGCGCCTTTCCTGGGCCGCGAGACTCGCTGGTCATGGTGCTTTTGAGAATGTCTCCCAAGCTCTTATTTATCATCATAAAGTAAATCTAAAATATACTCTTTTTTTAAAAAAAATTTTTTTTTAATGTACTCTTAAAAATATTCTTCATGCCGTTTTTCGTCTTTACCCAATCAGAAAAAAGAGAGTAAGAGAGAAGGCCCCTAGATACAGAGATGCGTAGTGTTTTGCTGGAAGTCCTTTTGAGCAAGTCGTTTTTTATTCCATAGCTGTAATTAGAAGCGTAGAAAAGCCCCCTGAAAATGCACCTGTTGGTAATCCCCCGCTCAGGTGGCACGGGTCTGTGTTCTCTCCCCATGCTCACCCCGGCTGGATTCTTCATGGCACTTGTTACCCCCTGAAATGTATTTGTATTTTAGCGTGTTCATTGCCCATCCAGGCCTTCCCCCCGGGAAAGCGGGAACTTTGTTGTGGTCACTGCTTTTTGGTCTGACAGCCGGAGGAGAGCCTGGCGCTTAGTAGGTGCGCGGGCGCTGTTTGTGTTTGTTGGGTGCGAACATCTGCTTGCCGCACGGGGTCTGTAGGAGACTGACGCGTTTGCGTCTTTGTTCCGCACAACACCGCCATGCGGGTCTTCCTCCATACGTGTGGCCAAACTAATGTGGGCATAGACAGGACCTCTGCCAGTTCTCTGTCCTGACGAGAGCCTTTGTTCTGGTAATTCACTGCTTATAAAGAGCTACCTCTTTATTTTTTTTAAAGAAGTAGATGTTAACTTGGTAACTGTTGTTTGCTCTTTTCCAGTGGTCCTAACCGTGGCCATTATATTACTATCGTGAAGAGTCATGGCTTCTGGCTTTTGTTTGACGATGACATTGTAGAGGTTGGTGTGCAGATTACTCTACCAGAGGGCGGGGCACAGACTGTATTTTGGGGAATGTGTGTGTGTGGACCTTTCCTAAAACAGGCCTGTTTCCCTGGAGTCTGGCTTGAAAACAATTTACATTTCTCTCAAAGCTCAACTCTGCTGCTCTTCCCTCTCTGTGAAAGGGAGAAAGGAGTGTGATGGGGGCTCATTAATACCGTGTTCTTGTTAACCGATCAGCCATAGATTCGGGATCTCTGTGTCACCTGAAATCATATTTATATGTCAGTCCTGTGTTCCACTACGACTGAAGCCATCTCTGGTACAGACCAAATAATTAACTTAAATTTAAAAAGTTCTATTAGAATTCTTTCATTATACCAAATTTTCCTTGTATTGATTGTTAAAAATACTTTCTCAGTCTGTTGGACCTGAAAATCGTTCTATCACACTCAAGCATTCCGTGTATTGATTTTGTTGTAAAGAAATACTAGCTGGAGAGAATTCCACTCTCACACAATGTCCATTTTAACTCATAGGGTGACACTAAAGGGAATGAACTCTGATGACCAGAAAGAATTAAGGTTTTTCCCAAGACCCCCCAGTTTACCATTTGAAAGACAGAAGCCCTGGCTTCTTCAAAAAGTGCCCACATACGGTGGCCTCGTCGATTAAAGGGTGGCTTTCGTGCCCCTTTGTCAGGGCTGGGGCATTGCTCGGTTGCTGTTCAGAGTTCCCGGTTGTGATTTTAGAACAGTGTTTCTTACTGTAGTCCGTTCCTTTTTCTTTCCTTCTCTCGGTCCTCATGTTAAACAGTGCTGTTGTTCCGTCTCTCTTTTGTTGCAGAAAATAGATGCCCAAGCTATTGAGGAATTCTATGGCCTGACGTCAGACATATCAAAAAATTCAGAATCTGGATATATTTTATTCTATCAGTCAAGAGAATAACTTAAAGACCTGCGGGACTAATTCAGATGGGGGGAAATGTTCCAAGCACTCTTCCGCGGTTTCCCTGCAGACTTTCCTCCCCAGCGGCCCACCAGTGGTATGACGCCAAGTCCGATGGTCTGGCTGTGTTAGACTTTCTCCCCCTTTGGTTTTTGTTTCGTTTTTTTTTTTACATGCAGCACTACTTGTGGTTTTATTTGAGTCTGAGGTAGAGTTAACTGCAATCAGATTGTAGTAAGATTTATATGAGTAACAGTTGCTAATTTTAGGATCGGGTAAGCGCTCCAGCACTGGTTGTGTCTGGCCGAATCCGAGTGACGTTTCCTGCGAATGTCTACAGTCTGTTTTGGGTCTCTGCTGAACGGCCTAAATGCCTCCCGGGATCGCGGCTCAGTGCATTCCTTTAACCTGTCCCTGGAAGCACTGCTACCCCGGTTTTGCTGCTCTGCGTCTTTTCTGCCAGAAGGACAGAAGAATTGGGTAGATGTTCACCTTTTAGGGCTGCAACTATAGCTTTAAGTGTGTGCAAGTGAAAACGTGTAAAAGTGAGTAACCTCAATACTGAAACCATCGTCCAGGTGGAACAGGGTGAAGAGAAGCTGTTCCTGGGGGCTCGGGCCTGCCCCGGGCTGTGCTCTCCCAGCCTTGAGAATCCCCCCGAGGCTAGGAAGGCAGGCAGCTCAGGGCAGGCGAAGCCAAGAGGAGGAAGCTTGCGTGGACCGCGACAAGTTACTTTTCTTATCTTTCTACCAAAACCACGTGTCAGGAAAAGAACCCTATGCTGTTTGTAGTGACCCTCTACTTCCACAAGGTCCCGCGAGTTGTCCCTGTCCTCTGTCTGGCACTGCTGAGCTTTCCCAGGGGTGATGCCAGGCCTGCTGGTGTTTGGCGGTCTGTGGTCGCAGGGCTGGGACACTGCGGTGACTGTTGCGGCCCAGCTGTCCTTGGCCGGTTAGCACCCACATCCTCCTCTATCAGGAGGGACAGTGGCGCTGCGCCCTCACCACCATCGGCCGCGTTCTACAGCTGTTGGTTTTTTCACATTTCCGTGTGTTCGCGGAGGCACTGGCGAGCCCCGGGGCTCATGGAGAACCTTCCGTAGAGGGATTACTGGAGTTAGCTGGGTGTGAAGGTGGGTCAGAGGAAGTGTGAGTGGGTGGGCGGAGGAATGAACAAAATGGTGGCGTCTCTTTGGCTCAGACTCCCAGAATGCTTGACAAGAGAGTTTTTTGGAAGAACCTCATCTCACTAGAGTTACTTTTACCTTTTTCACTTTTGTTATATATGTATTTATTAGATCATTTGAGTATTGGTACCTTTTATTAAAAGGGTCAATTTGGTGTTTTGCTGTTGAGCTGGTTTTTGGATTCTTACAAATAACTATGAGTCCTAGATCTTGGCTTCCTTTGGGAAGTCAGCTGACTTCCATACACTATAATATACTGTGAACGTATTATTTTGTTACCTAATAAATCAGCAAATGAACATGCAGATGTTTGGCATAATGTGAACTAAAATTGAAATTGAAAATGTTAGCGGCCATTTTGTAACAATGAAGAGCATAGCACTTTATCTAGATGAAAACTGGATTTCTTGTCTTTGAGATATCTTGAACTGTTTATTGCTCAGAACTTAAATACATGCCAACACTTCATTTGTTCATGCTTGAAGTGAAATGTTTTACTTTTCACTGGAGAAGACAAAAACAGGGTGATCTTCACGTTATTGTTTTATACAAGTGACGAAAATATACCTTGCCTTGTTTAGAGGCAAATTCATATTTATAAATATTTTGTCTTTTTTTTTCCTCCATGAAACATGCAGTAATCACTTACCTGGAAGGTGAGTATTTATTCTGTTTTTAAGGAGAGACACTTTGCAATTGAAGGTGACTGATACAAGGAACTGTTTGTACTATATATAACCCATATATTTGACTGCAGGTTGCAAAGCTTAAAAAAAGAATAATGGTTCTTATCTAATATATTTGGAACTGATTCATAAGAAAAACTATTAAAATTATCTTTGAAATGACTCTTGAAGCTAATTTATTAGAAAAAAAAGTTTCAATTGGAAGCCTACAGAAGTAATATCTAAATGCTAAGTCATAGATTCAGTGCATTTTCTTTATTATTACTAATATTATTTTTTTGTATGTGTAAAGAGTTTTTCCCAGTGACTTAACAGAAGAAATCGAAAGGGTCAGTTAAAAATCAGTATTCCTGGATAGAGGTTAGGAATAAAGACCAAGTATGAAAGGTAACGCAAAGGCGTTAAACTGGTTGTGTGATGCAGGAAGAGAAGATTGGAGAAAGACTAAAACACACATATCCACCAACATGCTCTTCATCAGATTTTTAAACGTTAGAGCTATCTGGTCATTTCTTTCCTCTTCGATAAATGAAACAGACACAAGGCAGCTACATTTCCCCTGAATCATTTCACTTTTGTAAAGACAGTAGCACGCAAACACTTGATTTTTCATCCCTCATTCATCTTGTAAAGCAGAGAATGGTGTGAGACGTGTGAGACCGTTCTGAGGTCAACGATAGCACAAAGGCTCGGCAATATTCCCTCCGATCGCAGGGGTTTTGCGTGTCTATTTCTGGCAGGAGTGAGGAGACCTGCTGTATTCCTTTAACTGCTGCGGGTTTTACACTAAGGTACAGTGTTTTACACTTAAAAGAGAGAAGATCTATTTACTTTATTCGTTACTTACTAGCTGAGCACCTAGATTAGGGTACAGTTTGCTGAAAAGGCATTTGTTTAAAGCCAATTTTGGCAAAATGCTAACATCCAGTCCTGTTACATGGATGCATTTTCCACTCCAAGGCAGCGTGAAGTGGGCTGGTTCGCAGAGAGCCAAGGAACAATACGAGAGGGTGTTGGTGTGGATTGGAAGCCAGTCGTATTTGGATTTACGGCCTGGCATATTTTGGATTTCAGATGAAATGGGGAAGAAATGACAGGACTGGTCCCTATGCATTTATTTTCATGGATATGCTTAATTTCATGGGCATGCCTAACAATGAACTATGTTCTAACTGGAGCTTAGGACTTATTTTAGATATTGGAGTGTAGCTTTATTACAGATGGATTTTATCTTTAAACATTGCATTTTGATCAACTTTGTATATTCACGTGTATTAAAATATCGTGCACTAAATGTTTTGCCCTCATTTGCTCTCATACGGTCAAGGCATTTATCAGCACTATTGTGAATAACTCATGTAAATGGCATGGGTCAGGGAAAACTATTTCCTACTTTTCTGCCTAATTAAATTTGTTTTCCAGTATTACATTAATTTATTTTTGGCTTCCATTTCTTTGTAACCAAAATAGTTACTGTATTTGTGTGGCATTCATTTGGTTTTGTTGCTAAAAAAAAAAAAAAAAAAGTTTAGTTTTTGTTTAAATTAATCTGTACCTTAATTTTCTTTTAATGTAACCAGTTCAAGCACTTTAAGCAATAACGTCAATCTTGTGAAAGTTCAATCAGTTTAATACCCTGCCTCTAAAATTGTTTGCAAAAAATAAATAAATAAATAAAATAGGAATTCTCTTCCTAGAGAATTATATCTTGGTAATGTTACACACATGGACTTAAAATCCTTTTTATAAAATGTGAGTTAGGGCCAGTCTCACGTCCGGGTCATCACTCCAAACTTAATTTTGAAGCAGTGGAAATGTCAAGAACCTCCTGGTCATTGTGATAGATAAATGTGGGGCTGCTGTGAAGGTTGATAAAGTCAGTGTTCTGAAGGTAACCCAGTCCTATTTTTGGGTTTACAAAATAGATCAACAGAAGTGATCCAGAGTCCTATATTTGGGGAATAGCAAATTGAGGCTATCAGTGGGGGGAAAAAATTAAAAATTCGGGTCAGGTATATTAGATATCACAGTCAATTCCTTAGCTGGGACTCTGCGTATAAAAATCTCCTTTTACCAGTTATGAAAGAAAAGATCCATTCCCCAAATAAGACTGTGGCTTCCAGCATCTGGTTTCTAGGCCTGAGCAGGAATGTGATCCTGGCCCCCCTGTACTGACAGCCGGCCCTAGGCTTCCGGTGGTTTCTGAGCTGTGGGCCACCCCCGCCCCCAGCAGGGCGCACACCACTCCCTACAGAGACCTGCCTGGGTGGGAGCAGCATGTGACCTCCTTCCCAAGACTCAGGCTTGCTGGTAAGGTGCTCAAGGCTCGCTCTCCCCCCGCCCCAAGCCAGTCCCTTCAAGGGGTCTGTGTGTGGGCAGGAGATTGTCATCTGAATGCCTTTGCCTGGGCCCAGTTATGGGAAATAAAAATCCACAGACCAGTTTCCATCCATCTTCTCTCGGGGCAAGTCAGCTGAACCTGACTGAACTGGGAAGTCACCTGGAGCCGCCATGAGAGTTGTAGGAGGGGAAGACCTTAGGAAAGTCTTTTTCTTTTCTAGGCCTGGTTTTGTCCATCTGTTAAATGGGGTATACAGCATAGGTGGGTCCCCACCAGCAGAACCCCGTTTCTGGGGAATGAGATGTGTTCTGCATTTATCCTCCATTTCTGTACATTGATACCTAAACACCTTCGACAGAGCGAAGCCTTCCTTTCTTCTATTTACATAAAGATAAAAATCCTTGTGAAGTCATTTTTCCCCCTGAGGGAAGATTTTGGCTATGGGGATGGTACTAAAGACAAACCACTTAGCCTTGTCCTAGAGATGCCCCAAGTGGAGAGATTTCTAAAGAAGGGATCCTTTAGCACCTATTACACACCAGATTTTTTGGGAGTCAGGGGACAACGAAGGGGAGCAGAGAGGACCCCCTTTCTCATTGTTTACCTCAGGAAAAAAAAAAAAAAGTCCGTGGAAAAGAAATTTAAATTGTGGAAATAATGCACCTGAGGGGAATTCACAGTTGAGCACAGTTTGGCCTTTGGCCTGGGTCTAGGTCTCAGGGAGCAGATGGGCAGTTAGATAAAGCAGGCCGGTTCCTTTCTTCCCTGGGGCCCCCTCTTGGAGCCCCACTTGCCTCCCTGCCTGCTCTTCCAAGGGACAACACGTTTTTAAAAACTGTAAATCTGTTATATTGTAGAAATGGCCTTGAGCATTTTGCCTCTTAATTTCATGTCATAGGAGCCAGAATATTGAAAGTCTTAACAGAGGGTTTTATGAATAAAATAATCAGTCCTTTTACATTATTACCAAATAATTAACAGCCTGTCCAAACGTTAGCAAAACCAATCGGCATGAGCCTTTCTAAGTTATGTGACTAAATGACTTCATTGACTTATCAACCTGTGTTCCCCTTTATGAGTTCCCTTGTGTTTTAAAAGTGCTTTGAACAAAGCACGCGAGGAGCTTACAAACGAGAAGCTTCATCTTCATTTTGGTTGTGAGACACCAGAATCAGAAATGACATTAAATGTTGTAAAACGAATTCCTAATTTTGTGCTCATTTCCCACATGATGATTCATAATAAAGTCTTTATTAACGACCCCGGGGTCTCCTGTTCATGTTGTGAGTTCCGCGGCCTTCACTTTCTCCCCGGCCTCGAGTGAGCACACGGGTTCTCGTGAGACGGTGCGAGGTTCCACCGAGGCTCTCCGTGGGAGGGTTGGGCACCTGTGTGGTGGGTTGAAACCCTATTTTGTTCTTACCTCCGCCTCGTAGTACGGAACTTGGAGAAGAAAACAGAGCTGTAGATTTGACTTGGCAGGAGGCAAAATAATTTGATAGTTGAAGCCACCGTTTTGTGTATTTAACCAAGGTCTCCTGTGATCCAACTCAAACGTGTTTGTATTAAAGAGTCTCTTAGTTGACCTTGCCTGAGAGAACATTCTGTGCTAAGATAACTGAAAATAAACACAGGAACCGTTGAAGAATGAGCCTTCATCCCTCCGGAAGCAAGCGAAGTCTCTTCACTAGAGAGCTCGTCTCCAGATTGAGAATTGCCTGTATCCCATGCTGAGGGGTAGAAAAATATTTTCTAATGCTTATGAAACCGGTGTGAAGACTCATTCTGCCTCCCCCTCCCCCAGAATAAATTGTTTGAAAAATGCTGCAAACATGCTTCTGCCTATTTGTCCACCCCTGCAAGCCCCAAGCCCGGAGAACAAAGGTGAGGATGAGCTGCCAGCCTGTGTAGGTCGTCTGGACTCTCGAGGCTTCAGCAGAAGCAGGGGTGAAGGCTGCGGAGTGGAGAGGATCCCTCTTCCTGGGTGTTCACTGATTGACCCGGCTTTCAGTTATGTCCTGTGAGAAGTCGAAAAGTTTATGAGGAACGAGCTTCCCTCAGAATCTGCCCTCAAGTGGCAATTTGTACAGAATGTGGAAGAACAAGGGCGGGGGATCGGGTTAAGACCCTTCTAACGTCACCGCTCCGCTTCTAGCCTGGGTGGCGCTGCTGCACGGGGCCCAACCTCGGAGCGCCGTGCAGGGTTAGGTGAAGCCCAGCGACCCCCGGACGCCCCTCCAGCCGAGGGACAGCCTACAGCTGCCGTGCCAGTTCCGTCACGGCCCCGAGCCGGATCGCTGGCGGGACAGCTTCGGTCTCCGTTCAGAGATAGTGTGGAAAAGCCCGCTGCACTTGGGCTCAGCTCGGGTTCCAGGACAGGGACCGGCCACTCGCAGGTGCTCTCAGCAGAGCACGTGGGGAAAGCAACGGCTCGGGAGCGGCCAGATCTGCGTTCGAGTCCTCACGGGGCAGCTGGTCCAAGGGCGCTAGAGGTCTGTCGCCTCGGTCGGATCTTGGACATGATGTTGGGGTTAGCGGGCTCACGAATGGTATTTGGCAAAGGGGCCCTTCTGCCCAGGGCCGCGAGGGGCATAAAAACACAACCGTCGAAAACTGGAGGGTCTAGAGGAGCTGGTGTCAATGAGGAAGACGTCGTGGGGCACCATGCTAGGCTGCTTCCTTTGATCGAATCCTCACCGCATCTTCCAGGCCCGAGAGGCAAGACCAGACAGCGGAGAGCGAGCAGCACAGCCCGACAGGCAGGAAGTAGCGCCCGACAGGCACGTTTCGGCTCTGGTAGGAGCTGACCCGGTGCTCCAGCGGGGCCTCGGCGTTGTCTGGTTGGACATAAACAGTGTCACAGAACACCAGCCTCAGTCAGGGTCACGCTGTGACCATGATGAAGTGACACAAAAACAAGACCCCTTCGTAGTTTTATCTAAGCACAGGCAAAAACAAGGTCACTGCAAGCCACAAGCTGCCAGACATTCCTCCGTCCCATGAACCTGACTCACGGCTGCCGCCTCACTAGCCACGGCCTTCACCGTGCTGCCGTCTGTCCCAGGTGAGACTGAGCGTCGTCCACGATCCAAGAATCGTCCCCACTTCTGGACAGCACCCAAGCCAGAGTGAACCCCTGTTCCTTGGACCCTCCCCCAAATGACCCAACCGAAGCCCCACTCCCATAGGTTCTTTCACACGCTCCTACTGAGCTGCCCCCCGCTTCCCCACCGTGTGCGGTCTGGCTGCTGCGAGCATCAGACGCGATCGTTCAGCCACAGCTGTGTTCCTGTTCCGTCCGGCTGGAGAGAGCCGCAGAGGAGTGTGCTAGACCGAGAGCAGCCACTTCCCGGGGTCAGCCTGGATGGGCTGTTCTCGTGGCTGCAAGGGAAATGAGCCACACGCGTTCAAGGTTGTCGTTAGTGTCCCGGTACCTAGCTGGTCCACAGGAACTCCTGCCCAGAAGGGATGGTGGTGTTGGTCTAGATGCAGAGAGAGGCTTCTTACAAGTAACTTCGGCTAAATCTGGACTCAGGTTTTCCTGACCTGTAAAATGAAGTTAGAGCTGGACTGCGATATGCAGAAACTGCTGGAAAGTATGGGAGGTCTTGTAACATTAACGAAGACCTCTTCTAGGCATGAAGCTTCAGACGGGAAAGCCATACTGTCTGTCTTCAAAGTGATCATTTTCTTCTCTCCTTTGTCCCTTTCCTGTCTGAAGCTTCATGCCTGGAAGAGGTCTTCGAGGAAAACCACGTGCTGCAGATGAGGCTAGAGCATAAGGGGAAGAGCCTAAGAGGAGAGGACAATTGATTACTGGTCCCATTTAGCTTGTAGTGTTACAGGCAAGAAGAGAAGAACAGAAGAAGAAAGGGGGGGGGGAATGGCATCACCGAGGAACTGTTATAAAGGGAAGTTAAGAGAAACATCTGACAGCTACTTTGCTATTTTGGAAGGTAACAGGGAGAGTGCCCCACAGCAAGCCAGCTAAGATGACAAGGCATAATTTTAATCCTTACAGTTTTGCCCAAGGGCAAACATACTGTCGTTCCCCACCCCCACCCTCGCCCTGCTATTCATAATTTGGTTAAAATTCTGAAAGATTTTATATGTATACTTGAGAGAGAGAGAGATCGTGGATGCAGAGGAGCAGGGGGAAGGGCAGAGGGAGAGGGAGGAGACTCCCCACTCAGCAGGGAGCCCGACGAGGTGGGGCTCGATCCCAGGACCCCGGGATCATGACCTGAGCCAAAGGCACGTGCTTAACCGAGCCACCCAGGCGCCCCCACAATTTGGTTAAAATTCTTTGCAAGCTGTTAGTTTTTGTGCACACAGACTGTAAGACTTCTGCAAGACTGATATGGGGGTAGGGATTCATTTATTGTTTTTGAATTTCTGGAAAATCATTTTGCATTTTGGAGCAGTCTTAACATTATTCTTGCTAGAGGCGTTTATTTGTAATCATGTCTGCTGACTCCAAACTATAGGATATATCACAGAATTTTAATTACATGAGGCTCAGGATTATTCTCTTCTCCATTTCGATATGTGAGGGAGTGATGTACGGACAGAAAGTCTATAGTGACATTCGAGAACAGGAACTGGGAATGATGGAATGAGGTACGTGTGAGAAGGACATCCACGAAGAAAAGTTGCAAAGCGGAGCCGAAGGGAACAGAGAGAAATTGCGGTTATTCTTCTCAGGGATGGCTGGTTAGTGCATAACTTCTGTCACACTAAGATTTAGATGAAGCGGACTGATGGGATCTATTCTAAAATAGATTTCGGGGAGAGCAGATTATGTAAATAGATACACATGTACATATTTAAACTTTATTATAAGATAGTAGAGAGAATAGAGTATTGAACCTCCATGAACCCATGACTCGTCTTCAACAGTTAATTACGGCTGGTCTTGTTTTAGGTTGATAGAATCTTCGGGGGATTGCACTGGAAAGTTACCAAAACTCATAAGCCTCCAACTCTTCTGTGTATCTAAATACATAAAGGCGAAATATATGAGGTGTTAGCACAGTTCGGATGAACAACCCGTTCCAAGGGATTACCTGTCTATTTTGTCATTCTTCTAACTTGAAATAATGTGTCATTCCTTGAACCTGAAATGCTTCTGCATAAATGTGGAAACATTTTGCAATACAGAGGTTTTACAGTTGAAGCAGGCTTAACTTGCATACTGGCTAAATAACATGAAATATATGAAACTGAAGCTGCAGGGTTTGAGGGTGACCACATTTATTTGGAAAATTATAATGAAAATAATGGCTCTTCTATCAGTTATAAGCTAATGTAGATTATAGAATATAGTCTTAACAAATGGTTAGGCAGGTGCGCCTGCGTGGCTCAGTCGTTAAGCGTCTGCCTTCGGCTCAGGGCGTGATCCTGGAGTTCTGGGATCGAGCCCCACGTTGGGCTCTTCCACTGGGAGCCTGCTTCTTCCTCTCCCACTCCCCCTGCTTGTGTTCCCTCTCTCGCTGGCTGTCTCTATCTCTGTCAAATGAATAAATAAAATCTTTAAAAAAAAATGGTTAGGCAAGAGTGCAAAGTTCTGGGACACCTGGGTGGCTCAGTCGGTTAAGCATCATCTGCCTCTTGATCTCAGATCAGGCCTTGATCTCAGGGTCGTGAGTTCAAATCCCGAGTTGGGCTCCATGCTGGGTGTGGAGCCTACCTTAAAAAAATTTTTTGAAAAGTGCAATGTTTTACTGCTCATATTTGTCTCACATGTCTTCTCTTCTAGATCTTCACCTTTCCATGTACCCCTTATCTTTCTGGAATTTTCCCAGAGGGATGGGGCCAGGCTCAATATCTCTGTTTGTCTCCACCCTTTCCTGTTGGTATTTTCCCTCCTGGCATGTCATGAACAGATTTCACTGATTAATAGATGAAATTGAAGAATGCCAAAGCAGAGAGGAAGGTCCCAGGTAACAGTACAAATTTCCCAAAGCTGAGACAAGGAACCGGAAGCCCTGAGATCTTAGCAAGACTTGTTTGCTTTGCTTTCCAAGCTGGTATGACCTAGAGTAAGGAAGGAGGGGCTGGCAGAGGTCGCCTTGGCATTGAAGCAGGGCCACCAGTGTGTGTGGTGGATCCTTGTGGCAGGAAAGGGCTGCAGGCTCCGTGTTAGCTCTCCAAATCTCATCTCCACCTCTGTCCCCTGTCGGGGACTCAGAACTGCAGGGGTCTGGGCAGGGACAGAGAAACAGGTGGTTTTAGCAATCGGGAGTAGAGCAGAAACCTGAGGGTCTTACACATGGGACTTCACCCTCCCCACCCCATCGTCCAAATGAGCTAAGGCTTAGGATTTCAAATTTTTCATTTAGTAGCACAATCTTTTTTTGAAAAACAAAATCTTATGTAGAACCTTACTGTGGGTGTATACAGTGTTTGATGTCACATTTTATTAATATACATTCTTTTTATAAGCTAACTTTATAAAGTTAATGAGAACAATGAGGCTACTTGATGACCATGATATTTTTGGAAGTGACAGTGTTTTATTGGTTTCAGCACCCAGCTTTATGAATTTTGTTTTGCTCACATAGGATTAAGAAAATCCAAGTTCACACGGATCTATATATATATGATTATAAATAATACTTTTTTGTTTGTTTTTTAAAAAACTGTCTTATATATTCTGGGATTCTTTTCAGTACAGAAAGAGAGTGGGGAATCTTTTATTTTTGAAATCTTCATAAAAGTAAGTTAACCTCCCAAGTTAACTCAGTTGGAAGTCTCCAATGAATTTAAATTTGATTTATAACACACTTGAGTATGTCTGTTGGTTATTAAACCAAGTTACATTTAAAAAGTGAAATCCTAATGAAAACATTTCTGGAACCCCTGAAGCAGGGTTCCATGGAACACAGTTTGAAAACTACCAATCTGGTATTCAAAAGGTAAGGCTTCCATGGGGCACCTGGGTGGCTCAGTCAGTTAAGCATCAGACTCTTGCTTTTGGCTCCGGTCATGATCTCAAGGTCTTGGGATAGTGTCGGGCTCCAAGCTCAATGGGGTGTCTGTTTGAGATTCTCTCTTTCCCTCTCTCTCTGCCCCCCCCCCACCTCATGCTCGAGCTCTCATTTTCTCTTTAAAATAAATAAATCTCAAAAGTAAGGCTTCCTTTATTTCCTTACCCAAACATCTTTCATCCTTTAATGCTGCCCTTTTCATGGCTTTCTCCCCCTTTAGAGAGCACATTGAGCTGATTTTTTTTGCCATCTTTCTGGAGGTATAATTGATATATAACATTGTATCCATTTAAAGTGTACAAGGTAATGATATGATATGCATGTATGTGGCAAAATAATTACCACAATTACCTTAGTTAACATCCGTCACCTCAGATAGAGTGTTTTGGTTTTTTGTTGCGAAAATTTTTAAGATCTACTCTTTTAGCAAATTTCAAATAAGGTGGAGCTCATTTTAACTCTGTTTCACTAAGATGGCACTGTTGGTCAGAGGATAGAACGGAGGATAAAGTAGCCAGCCCGTTCTGCCTGGGGGGGCTCCAGTGCCAAGTAAAATGATCAAGTATGTGGGCTTAATTCTCATGGCTTCTTCAGTCCTTCCATCAAGATTTCCTCCTCTCTGTTCGGGATCCCATGACTCAGAACCTATTTCTGCAAGGTGTTTGCTGGCTATACTGGTAAACCAGTTCAGCTGCTATACCTACTCGTAGTCTTTTGCAAGTACTAGTTATTTGTTTTACATATTTATTGAGCAATTGCTGTGTGCGAAATACTACGCTAAGCACATTACATGAGTTATCTCCTTGGGTTCCTGTAACAACCCTGTGAGATGGGGTCTAGTATTATCAGATGGGGAAACGGAGGCTGGCACTTATGAAGCTTGCTGTTCTGAAGCTCTTTGTACTGGTACCACCAAAGCTACCTGGGTTGAATTCCAGGCACAAATGACGAGGGGGTTTAGAACCCCGCTTTTGTTCATAGAAAGAATAGATTTTCCATAAGTAGCACAGCAGTTAAGAACACAGGCTTTGAAATCAAATGAACATGAACTAGAATATAGGCTCTGTCGTTTACCCGTGGTGTGTTCTTGGTCAGTCTCAGTTTCCTTATCTGTAAAATGGGGATGACGATGATAACAGTACTTACGTGTAAGTGTTATAAGGATTAAATGAGATGAAGTATATCAGACATGTAGCACAACTCTCGCCTCTGTGTTCAGTGCATTCAATACATGCGATGCTATAAGTGTTCAGAAATTATTAGTTGTTATTTTGTCATTATTAATTCATTAATAGGTCTGGACTAGCTGAACACAACGGTACCAGTCAAATCTTCCACTTACCTATTTAGAATAGGAACAAATGAAGCTGCCTGGATTAATTTAAGATAAGAAGTAAGACTATGCTAACACCATTTAGATTATTTTTTTTTTAAGATTTTATTGATTTATTTGAGATAGAGAGCATGAGTTGAGGGGGGCAGAGGCGGAGAGAGAGGGAGAAGCAGGCTCCCCTCTGAGCACGGACACTGATACGGGGCTCGATCCCAAGATCCTGAGATCCTAACCTGCCCCGAAGGCAGATGCTTAACCGACTGAGCCACCCAAGCACCCCAACACCATTTAGATTAATTCTTTTATGCTTTTGAGGTCCGATTGATTCTCTGAGAGACACTAGCTCATGTTGGGTGTCTGCTGTGACCTGGTTCTAAGGTTAGTGTATGTGTGTTGGTTTTGTTTTTCATGGAAAACTTTTGTTTTAATAAACAGAACATTCATGGCTTAGATTTTAAGTTGCATTTACAGATGAGGAACACTTCTAGGCCCAAACAGATTAACAGCGAAGCTACTACTGAGGGCAGGAATTCGTGCCCCCTCCAACCCCCACTCCCGCCTTCCCCAGCCCCTTGTATTTTAAGCCTCAAGAGCAGAGACTTCCCGTCAGAGAACATAAGATGAGTGCCTCATATCTTCTTTTGCTTTAGGGCCACGAAGTGAGCAGATCAGGGGCTGGCATAGGTGTGCGCTATTCCTGCCAACCAGTGAAAGAGCAGGAGCTGAGACCATCAAGTCATCTTCCCTGCACTTTGAGTGAACTTCTTCCCTAAGCAGCTTTGGGACAAATTGTGCCCCCTGGGAGCCGTTCCTGCTGCTGAGGTCTAAATCAGTCAGCATTTTCTCCAAAAGCGCGGTTTCCGCCCTTGCAAAAGGACGGAAGGACAAGGGGCTTGCCAGCTGCTGGCCTGCCTCGCACGCACACGTGGGCTCGGCAGGCCTGACGGTGGCCCGACTCACAGACGCTGCAGCCTCTCCTGGGCCCAAAGGGACAGTCGCGGGGCCCGCGGCGACAGCTTCTCGCTGCCTGCCCGGCCGCTGAAGACTGGCCCAGCAGCCCAGCGGCTGCAGATTTGTAGCAGTTTCCAGCCCCTTTCCTGAGCCCCGTAGGGATCGCCGCCTGGGTTGGAGGGTTTGTTTTCCAGAAGCACCAGGCTTTCCCTAGCCCCAGTCAGACAACGTGTTTATATTTTCTTTGAAAAAATACTTTGCATTATTTTCAAAATAAAGAGCATTTGACATTTATTTTTTGCACATTCAACTTACGTAAGTGATACACAGGTTACGATTGTAGTTAAAAATTCGAAACTACCCCTGAAAATAGGGTAAAAACCGAAAGTCCCCTTTCCCTTTCTCCCAACTGCATTTCCTTCCCCAAAGGTAACTAGTAATGAAAAGTTGTAGAAGGCCCTTCCAGACCTTTTCTTGCATTACATGTAGACGGGTAAACACGCACGGGTGTTTACTTTTGATTTTTAAAACTTAAAAATGTTATTAAATGTTATTCTGGAGCTTGCTTCCCGCCAACTCAGTTGTCTTGAAGATCTTTCTATACCACGGCTACTTCACTAAAAAAAAAATCATTGCATATAATTCTATAACATGGATTATAAACGTACTTATACCATAAACTTATTTAAAGAACATTGAGGTTCTTTACTCGCTATTATAAGCAACCTTGTAGTAAGTGTCTTTGCAAGGGACTCATGAAACTTTTTTTTTTTTAAGAAATCTCCATGCCCCACATGGGGCTCGAACTCAGACCCCCACGATCAAGCACTGCATGCTCGACCGACGGAGCCAGAGAGGTGCCCTTTGTTAAACCTTTCGGACAAGAGCTGACACTGAACTTCAGAACTCCTTGGGCTTACGAACGCCCAAAGAGATTTTTTTAGCTTCACGTGTGTTTAACACACACAGACCCTGGAGCCATCACCTAAGGGGAGTAATTGGAGACATGATTTTAAATTTGCTGGAAGACAGTGCAAAATGCACTGGATGTCTATCCTCGTCTAGTGTTTGGGATTCTTTCAAGTATCCTAGAGCCAAGAGAGGCTTAGAAGTTGATAATGTGTGTTTTTCCATTGTTACCCTTTCACCAGGGTCTCGAATTTCCAATCAGTTCAGTTGTGAAACTTGCCTTTTTGCTGAAGTGTTTTTCCCTTGATTTGGGATTGTTTTTTAACAGTTGCCAAAGTCACATGATTTAAATTGCAAATGCCACAAAAACGTATTCTCCTGCTGCTAGTCTTGAGATAAAATGTAGAGATGTGAAATTTGAAGGGTAGGACTTGGAAAGGAGCAGGTAGGACTTCAGAAGCGACTGTTTTAAAGTCTTCGTGAAAGTGATGCCCTCACTCCTTACCTTGACTTTAAAGTCTCCTGAATAATCTTGTTTGTCTGTCAGACAGTCACTGGGACGGTGATTAATAAACCTAGCCTGAGGGGAGGGTTGCTTCAAAATACTGACAGAGGCAAAGGCACCAGGAGTCAGAGACAGGAATCCAAACCCAGACTACGCCGGAGCAGTGGCTCTCCCACCTGACCATGCCTCGGAGCCCGCGGAAGCTTTCCGTGGCACAGTCACCCCCACGTAGCCCACGTTGAACTACTCACACCTTCTGGAGTGGTTAAAGTTCCTCCACGAACATTTGTTACATCAGTGGAAACAAGTTATTAGTACGTAGTCTGTAATAATTACATTAACGAAAACACTCCATTTACACTTATGGTGATTTGAATGATGATCGTAATATATTGAAAGACAATATTATGCTAATAGACCAACCTGAAAGAAACTGACATATAGACTTGTGACAATGACAAATGTAAATCTGATACCTCTGTCTTTTCATGCCCCAGCCCCAGTCCTTCACCTCCGAGACATACGTCAACCACAGAGGCGTCGTTTCGTGTCCATTGTCAAATGCCTTGTTCAAGCCACTTTTCTGTCTTGCCTGCACCAACCTTCTTGATTGCTCTCTCCAATCTATTCATGGCACAGCAGCCTGAGGGATTTCTTTTACCTTTTTATTTTGAAAAACCGCAAAACTACAGAAAAGTTGCAAGAATAGAATAATAAGCACCTGTATACCTTTACCTAGATTTACTGATTGTATTTTTTTTGCCCCATTTGCTTTCTCTCTTTATATATGTATGTCTTACTACTGTCGCTATGACTATTATTATTATTACTATTTTTGCTGATCCACTTGAGAGCATACTGGAGACATCATGGCCCTTCACTCATAAATACTTCCATCTGTATCCTCTAAGGACAAGATCATCTTCTTACATACTAACTACAGTACAATGATCAAATTCGGGAAATTTGACGTTGATTCAACGCTTTGATTAATGAACGGTCCGTATTTAAATTTCACCACTTGTCCCCAAAATATCCTTCATAATTTTTTTTTCTTAGATTTGGATTGGATTCATTTACATACATTTAGTGGTCCTATCTTTAGCCTTTTTTAACTTCAGACTGTATTTGTCTTTCATAAATTGGGGTTTTTGAAGAGTGCAGGCCAGTCATTTACAGAACACCCCCCTCCCTTTGGGTTTGTCTGAGGTTTCTTCACGAGTAAATGCAGGTGATTCATTTTTGGTGGGTTCCTCCTCCGAGCATCACATCAGGGGCCCGAGGGACCATAAGTCAGATGGTGCTACTGTGGGGTTAGTCACCTTCCAGGGGCATCTCACTGAATAAGCCTTTCCACACCCTGACTGCTAAGCCAGGCACATCCTGGCGGCTGCTTCTCTCAACCTTACCTCCTCCCACCCACTCTTCCTCCTCTCCCTGCGCTCTGGCCACACGGGGCTTCTTTCAGTTCCTCCAGCTGGTCAACCCGGTCCCTGGGAAGCTCTTCCCACCCATTCCACTTGCAGCTGGCCCGTCTGGACGATCCAGGAGCTCAGCTACAAAAGAGCCCTAGACTAAGGAATTGCCATTATTTTGAAAATGGAAGTCACTGCAAAATGATTTTTGTTAAAAACATTTCACCTGCCTAAGGCCACCTGTCTTTTGCTCTCTTTGCTTCATCTTGTCACGCCGGATTGCCCCAAAGGCAGGGCGAGCTAGAGCTGGGACTTGGCTACTCTGATGTGCCACCCGAATTCCAAGGGACAGGCTTCAGTTTGGGTGTTTTGGGTTTTTTCAAGATTTTTTTTTTTAACATGAGAATCTAAAAGGCAGCATTTTAAAAGCAACTTTTAATTGTAGACTACTTTATATTTACAGAAAAGGTGGCAATGATATTCCGGAGTTCCTGTAAAGTCCCTCCTCTCTTCCCTCTGATGTTAACATCTCACATGACGTTGGCACATTTGTCAAAGCTAAGAAGTCAAGACTGGCATATTATTATTAACCAACCTCCTGACTTTATTCCAATTTTGCCTCTTTTCCCACTTCCGTTCTTCTTCTGTCCCCGGATCCCATCTGGGATACAGCATCGCGTTTAGTCATCATGTGTCCGAAGTCCACACTGGTCTGGAGCACTTTTTCCTTTCTTCCTTGTTTTTCATTATTATTATTATTATTTTTTATCATTCAACAAACTTTTATTTTTATTTTTTAAGGTGTACAACATAGTGACTTAATGTATATTGACATTGTGAAAGAATTACCACAATCAAATTAGTCATCACATTTTTCATGATCTTGACAGTTTTGAGGAGGACTGGTCAGAGAATTTCTAGAATGTCCTTCGATTTCAGTTTGTCCGATGCTTTTCTCATACTTGGATTGAGGATATGAATTTTTGGAAAGAAGTCCTCAGAGGTGAGGTGTCCTCTCATTGCATGCAGTCAGTGGGTGCATGCTACCCCAGGACTTATCACTGTCGTGTGAATCTTGGTCTCTTGGTTAAGGTCGTATCTGCAGACTTCGCCCCTGTAACATTATTTTTCCCATCCCATACTCCATTCTTTGGAAACAAGTCACTATATCCAGCTCACATCTGGGGGTGGGGAGACAAAAGCAGCTTTAAAAACTTCAGTGTACACGCTCGTTTTGCAATTTAGAATTTAATTTTTTTTTTCCTTTCAACTACTTCTGGGGGCAGAGGGGCTATGTTCTTTTGAAGTGTTGTAATCAGACCCTGCTTCAATACTTCCCTAATGCTAATTGCAAATGCCTTAATATGATGTGGCATTTCCCAGCTGGTTCATAACCAGAACTAGGAAGGTTTTGCCAAGAGGTTTATATTGAAATATTTTTAATTTTTTAAAGAAACCTCTATATCCACATACTCATTTAATAAGTAGATATTTAGCGAGGGCATACTACGTGCCAGGCAGGGCTGGGGATTCATGCACGCATTTCAGCAGCCTGCAGTTTGGCACCGGAGAGTCAGTATAACCACACCCACCTGCTGACTGCCTGTCGCAGCCTAGACGCTGGGTTCTGGGTGCTCCGGATTCATAATTAAATCTTTGGACAGTCCGGTGAGTAAGGTTTTACTACCCTTGGTTTATTTCCTTTTAAAAATTAATTTATTCGGGCGCCTGGGTGGCTCAGGTGATTAAGCATCAGCCTTGGGCTCAGGTCATGACCTCCAGGTCCCGGGATCAAGCCCTGTGTCAGGCTCCCAGCTCGGCGGAGAGTCTGCTTTTCCCTCTCCCTCTCCCTCTCTCCCTGCTTTGCTCTCTCTGTCTCTCTCTCTTTTTTTTTTTTTAAAGATTTTATTTATTTATGTGACAGAGAGACAGCCAGCGAGAGAGGGAACACAGCAGGGGAGTGAGAGAGGAAGAAGCAGGCTCCCAGCAGAGGAGCCCGATGTGGGACTCGATCCCGGCACGCCGGGATCACGCCCTGAGCCGAAGGCAGATGCTTTAACGACTGCGCTACCCAGGCGCCCCTCTGTCTCTCTCTCTTAAATGAATAAATAAAATCTTGTAAAAAATTATTGTTTTAAGCAGAACTCAGTGTCAAAAGATTTATAATGAAATCTAGGCGCTCATCACCCTTAAGTCATGCAACCCCCCAGAAGCAATCGCCCCTCACCTGTTCTAGCCATTTCTCTTGGTGTTCGCCTCTATATTTGTAAATAATATGCTTAATGATTATTAAAATTTTAAAAATGTGTTTAAGGTAAAATAAAGTACCAGTACAAAGCATCACACGAAGTCAATGAGCACAGTAATGGGGTACAGTGAGCCAGACCTCCTGTAATTGTACCCAAAACAAGGAACAGAACTCTCTGAGACACCCCAGACACGCCTCCATGTGCCCCATCCTTATCATTGTCCCTCCTTTCCCAGAGGGAGCCTCTCTGCTGGCTTTTCCTGCTATTACTTTCTTGTGCTTTTACAATCGTTTTATTACCCGGTGTGTATCCTTGGGCATTATGGTTTATTTCTTCTTCATCATTTAAAAAATGGTTGTGTCTTTCCAGGCTCTTTTAATCTAAAGTTTTGTCTTATCCTTCTCCCCCCCACCCCCCGCCCCCAACAAAATCCACAATCTGGATTTTCTTGGTTTTGATCTTGGAGGGTGTCCTTCATGTGACCTTGCCCCAATGCCTGGAGTCCCGGATATCCTGGCTAGCTATGCGAATAGAGACAACCTGCCCTAAGAGACATTTTTACACCTATCATTTTTTGGAGAAAGACATTAAATACACTCCAATGATCATTTTGGAAGGTAGGAAGATGAGGGTCAACTAGAAGTGTGGGTGCTTGGTAGAGACTGGCAGGGTTTTACCCAACATTTTGCCTTTAGTAGAAAAATAACCACTATGATATGTATAGTTTTGAAATAAAAAAGACTTTCAAAATTGCATATTGATTAAAAATAGGTGCTCCGATGTGTGCCTGGGTTCAAATCCTGGCGTCTCTACTGCTTAGTGACTTTGTGACCTTGAGCAAGCTACTGACTTCCCTGCTGCCTCAATATTCTTTTCTGCACTGTGGGGGTGAGAACTGTCATTGGACTGTTGCGGGGATCACATGAGCTAATACCCGCAGAGTGCTTTGAACAGTGGCCGGCAAGCACAAAGTAAATGTCCAATGTTTTGAGCTGTTATTATTCTTTGCAGTGGGAAATAGATTGAAAATGATCAGCTTAAGTCTGATGTACATGGCGAGGGTTTTCAACTCATTTATTTCCCTTTCCTCCTGGTACATTTCCAGATCTCGTTCATGTGATTGGGGATAAAATTAATTCATCCACAGCTGTTCTTTAATCTCTGGTTATTTTCTGACTCCTTGGCAAATAAATTACCAACCTTTAAACTAAACAATTAGTCCTAGCTTGAAGGAATTTGAATGTATCTCCAAGGCCAGGCACAATGAAACAAATCCTTTGTTTCCTCTGTTTATATATAAACTGTGGGTTGTAACTATTGAAATCTCTCCTCTTCTCTATGGCATTTCAGGAAGGGAAAAAAGAGTACAGTAATTAATTTTTAGCAGCAAAGAGAAAGCTGGTGTCTTTCTATGTACATCCTTAAAACCCAAAAAACTCTCTAAATCAGTTTCCTGCAATCATATTTTCTAATATAAGTAAGTGGTTATTCCAATAGAATATATATATTCTAATATAAATAAGTGGTAGACAGTTGAATGTATCTCCCAAAAAGAAGTGTCTGAGTTCTAACCCTCTGGTATCTGTGAATGTGAACTTCCTTGGAAATAGGGTCTTAGCAGGTATAATCAGCCAAGGAGCTAGAGATGAGATCATCCAGGATGTACGGTGGGCCCTAAATCCAAGGGCTGGTCCTTATAAGAGAGAAAAGGAGACACAGGCACAAGGGGAAAGCCAGTGAAGACTGAGGTAGAGCTTGGAGAGATGTGTCACCAAGTTAGAGAACAGCAGAGATTTCCAGAACCTAGGAGAGGGGCATGGGGCATGGATTCTCTCAGAACTTCCAGAAAGAACCAACCCTGCCCACACTTTGATTTCAGACTTCTGGCTTCTGTAACTGTGAGAGAATAAATTTCTCTTGTTTTAAGCTGCCACATTTGTGATAATTTGTTGTGGCTCTATTAGGAAACCCCTATAACACTTATGATAATAAAAAACATTCCGAATAATTTTAAATCAGAAACTGAAAAAAGTCACAGTGTAGACCTAGATCTTCTACTTCTGCCAGTACAAATGACACCCCTCCCTCACACCCTCGCCCTTTATTTATCCGAAGTCACACATAGTTGGGAAAAGGGCAGGTTCTGGTTAACGATGGTGTCCCACAGCAATACCCATGTTTTTAAGGAATCCAGATATGTGAACTGCGTTGCACATAAACTATTCATTCATTGACGATGCAGAAGGCCCTGCATCCTTGGAGAGGTCTGAAAGTTGCCTGTGATGTCCCCATCACGCTCACCCTGACATCCAGTTAAGCTCACGGGCCATAGACATTATCTTCGAAATACCTCTTGAACGTACCACTTCTTGCCAGCCCTCTGTCACGCTCTGGTTCCACCCCCACCCTACTGCAGCAGCCTCCAAGTGCCCTCTGCACACCCGCTCACTGCACCGCAGGCAACCCACTGTGCTCGCCATGCCCAAGTATGCTACCTCCTGCCGAAAATTCTTCCACAGGTGTCCAGGGCTCCACCATCACGAAGATCAAACTCCTTGAGAGAAGAGACTTCTTTTTCTTCTCTTCTCTACTTAGATGACTAAAAGAGTGCATGGCCATGACAGGGGCTCAATACATGTCCCTGGAATGAATGACTTAAGCAAAACTCGCCTACTCTAGCTCGGATCTAATCCAGTCCCCCCATGTGTGTGACTTTGGGGAGAATCACTGAAGTCCTCAGGCTTCATCCAGGGTCCTGCTCTCCCTTGCTCAACCTGCCTGAGCCACACTGGACCTCTCAGGTCTTTGCATATGGTGGCTTGCTTTCTTCCCGAAGGGTTTTTGCTGGGCAGCCGCGCCTCCTTCTCAGACCTCTTCTCTTACGCAGCATCTACACACAAAATGCCACGTCCTCGGTGACACTTCCCAGTTGAGGTGACATCTCATTATAGAATCTCAGAGGACTTTATGCATTTCCTTTACCTCGCATATGGCTGTAATTACAGTTGACCTTGAAACATGTGGGTCCACTTAGATGCAGATTTTTTTTTCCCATTAATACGGTATAGAACTATAAATGTATTTTCTCTGCCTTGTGATTTTCTTAATAACATATTCTTTTCTCTAGCATACTTTATTGTCAGAATACAGCTTATAATACATGTAACATATAAAATACGTGTTAATGGACTATTTATACTATTGGTAAGTCTTCCAGTCAACACTAGGCTATTAGCAGTTAAATTTTGGGTATGTCAAGAGTTAAATGTGGGTTTTTGACTCCACAGCAGGCTGGTGCCCCAACCCCTGCATTACTCAAAGGTCAACTGTATATATTTATTGGGTGATCACGTGTTTGGTGTCTACCTACCCACAATGATTCCAGTTCCATAAGAGGGTAGATAGGTTCTACCGTATTTCCCGCCGTATCCCCAGAGCTGGGCACAGTGCCCGGCACATAGCAATTGCTCCATTAAGATTTGTGGGACGAAGGATTTGCCTTGTGGTGTCTCCGCATTTTCATTATGACCATATTAAAGGGCACAGCATGTTTCTGGCTTTGCGGTTCATGATATATGGGCATTCACAGTAACATTCACTGAAACCCAACATGGGTGGAAGATTCTATCTGATACGAGATCTCCTGTGGGCTCTCTGCTGGTGTATGATGAGCTGGGGTGGGGAGAAGCAGAGGTGGGATGTGGCAGGGGAGAGGGGCGTAAGAGGAAAGGTACAAAAAGCAGCAAGAACATTAGGGCTTTGGTCTTGCCCCTGCCTTTTGCACCCGGCAGTCCTGGGCAGATAAACTCCCAGTCCCAGTAGGAGAGGGAACAACAAGATGGAGTCAGAGGGAGGAGAGAGGGCAAGTCCACACCATGCTTCACAGACGGCGAGCTAGAGAGACAGTGAGCCTCTTTTTGGGAAATATTTTTCTAACTCTAAACTTCATGGTTCCCCTGAAAAGGAAACAATATTTAGCAGTACTTAAGTTTCATTTTCTCCCTGATTTGGCTATTGTGATGTTTAGTATATCACCAGGCCAAGAAAGTGCAAGGCAGGATGGGAATTGACACTTCTTGAGAGCGTTCAGTGGACCAGGTTCTGTGCTGCTGACATTTGTCAGTTCCTTGCTTGCTTCCTTCCTTCCTCCCTTCCTTCCCTCCTTCCTTCCTCTTTCTCTTTCTTACCCTCCCTCTCTCTATTCCTTCCTTCCTTCCCTCCTTCCTCTTTCTCTCTCTTTCCCCCCTCTCTCCCTGCCCCCCACTCTTCCTCCCTTCCGTTCCCTCTCCAGCACTGTGTTAAGCACTGGGAACGTACTGATGATTAAGACACGCGCGATTCCTGTTGTCATTGGGCTCACCCTTTAGTGTTGACATCCTTAATCCTCCCAACAAACCACTGCAATATATATTATTTTTCTGGTAGAGAAACAGGCTCTAATAGGTTAGGGCTATTTACCTCAGGAAATGGCAGAGCTGGAGTCACTCTTTAACCAACATCCCTATCATAAGCTATTTCTGATCCCCTCCTTCTCAGGCTACATGTGCTGCCCTTGGGAAGGTCGCAGGTGGCAGCAAACAACCCCCCCCCCACCTGGTCTAGGTGGCGATAGGCTGGGTGAGGGAGGGGCACGGGCAGGGGGCAGGAGCCTCAGCTTCACACGGGAGCCTGGCAGGTGCTGTTGGTGCCGACCCACGTCCCCCCCGCCCTCCGCACCCAGACACACGGCAGAAGTGTCCTACCGCCAGCCGCGGGGCTTGTCCACGCAGAGGTTTGCTCTCCGTCTGGGCGGGAGGTAGGCTGACAGGCCAGGGACTTAATGCCCTCGGAGGATCCCTCAGCCAGGGACATCCCTCGGTGGCAGGTGTTACACGGCCTCCCAGAGCTTCCCAGCGCTGCACCACGGGGGACACTTCACGGGCCTCCTTCCCTTCTGTCCCTCATTTCTCCCCTTCCTGGGATCGCCTCTAAAATTAACTGCTTGCCTTCGAAACCTTGTCTCAAGAGTCTGCTTCTGAGGATTCCATCCTGAGAAAGGCAGTAACACTTCACATTCTGGCACATTCCAGTACTAACCTTGCCTTCAATAGCCACATCACCTTGGGAAAAGTGATTTCGGTGAAGTTCGGTTTCCTTAGTCTTCGAAACGGGGAGTGATAACAGCTGCCGGGTCTCCCTCTCGGGGGACGCGTGGGGCAAGCCGATGAGAAACGCCTTTGTGAGTGATAGAGTCCCCAGAAACTTGCGGAGCCTTGGTAGAATCAGAAATGACCTGTGGTGTTGGAACAGCTGAAGTGTTTGCACACCCCAAGTTCAAAGGCCCCCTGGGGGCCCCTTGATGACAATCCTTGTCATTGGACCCTCAGAAGCAGTCTGCAGGTTTGCAGCCTGTCTCTCTCAGTGGAGCGCCTCCTGGCGCTTGCTGAGGGATGGACGTGACTGACGCTCTGGAGAGAGGATCCTAGCCCCTCCCCCCCCCCCCCCGGGGCCCTCACCAAGTGACAGGGGGCACCCCTTTGTGGTGAGGAAAAAAGAAAATGCAGCCAGATATGCTTTATTTATTTATTTATTTATTTATTTATTTATTTATTTATCTATTTATTTATTTATTTAAGATTTTATTTATCGGAGAAAGAAAGAGAGAACAGCAGGCAGAGGGAGAAGCAGACTCCCTACTGAGCAGGGAGCCTGACTTGGGGCTCCATCCCAGGACCCCAGGATCATGACCTGAGCCAAAGGCAGATGTTTAACTGACTGAACCACCCAGGCACCCCAGAAAAGCTTTTTCTTTTTTTTTTTCTTTTTTTTTCTTTTTTTTTAAGATTTTATTTATTTATTCGACAGAGATAGAGACAGCCAGCGAGAGAGGGAACACAAGCAGGGGGAGTGGGAGAGGAAGAAGCAGGTTCATAGCAGAAGAGCCTGATGTGGGGCTCGATCCCATCACGCCGGGATCATGCCCTGAGCCGAAGGCAGACGCTTAACCGCTGTGCCACCCAGGCGCCCCAGAAAAGCTTTTTCTTTAGGTTAAAATGAACTGTGTGACGATGTTCAGCACTCGGAGACCCTGCGGGTCTAAGCAGGGGCCCCACGGCGGAGTCTGCACGCTTTCAGTCTTCTTCCCACGGCTGCCGTTGGCAAGTCACCGTGGATGTTTCTTAGAAGTCTGGTGCTTTGCTGACTTCGTGGCCATCACCAGCCATAACCCCCCCGAGAGCCCTGGGAGGGAGGCCCTGCTCCGTTGTCCCGTGTTGCAGACTGGCGCCGGAGAGGTCCACACTGTGCCCCGGATCCAGGGGGCACCAGCGGCAGAGCGCAGACGTCAGCCAGGCAGTTGGCACCGGAGCCGGGACCCTCAGCCTCACGGCTGTGCTGCCTCCCCAGGGAACTAGAGCAGTGGGAGCCACAAGACCTGGGTTCAAAACCCATGGAGATTAATGATTGCTCCTTCTAGAGTGGTTGGGAGGATTCGTTGAAAGAATGCACAGGCAAGGGATTTATACAGTGTAGAGTATTATGCAAATACTGTGATTTTGACAAGGATTACATGGAAGACGGAGGGAAGGAGAAGACAAGCTGTCATACTGACTTAGAGGGACGGGCATAACAGGAGTGGTGGAAACCAACTAGGGCTCCCCAAACCCATGCCTCCTCTTCCTGGGGACAGACTGAATCTGCATTGCCCAGCCTCCTTTGCTGTTAGAGAGACTTCTGCCACTAAATCGTCGTGCATGCTTTTCCTTGCTCTCTTTCCCTCCTTGTCTGCTGGCCAGCTGCAGAGGGTCCAGGGGTGACCCTAAGGCTTGCCTAGAAGATGGTGGCCCCCACTAGGCTGCCTGTCCAGCAGCCACTTGAGCCTTGCATGAGTAAGAAATAAAATTGTCTCATGTGATAGTCACGAAGATTAGGGTTCTTTGTTGCAATAGTGAGTGTGCCCTCTATAATAGAGATGATGAGAATGTTTGCCTAGTTTCCTTCTCATTTATTTATTTATTTATTTATACCTTTTGGCTCAGACCAGATAGAAATCACACTCTGGAATTGGAGGGGTCCATCCGTTGGATAGAGACTGCTTTGTCCGAGCTGACCAAAGCTGGCATTCTTGCTCCGTATTGTTTTAATTAACACACCAACCAACAAGTAATTTGCTGTCCCTTTAATGTCATTTTCTAGCAAAATGAAAAACAGGATCTGAATAATAGTAATTCTGAGAAACTTTGGGGATACATACTCTGGTATTAATCCTATTCCCAAATCTCGTTATCCATGGAGAATCCCCGACGAAATGTACAGGAGCTCGAGTCTACTTTAAAGCGCAATCATCTCCTTAGAATGGAGGCTTTTGGGGGTGGGGGGCTGTGATTTGCGGAATGTGGTTTAAGTTAAGCTTTCCCAGCAGGGGGCTTACATAACGGCAAGGATTCCTCTGTTGGCTAAGCGCCTTTAGAAGGTCACCATAATCAACCACATTTTAGAAACCTGGCCCAAACTCGGAAATGCAGGAAAACACAAGAGGAAGCCTGCCGTCCCCCCATGAGAACTGGGGCACGTTGGTTTGGGATGCTAGGCCAGGAATCTCGGCAATTACAATCACCACGGCAGCCTCTGAAAAACCGGAAGAAAGGTAAAGAGCATGTCAGGAGCCCTCCGAAACTCAGCAGCACCGCGGGGCCGTTACAGCCTGTGTTTGTCCCCACCCACCTTATGCGGGAGCCTGAAGCCCCAAAGTAATGGTAGCAAGAGCTAGGGCCTGGGGGAGGGAATTAGGTTTAGGTGAGGTCATGAGGGTAGAGCCCCCCCTGATGGAAGTAGTGTCTTTGTAAGGAGAGGAAGGGACTCCAGAGTTGCCCCCTTCTCCATCCAGTGAGGACCCAGTAAGAAGGCAGCCAGCCGTCTGCAAGCCAGGACGAGGGCTCTCAGACCCCACCGTGCTGGCACCCTGATCTGAGACCTCTCAGCTTCCAGAACTGTGAGAGATATATGTGCATTTAAGCTGCCCGGTCTGTGCTGTTTTGATCCAACAGCCCGAGCTGACAGTGGTTTACTCTGCACTTCTGTTTAAAAAGAGGTGTTCTGGGTTTAGAATGCAGACACTGGGTGCTGTCTCTTGACTCAATGATCTTTTGATGACTCCGTATGTTAGAACCCTATGAGAGTCATTTCCTTTCTTTTTTTTTAAAGATTTTATTTATTCATTTGACAGGGACAGCCAGCAGAGAGGGAACACAAGCAGGGGGAGTGGGAGAGGAAGAAGCAGGCTCCTAGCGGAGGAGCCTGATGTGGGGCTCGATCCCAGAACGCTGGGATCATGCCCTGAGCCGAAGGCAGACGCTTAACGACTGCGCCACCCAGGCGCCCCAAGAGAGTCATTTCCTTTCTGAAATCTGAGAGATCCAGGAAATCCACCCCAGTAAGCAGTTTGTTCTAATGGCATCTCTCCAATCACATGTCCTCCCCTTACTTACAGATGTGTAGGAGCGGTTGTGCTTGACACAGACAGCGGTATCCTCCCCCCAAGCTCTCAGCGCTCCCCACTGCGGAGCACGACCAGGAGGGTCTGCTGCTTTGCACTTGTCTCCCATCAGATCTGCTGTCCGGGGCCCGTTTTCCTTCAAGTCACGTGGGCGAGGCGTCCGTACCCCCTCCTCCGGGTGGTAGCCATGTCAGCTCATCAACTTGGCTTCTTTCTTCGAAACTTGACGGTACATATAATGCAAACCGGCTTAAGCAGAAATGGGAGATGTTTGCTTCACCTGGTTGAAAACTTCAGCTGCTAGCACGGTTTGATCGAGGGTTCAAATAATATTACCAAATTCCCAAATCTCTTCCTTCTTTCCTTTTATGTCCTTTGTGTCTCTCGCTCAGCTTCATTCCCCTCAGTTGTAGTTCTGTTTCCTGCCCACCAGGTTCAAAGATGGCTGTGGCCCTAGACCTTCTGATGTCTAAGCTTCAAATTCACCAGGAAAGAGCTCTTGCTTCTTCTTAGCATTTTTGCGAAAGGTCTCATTGTGTTTCCCTGGTTCGAATTAGAACATGCTGAAACCTCAGACCAACCGCTGTGGGGAGTTTGAATGAGCTGCTTGGCTGAAGTCACGCGTTTCATCCTTGGTGACTGGGGACTTGAGGGGGATGATGGGTTGGGGGAAGAGAGGGGCAGTGTGCATCTGAGCCCCATAAGAACGAGGGAGAATGGATTCCTAAAAGTCAAGGAGAACAGAGCCTGCTCATGGAAGCAGCTCGAGTGGACACTGGATGACCCCAAATCAACAAATGTCCATTACCAGTCCTGCCCAATCCCTAACCCTAACCCTAACCCTAACCCAAACCCTTCACGTTAAGATAACGAAAGAGGTCTATAATTCCCTAAATAGTAAAAGGAGAGCTCAAGTTTCCCAGTGTTTTTGCTCAGGGTTGTATGAGAAATGTTATCTAGAGTGTAAATCCAAGTGCTTTGGAGAATCAAGTCTCAGACGAGAAGGATGTTTGTGGGAACGTACACGCATACTGTCAGCCTCGAACAACAAAAGGTAGAAAGGCAGACAGTTAATTACAGCAGCTACCCTGTCAGCACTGAAGCATTGTGTTCAGCACTTTACATGTGTTTCTGTGTCTAATGGAGAAAACGCAGACATTAGAAATTAGGATGTTAGATTCCCAGCTCTGCAATGGGTGTGGAGGGACATCTACTCCAGACCTCAAGGGGGGTCAGAAAACATTGCCTAATCTTGCTAGGCCACTAACCCACCATTCTGCTCCCAGGGCTCCGTTGCCTGTACTCTTTCTGAGAATCTTTTTTTCTTTTTAAAAGTTTTTTATTTAAATTCAATGTAATTAACACATACTGTATTATTAATTTCAGAGATAGAATTAAGTGATTCATCAGTTGCATATAACACCTGGAGCTCATGCCTTCAAGTGCCCTCCTTAATGCCCATCACCCAGTTACCCCATCCCCTCCCCCACCTCCCCTCCAGCAACCCTCGGTTTGTTTCCTAGAGTAAGAGAGTCTGATGGTTTGTCTCCTTTTCTGTTCCTTTTTGAGGTTCTTAAGATTTAAAAGCCTAAATGAATCACTTCTTATCAATTTAGAACGAGCAGGTATATTTTTCCTAAAATTGGTCTTACTGCCTTTAAATTTAAGCTCTAAGTCATTCCCACTAGAATGTAGGATCCACGAGGGCAGGGATTTTCCCCATTTTCTTGCCTGTGGTATGCCCAGCGTGTAGCACAGTGCCTAGCACAGAATGGACTGCCTGTCCAAACCTTCCCAGCTTCCCAAACTGTTAGGGGCAGTTAGTTAGGCTCTAACAGGGTGCCTGGAGGCCAGCCGGTCGGCTCTCGGGAAAGTCCAAGGCCTGTCCTGGCAGCACTCTAGAAAGAAGCCACGAGAAGCCAGATCAAACCAGGCAAGCCCAAGATGGCTGACAAAGTAGGCCGGAAAACCCTGGCCCGACAAGGAAGGAAAAGCTGGAAACCCTGCTCCCAGCACTTCTCCAAACTAATGAATATTCCTCCCCCTTGTTAACAGCTGTCAATAAAAGAGACCCAGACCCCAAGCACAGTGTGAGCTCTCTCGCTCTCGCTCTCTCCCTCTCACCCGCTTGGTAAAACGAAGCATCTCAAGGGAAAAGAATTAATGATCTCTAGACTGATCTCCTACCAGAGAAACCCACCAGGCAACAAACCTTGGGTACACAGAGTTTCCGTTATTTGTCACTTGGTTTCCAAACTAATTTTTGAGGACTTAAAAAGAATAAGGTAGAGATGTAAAATGGGGTCGGCAAAGAGGCACAAAATGTCAATGCACGGTGGCTTTGGGGGGGGGAGATCTGGTTCCCTTAACAGCCAAAGGGAAAAGAACAGTTCCCAGTTCCGTGCTTTGCAATAGCTACAAGCTAAAAACCGATCAGTAGCTCCTCGCTGCCTTCTCTCTCACTATACACTTACCTCCTAGCGATGGTTGCCATGGACTCTGCACTCCACTTTTGTAGATTGAGTGTCTGTCCTTGGGGGCATCTCCACAAAATTCCAGTAGCTCTGGTTCTGTTTGAACCAAAGTCACCCCCGGCATGTCTGCCACTCCCACACGCAGCACACACACTTCCCAGTTCATAACAGCTGATGAAGATACCTCCTGGGAAAATTCTGTCATGGCTATTGACTTCTAACCCGCCAATCCATTAGGTCCCCAAAGAGGATTAAAGGGATGATGGAGATTAATTTTTAAAAAAAGAAAGAAAAAATTTCATTGTAAAGGTTGACTTCTAAAGCTTTCACGCCCCAGGGGTAGGTTTGGGAGACTATTGGCTCAGACGCCTGTTTCTCCGTGGAAATTGTTCTGAAGGGACGTGGATTATTTTCATTCTCTAGGCCTGGGCCTTGGAACCTCAGAGTGCCCTCGAGGAAGCAATCTTGCAATTAAACTCAGCTCCGGGGACGCCCTGCGCTCTGCAAATTTACTACGCAGAAGCATGAAACATGTATCTTTTTTCCTGATACACCCTTCTGATATCCCCGAATTATCCGAACAGTATAATAGGGGTACAGTCATCATTTCTTGCCACAAAATGACCCAGGAAAGCAGAACTTTGTCCCTGAGGAGAAATGGAAAGGATAAGAATCCTGTGTACAAAGAAGGTGATTTTGTTTTAGATACTTTATTGCATTTACTCACAACGTACGTTGACTATCTCTTCTGTGCCAGGCACTGTGCTGGATGTTGTGATACAATAATAACAAATGAGACCCTCCCTTCCCCCAGGGGTTCATGGTCCAGTGGGGAAACAGACACAGAAACTTCACTGTAATACACATCTCTAGCGGTGCTTTTAGATAGGTTTGTAGGAAGTGTTGCGGAAGTACACGTAGGGTCAGTGCTGGGGGTGGGGAAGAGGAAGCGTGGTGTTAGGGAAGACATCGTGAAGCCATGCTTATCTTTTCACTTTTGTACTGGGAAGGACAAGAATAGCCAAAATAGTTTAATTGGAGCATCTACCGAGTGCTGGCAGTGGATATAAAGATCTAAAGTTCTTGGCCTTGAGAAATGTCGTACTTCTTTTGGGTCTGAAATCTATTTGGTTTCCTATAAGCAGCATTGGCTAGGAAAATACGTACTTCATATGTGTTGATAAGTATCCAGATGCTTGATCTAAAGACTAAAGAAGTGATTTGTCTGGAAAGGGAGAGTATGACTCCTAACATTCATGGAGTGATTGATGAAACAGGCATTGGGCTTATTCTGTGCAGCTTTGCAAGGCAGAAGTAGGGCCAATGTGTGGAAATTACACGAAGGCAGCTGCGAGTCCATTTTAAGAAAGACTTATTTCTCTGATATTTAGAACCCTCTAAATCTGGCATAAGATGTCTTGTGGAGTGGTGAGTGCCTCGTAAAGCAAACATAAAATAATACTCAGGCATTATAAAAGACTGAGCCAGAGTCATTCATTTAACAATTATCTACTATATGCTCAGCATTCTTCCAGGATCCAGGCATTTAATAATGAGTAAGTAATAAATCTTGCCCTCAAGGAAACAGAGGGGTTATGTAGGCAAGTACATACAGTATGATGCATGACAGTAAATTTAAACATACTAGAGGGCATTATGGAAGGCTTCATAGAGGAGGTTCTTTCTTTCATTATTATGTTCAATTAGCCAACATATAGTACATCACTAGTTTTTGATGTAGTGTTCAACGATTTATTATCTTTTTTTTAAGATTTATTTATTTATTAGAGAGAGAGCATGAGTGTGGGAGGGACAGAGGGAGAGGAAGAAAGAGAGAATCTCAAGCAGACTCCCCGCTGAGTATGGACCAGATGCGGGGCTCTGTCCCATGACCCTGGGATCATGACCTGAGTTGGGATCATGACCTTATTTGAGATCATGACCTAAGCTGAAATCAAGAGTCAGACACTTAACCGACTGAAACACCCAGGCGCCCCGAGGAGGTTATTTCTAAGCTGAGATCCAAAGGGCAAGAATATAGCCAGGTCAAGATAGTTGAAGAACAAAGCTGGAGGCATCACACTTCTGATTTCAAAACAGTATAGTACTAAAATAAAAATAGACGCATAGACCAATGGAACAGAATCAAGACTCTAGAAATAAACCCTCGAATATATGTGAACTAATGTTTGACAAGGGAGCCAAGAATACTCAATGGGGAAAGTATAGTTTTTCAATAAATGGTGTTGGGAAAACTGGATATTCACTTGCAGAAGAATGAAATTGGAGCCTTATTTTACACACCTCACAAAAATTAACTCATCGTGGATTACAGACTTAAACACAAGATCTGAAATGGTAAAATTCCTGGAACAGAATATAGAGGAAAAGGTCCCTGACATTAGTCTTGGCGATCATTTTTTTGCATATGACACCAAAAGCACCACCAACAAAAGCAAAAGTAAATAAATGGGACTATATCAAACTAAAAGGTTTCTGCACCGTGAAAGAATCAACAAAATGAAAAGGCAACCTACCAAATGGGACAAAATAATTACAAACCAACCATCTGATAAGGGGTTAATATGCAAAATACATAAGGAACTTAAACAACTCAATTTCAGGAAAACCAAGCAATCTAATTTAAAAACAGGCAGAGATCTTGAATAGACATTTTTCTAAAGAAGACATACAAATAGCCACCAGGTGTATGAAAAGACGCTCAACACCACTCCTCATCAGGGAAATGCAAGTGAAAGCTACAAGGAGATACCATCTCACACTTGTTACAATGGTTCTAACTTTAAAAAAAGGTAAAGAAGGGGTGCCTGGGTGGCACAGCGGTTAAGCGTCTGCCTTTGGCTCAGGGCGTGATCCCGGCGTTGTGGGATCGAGCCCCACATCAGGCTCCTCCGCTATGAGCCTGCTTCTTCCTCTCCCACTCCCCCTGCTTGTGTTCCCTCTCTCGCTGGCTGTCTCTATCTCTGTCAAATAAATAAATAAAATCTTTAAAAAAAAAAAAGGCAAAGAAAAGAACAAGTGTTGGTGAGGGTGTGGAGAAAAGAGAATCCCCATGCACTGTTGGGAGCGCAAGCTGGTGCAGCCGCTATAGAAAACAATATGGAGGTTCCTCAAAAATTAAAAATAGAACTAATTGATGATTTGTCAATCCCACTTCTGGTTATAAATCCAGAGGAAACGAAATCAGGATCTTGAGACATCTGTACTCCTGTGTTCACTGCAGCCTTATTCACAATAGCCAAGATAGGTAAACAACCTAAGTGTCTGTCTATGGATGAATGGATGAAGAAGATGTGATATACATATATAATATATTATATACCATACATGTGTACTATATATTATATATCACATATGTGTAATATGATCTAGCATATATAATATTACATATAATATTATGTCATATATTACATATCATATGTAATATATGTGGTACATATCATATATGCACTATATAGTATATATCATATATATGGCTATTATTCAGTCATTTGCAACAGTATGGATGGATCTTGAAGACATTATGCTATGTGAGGTAAGTTAGACAGAAAAAGACAAACACTGTATGATATCCCTTGCATATGAATTCTAAAAAAATCACAGAACTCTAAAAATCATAGAAACCGGAGTAGAACAGTGGTTGCTGGGGTGAAGAGGAGGAGAGTGGCTGGAGACATGTCGTCAAAGGGTAAAAGCTTCCAGTTACAAGAGGAATAAGCTCCGGGGATCTAATGTACAGCATGGTGACTATGCCTAATGATACCGTATAATTGGAAATTGCTAAGAGGGTATATCTTAAATGTTTTCACCAGAAAAATGGTAATTATGTGCGGTGATGGAGGTGTTAACCAAGCCTACTGTAGTGCTCATTTTGCAAATCTATGTGTATCATGATCTCAGGGTTGTGGGTTCGAGCCCCACCTTGGGTGTAGAGATTACTTTAAAATCTTTAAAAATAAATAAATAATGCAATACATGTGTATCAAATCATTACATTGTACGTCTTAACTTACCCAACGTTATCTCAACTATCTATGGTTGGAAAAAAAAGAAATAAAGCTCCACATAGAAGCACACCTCCAAGATATATGGGTTTGGTTCCAGACCACAGCAATAAGGAAAATGAGCTAATCAAATGAACTTTTTGGTTTCCCAGTGCATATAAAATTCATGTTTATTCTGTGCTGCAGTCTATTACATGTGCAATAACATTATGGCTAAAAAACGAAGTACTTGCCTTATTAAAAAATGCTTTATTTTGGGGGCACCTGCGTGGCTCAGTCGGTCAAGCGTCTGCCTCCAGCTGAAGTCATGATCCTGGGGTCCTGGGATCGAGCCCTGCATTGGGCTCCCGGCTCGGCAGGGGGCCTGCTTCTCCCTTTCCCTCTGCCATTCCGCCTGCTTGTGCTCTCTCTGTCAAATAAATAAATAAAATCTTTTTTTAAAATGCTGTATTTTTATACTGAAAATGTCAACCATCATCTGCGCTTCCAGCAAGTCATAATCACTGATCACAGATCACTATACCAAATATAATAATAATAATGAAAAAGTTTGAAATATTGCAAGAATTATCAAAATGTGACACAGAGACGCTAAGTGAGCAAATGGGAAAATGGTCCCAATAGACGTGCTCCACACAGGGCTGCCACAGACCTTCAATTTATTAAAACACACACACACACACACACACACACACACACACACACACACACAGTATCTGAAAAGCCCCATAAAGTGAAGCCCAATAAAACAAGGTTTGTCTATAAACAGAGTAAGGTTCCCCTAAGACACTTTCCTAATCCTATTCTGTCTTCCCTCCCCACAGGTAGCCATTTGCCCGGACTTGGTACGTATCTTTAGTGTGTATATGTTAAGACTATTATTGCTACCTAGCAAACAAAAAGAATCTTGCATTGCATGTCTGAACCTTTTTCAAATGGTACAAAAAGACTTGCTATTTTTTTATGCACCATTCTATTTTCAGACTTATCTATGTCAATACATATATATCTCATTCATTCTAACCTCTGTATAGAATTCCATTTTGTAAGTATGACACAGTTAATTTTTCCATTCTCTGCTTGCCGTGAACATCTTAGTATGTCTTTTTGTTCACAAAAGTGCAAAACTTTCCTTAGTGTTATGGACCGACTATTTGTGTCCATCCCCCAAATTCATATGCTGAAGTCCTAGTTCCCAGGGCGATGTTCTGTGGAGGCGGGGTCTTTGGGAGGTGATTAGGTTTGGATGAGGTTGTGAGGGGAGAGCCCCCGTGATAGGATTAGTGCCCTTATGAGAAGCGGAAGAGACCATCTCTCTGTCCCTCTCTCTCTCTCTGCCACATGAGAATATGTCAAGAAGGTGGCCCCTTGAAGAAGGACGAGGGCTTGCTGCAGACATTAAATCTGTTAGCACCGCAGTCCTGGACTTCCCAACTTTCAGAATTGCGAGAAATAAGTGTTTTTTGTTTAGCCCCCTGTCTATGATATTTTCTGACAGCGATCCAAATGGACCAAGACACTCAGAGGAGCCTCTGATCATCAGAGAGTGAAGGACAGAACCCAACACTTCCTTGAACTTTCTTGGTGTTCTTAGTTGCAAAAATATGGACTCTGTCCTAGCTGGTTTAGACATGCATAACAGGGAGCTATGAGAGGGTTCTGAGTCGAATAGAATCTCAAGACAGGGCAAAGAGGCAGATTTGGAAGCCCACAGTACGGAAACAGGTCCACGGACACGTCAGATTGCCCCGGTGGGAGCCCGCTGTGGCAGCCCTTAGCAGCGGTGCTGCTGTTCTCTTTGGGATGCCAAGCGGGGATGTCATCACTAGGAACCCTGTGTCTACTGCCTCCAAAAGGCCAACGGCACATACCCCCCATGCCAGGATCGGTTCCACCCTGCCCTCTTCTAAATCATAGGTTCATCTCGGTGCATCTGAATTGTGAAGCCTGGGTCGTATCCCTTGGCTTTAGCAGCAAGGGAGGCTGCGAAAGAGGAGGCTGGCCTGTGCCCAAGGGAGGTGAAGCTAAGGGTAGGAAATTCCTCCAATGGAGGACACTTTTTTCAGAGGTATCTGGTGGCTAAAAAGCAAAATAACTGTTGACTATAACGCTCCAGATTAAAGTTTCGGGTTTGAAGGCGTGTGTACCTTCTGCCTACTAGACTGGCTGAATTGCTTTCCAAGTGGCTGGGCTTTCATTAGAAATGTATTAGTCATCTATTGCTGTGTAACAAATTGCTCCAAAATTTAGCAGCTTAGAACGACAAATATCCATTATTTCACAGTCAGGTCAGGAATCTGGGTGTTACTCAGCCAAGGGCCTCTGGGTCAGGATCCCTCATGAAATTGCAGTCAAGCTGTTGGCTGGGGCTGTGGAAGCATTGACTGGCAGACGGTCTTCTTCTTCTTCTTCTTCTTTTTAAGATTTTATTTATTTGACAGAGAGACACAGTGAGAGAGGGAGCACAAGCAGGGGGAATGGGAGAGGGAGAAGAAGGCTTTCTGCCGAGCAGGGAGCCTGATGTGGGGCTGGATCCCAGGACCCTGGGATCATGACCTGAGCCAAAGGCAGACACTTAACAACTGAGCCACCCAGGCACCCTGGGCAGACGGTCTTCTAGGCTCACTGGGGTCATTGTCGGCAGGCCGCAGAATATTCATTTCTAAGCCAGCTCACATGACTCTTGTCAGGTCTCAGAACTTCTCTGGAGGCTGGCTAGAGATATCAGTTTCTTGCCCTGATGGGCCTCTCCACAGGGCTGCTCCCAGCATGGCTGCTGCTTCCCCCAGCATGACAGATAAGAACAACAGAGAGAGACGGAGACAGAGAGAATGAGATTGATTTTAAGGAATTGGTTCACACAATAGTAGAGGCTGCCCAGGAAAGGGTTGCAGCTTGAGTCCAAAGGCAGAGACTGCTGGCAGAATTTCCTCTTCTTCAGGGGAGGCTTGTCTTTGTTCTAGTAAGGCCTTCCACTGATTGGATGAGGCCCACCTGCATTATGGAGTATCATCTACTTTACTCAAAGTCTACCAATTGAAATGTTAATCTCTTCTAAGAAAAATGCCTTCACGGAAATATCTGGAACTGTGTTTGACCAAATATCTGGATAGTGTGGCTAGCTAAGTTGATGCATAAAATTAGTCATCACAGTGTGTATGTGTATGGGGTGGGGGAGGGACAGACTGTCACTCTCTCACCTGTACCATACTTCTGCCAGGACTGAATAGCTGCTTAGAGGGTCTGGCTTGACTCCAGGGAACTGTTGGGGAGTTGGCGGGGGCGGGGGGGAAGTGTGGCTCCATCAGGCCTCTGCAGGACACCGAGGAACTTGGGCAACTGGAGAATGCTTATTTGCCAGGCTTTCTCAGCCACCCCCCACCCTCCCCACCCCTGGGGGCTTTCTCATTTCATCCAGGGTCACACCTGGCTGGGGCAACTCAGGGATGGGAGGAGAATTCCAAAGGGGGATTTAGGTATCTTAGATGGAATCCTCCACCCCCCTTCCACCCTTGACAGATAAGCTATACATCCAACCCCTTCCGAAATCCATACAATAGCATTTACATATTTTCTTTTTTCATCGCTACGGATTCTTTAAATCTCCTGGTCGAACACTCATTTGGGAGAAAAGCAAGACCTAATAGTTGGAATCATTTTTTTTCTCAAAAAGGTTAACTTTTCCTAGTAGAATAATCCAGTTTACTTTTATGTTCCGTTTATCCTTCCTGTTCAATCTTGCTCTCAATATGCCTTTTGCATATTAACACGCGGAGCCTTCAGGTAATCATGTATATTTCTTATCCATTGAAAAATGCTTAGAGACACTTTCAGCTCAAGCAATTGTGTATGCGGCTTTATTATTTTAGAATATCTTCCAGCCATTTCTTGTTTGAACACTTTCTATCTATCAACCGCAGGACTGAATTGGAGAAGAGAAAATGAGGTTTGACAGTTTAGTGAAAACTTAGGAGCGTTTTCCCCTCCCGCACCATGAAGAAGTATGCTGTTTTCGGGAAGGGCTGGGCATCCTCTCTGGTGCCCATCCTTCTTTGTATTATAAAGTTCCTTTGTTTCTTTTTAATGCACTGGAAGTCCTTTGAATCTAAAGAAATCTATTTCTGCCCCTCTCCCTTTACTCTATTTCTCTGGTTATTTAAAACACTTAAATTTAAAGGAATTCTGGAGACAGTAATTTTTATATTTCAGCAGATCTTGCAATGGTGAAGTGGGCTTTTCACACTTAGCTTCCAATTTCTGTTTTGAAACTAAGATGGATTTTGGGGGAAGTCTAGTTTTCCTGCCTCTGACCTAGTCCCATCCAATCCATTTCCCACAAGCACCAGAATTTCTAATAGGTCCGAGTACTTCTATTGAATTAAATACTAATTAAGTAATGGGGTGCGTGTGTGTGTGTGTGTGTGTGTGTGTGTGTGTGTGTGTGTATGTGAGAGAGGGAGAGAGAGTTGGTGACAGTTGTGAAGATGTGGTATAGGAATTACTATGCCCTCATTCCCCTTCTCTCTGTCCTCTGTCTCTCCCTGTGTTACTGACAAAATCGATGTGTCGGCTGCAATGTTTCGATGCCTTTCCATGGCTCTGCATCACATAACCTGGCTCTGCCTGTGTTGCCAATCTCATCTGGCATCCTGAACAGGGATGATGCCTAAACTGCTTTGCTGCATCTCGCTGTGGTGGGCACTGCGGGTTGTCTTGCCCCAACTTTTTCCAGTCCCCCTTTCCTTGCCTGTGTCTCAGATACTGACTTTCCCAGCACCCTTCCTTCCTTCCCCTTCACAGCTAGGGTGACCACGTGACTCAGAGTTGCAAGCTCCCTGCCTTTAGGTGTGGTATGAGAGAATGTGGTGCTTGTGATGCTTGTGATGCTGGAGCCACTACAGCTGTTTTGCAACCATGAGGCATCAAGATGAAAAAACCACCATTTGGGGTCAGTGTATTAGAAGGATGGCCAGAGACTGGCTGGAGACAGCAAAGTATTTCTGAGACAGCCCACCTCTGATGTTCTCATTAAGAAAGCAGCAAGTCCTTATTGTTTAAGCCATATTTTTCAGAGGTAAGATTTGCCACCAAACATAATTCCAACTGATACACGAGCCAGGCACAGCGGGGCTCAATATATACTTATTGGATGAATGAACAAGAACAAACGAATGAAATTCCTACCTCTACCACACCTACCAGCTCTCCAGGTGTCAGCTGTACCTGACTGCTAACAGTTCCCAGATTAGGCTTTGCTCTCTGGCTTCTGCATTCTGCACATTCTATTCTGTGTCTGGAAGACTGCTCTCATTGTTCTATGTATCATCCTTCAGGACTGAGCTCAAATATCAGCAGCTCTTGACAATCTTATTTGACTTCACTAAGTAGACTGAAAGTTTTCCTCTATGATCCCAGAGTGGCTATTCCAGTTGTAACAATCTCCTCAAAACCTGGTGGTGAAATAACCGTTTATTATGCTCCTGGATTCTACGGGTCTGGAATTCGAGCATGGCATAGCAGAGACAGCTCGTCTCTCCTCAGCTGGACCCTTGAAGGCTGGCCTGGGCTCATCTGGTGAGTCGTTCATTCACTTGGCTGGTAGTTGTTGCTGGGAAGGGCCGAACATCGGGGGTTAGAACAGCAGGGGCCCCTTGGGCATCTCTCTCTCTCTACTTCTGTTGCTTCCCTATATGATCTATTCAGCATTGCAACTTCAAGGTAGCTGGACTTTTTATAAGGTGGCTCAGGTTCCACGGGTTCCAAGGGTACACACTGAGAGAGAGAGAGAGAGACAGACAGACAGACAGACAGACAGACAGACAGAGATGGAGAGAGGAATTGAGGAAGCTTGTATCCTTTATATGATCTGGTCTCAGAAGTCACATAGCATTACTTCTGCCATATTGTATCGGTCAAAACAGTCATAAGCCCATCTAGGTTAAAGAAGAGGGGAAATAGATTTCACCTCTTGGGGAATGGAAGGTTCTAGAAGGTTCTGGAAAAACATGTGGAACTGAAAACATTGCCAGGCCACTTTTGGAAAATCCAGTCTGCTACAGTGCCTCCTACACACACTAATGTAATTTTATCTGTGGAGAAAGGTTGTTGATGCTACATAAGCCAGGTACCACTCTCCTGAACTTGAACGCAACCCGCCTTTAAACGTTTATGGTTGGTGGTTGTTGATGGTGCTCATGAAATCTGGCCTCTCCAGCCGCCTTGTTTGATTGCAGTGGTCATTCTCTGTGTGCTTCCTCTTGACATGTCCTGTGTTTTTATTAATCTTGAGTCACTGGAATGTTCTGGCTTGTACTATGGCTTTTGGGGAGTAGTGAACGTAGTCTCTTTCAGAGTAAAGAAAGGGGTGGGTGTTGATCTTTACTGACAAAAGTGTATAGTTTTGTGACCCGTTTTTGAACATTTTGAGAGGAAAAACAAATAGGTTTTCCGCCCTAAGCCCAGAGGTATGGCCACGCAGAGAGTTCGGGAAGCATGATGGGGGCTCTGGAATGTTTACATTTGAAAGGCAAACTTTATTTTCCCCAGAATGAGGGTGAAATCGGAATCTGGGGTGATCTGGGGATTTAGGTTTTGTAGCAAAGGCACGTTAGGCTGCTCTGGACCCGAGAAGCCACGGACCGCCTGGGACATCTGCAGGCAGCAACAGGAAGGTGAGGACAGGGTTCATGCCCCGTGGCTGGACTTAACCCAGTGACTGGCAACTGTATGCATGGATGGAGGGGCGGGGAGAGAAAGAAAGGTAACTGTGCAGGAGACAGAATTTTGTCTGTTTTACTCACTCTTGCACCCAGCACTCATTCACTCACCAAATATTTGCTATGTGCTGTGGCCCAGGAGCCATGTCAGTGAACAAAACTGGTGAAGATGCCTGCCCTTTGGGCTGAAATTCTGGCATGGAGTGTGGGTGGGGGAGAAAGACACAAATTAAAGGCAATAAAATACATGTTGTTACTTGCCGGCATACTTGCTGGTGCTACGAAACAAGCAAGCATCGGGCAGAGTGAGGCTATGGGAAGGCTGCGAATTAAACTGCAATTTTAAGTAGAATGGTCAGGTGAGGCTTCATGGGCTTGATCTTTGAGCAAGGACCTGAAATGAGAGATGCGCCCCTAGAACGATGCCTGGCTCAGAAAATAGCCCTTAGAGGAACAAAGAAGTAAACTCTGTCGATGCTTCCACGCACTCTGCGTGTTCTTGGGGTGAGCTGGAGGTGGAGGGTGGGAGCCTGCTGCTCGTCAGGGAGACCTGGATACTTGATCATCTCTCCACGAGGAACATTCCATTCTCACTGCGAAGGATCTTCACGTCCCGCAACGCCTGGTTGTAAACTGGCAGTTGCATCTGATGTTCAACTGAGATTGGGTGATGCGTTTCAAAGCCAGAAGAAACACTGGCCTTATTGAAGGTACTTCAATGTGCATTTCTTCGGCATTATCATCTCCGACGGGTACTCTCTCAAGGGGTGTGAAGGCAAGATCTGCGCACCATGCCCCTGGCCGTGAAAGTGAACACTGCGGAGGGGGAGCTGGCGGTGGGGAGCGGGGAGGGCTGTGGAGACTTGCAGAACTGGGTTAGAAACGCCGAGCTTCCCTGGCTTCACAACTTTGCCTGGGGCCAGGCCTGTGGGAGAGTTTTAATAATGAACATTCTTCATGGTTCTAAAGTTATTTAATTTCATGGTGATTTTACAGCTCCCATATTCAGACTTGAGTCACAATGAAAGTGGATCATTTGTCTGAGGTTCTCCAGAGTGGAAACATGAAGGCCCATAAAACGCTTTGTGTTGCCAGAAGCCTAAGCTTGTGCTAAATACTAGATTCAAGTGGACTGAGTTTAGAGGACTTGGAGTTGAAAATCATTCATTCATTCATTTGAAAAGCGAATTTGAGCCGTGCGTTGGCGCGTCGGAGATGGCTGCCAAGCTCCTTGCCTCCTGCTGCTCACATTCTGCGTGGTTCCCTGCTCCAGGCATGGGGGCTGACCTGGGAACCAAGAGGACATTGTGGAAACCGCACGGTGTGACTTAGGAAGCCAGAATACGAAACGCACGATAGCTTTCATCTCTCTTCCTGGGGCACTAGCTGTGAGGGAAGCCGTCCTGTCCCGAGCAGCCCCCTGAGAGGTCCCAGTGGCAAGGAGCTAAGGCCTCTTGTCAACAAACAGCACCGACTTGGCAGTGGTGAGCGCGACCATTTTGGAAGTGGACCTCCAGGCCCAGTCACGCCTTCAGAGGGCCACACCCTGGGCCAACGTCTTCAGGGCAACTGCACAGAAAGACTCCCATCCACGGCCACCCAGGGAAGCGGCTCCCAAAGTCCTTCCTCACAGAAACTCGGCTGTGGTAAATGTGGACTGGTGACCTGTTTCTACTCACAACACTTCTGAAGCCAACTGTGTGCGGGGGGTCCATCCCAACCCCAATTCTCACGTCCTCTGCACACCAAGTGGGGGTTTGACAATCAGCTTCCATTCTGACACTGACTTCCTGGAGTTAGCATCAGGCCCTACAGGTTGGGGGCTCAGTCCCTCAAGACTGTCCCCACTTCAGACGCCAGCCACAAGTCTGGGCCTCTCGTACTTCTGACCAATCAGCTTATAAATCGGGGTTCCCACCCCCTCCTCCTCAGATTTAATGATATGCTAGAATTTCTCACAAAACTCAGGAACACACTGTACTTACTACTACTGGTTTATTATAAAATAAAACTCAGGATCAGCCAAACGGAAGAGATGCATAGGCCAAGGTATGGGGTGGCCTGTGCTCGCGGAGCTTCTGTCCTTTCTATGGGGGCATGACCCTCCCAGCATCTCATTGTGTGGAACATCCTAGAAGCTCTAATCCCATTGTTTAGGGGGTTTTATGGAGGTTTCATTATATAGGAGTGATTGATTAGATCATTGGCCATTGGTGATTGAACTCAACCTCTACCCCTCTCCCACTCCCCTCCCCACTGGTTGACTTTGGGGTGTGGGTGGGAGGGATGGGCCAACCTGCTAGTTATGCCTTGGTTTTTTTTTTGACCAGCCACCATCCTGAAGCGATCTAGGACTCCCCAACCACCACTCATCTCATTATTGTGTAAAAGACACTTATCACTCATTAAATACCAAGGGTTTTAAGAGCGATGTGTCAGGAACTGGGGAAAAGAACAAATAATGTTTCCCATTATACCACAATTGTTTGTTTTGATAGATAGAGAATGCTCGCAGGAGCAGGTGGGGAGAGACAAAGGGAGAGGGAGAGAATCTTTTTTTTTTTTTTTAAGATTTTTATTTGTTTATTTGAGAGAGAGAGCACAAGCAGGGTAAGCAACTGAGGGAGAGGGAGAAGCAGACTCCCCTCTGAGCAGGGAGCCCAAAGCAGGGCTCGATCCCAGGACCCTGGGATCATGACCTGAGTTGAAGAGAGACACCTTACTGACTGAGCCACCCAGGCACCACAGGGAGAGAAAGAATCTTAAGCAGTCTTCTACCCAGCACAGAGCCCGATGTGGGGCTGGGTCCCATGATCCCGAGATCATGACCTGAGCTGAATCAAGAGTCGATGCTTAACCGACTGAGCCACCCAGGCGCCCCTATACCACAATTGTTTTTAAGCTATAATTCTGAGGTAGTGTTTTTACTCAGTAATTGGTAACTAATCTAGATGTTAGTACTTGGAAGAGTGATGCCATCATAACAAAACCCTGAGAATACGAGTGCGAGTTTTGAATGGGATGGTGGGAGGAACGACTTTGAGAAGAGTGTTAGTGAAAGCCTGAAGAATAACCAGGACTCCTGAAGTCACGCTCCACTGACATGAGGTTGTAATTTTACATTTTAAGAGAATTTTTTCCACCGAACCCCAGATGGTTGCTCCCTTCTCAATGACCTCGTTTGAATGGGAAAAGCTTTCTTAGGTAATTTCCAGAAGCGTTTCCAAAATGAAGAACTCCTAGGTACCAGGACTGGTACAAATATAAAAGTCGCCTTTATCTTTCTCTCTAGTTCATTCACGTTCCACAAATAACTTTTGAGCATCTCTCACATGCCAGGAGTGATTTTAGGCACTGGAGATACCATTGTGAACAAGACAGATGGAGGCTCTGCTCTCATGGAGCAGATACAGCCCGTTGGGAGGAGATAGAGAATAAATAAGCTATTGGTCACAGTGATTTCAGGGAGTGATGTAAATGTTCTGAAGAAACACCATCTAGACCAGAGTATCTCAGATAAATGGTCCCCTTCAATCTCTGATGACCTGTATAGCTCCCACTGTTACAACTTCTAGATTCCAAGACTTCTGCTCATATCCCGCTCCTTATTCCACAATGCCATCATTGCCCAAATCTGGAAGCAACCAAGATGTCCTCGGCCATAAATGAGAATTTTGACACTGCTGTCTGGGAATGGAACTCTTGAATTAGCCGCCTCTCATAGAAGTGGCAACACCTCCAAATGTAGATAGAAAACTTTGGCTCTAGGTCATGAAGAGGACGGACGGGCAGGCACCTGGGACAAGCAACCTAAATTTTACAAGTAGCCTGTGTGTTAAACACCAAGGTTATTCCAAGGGCTACCTTATTTAAAAACATTAAAATGTATTGATTTTTTTAAAAAGAAATTTATATTTTAGAGCATCTTCAGGTTCCCAGCAAACTGAACAGAAGGTACAGAGACTTCCCATCTACTCCTTGCCCCGCACACACGCACAGCCTCCCCCGTTATCAGCACCCCCCACCAGAGCGGTACATTTGTTACAATCGATCGTAATCAACCAAAGCCCATAGCTGGACATTCTATTTGGACAAATTGACCATAGCACATATCTACCGTTACCGTATCATACAGAGTATTACTGCCTTACGAATCCTCTGTGTTCTGCCTGTTCTTCTTCCCACCCACCTCACCCCCACAACCCCCGGCAACCACTGATCTTTTTACTGTCTCCATAGTTTTGCCTTTTCCAGAATGTCATACATTTGGAATCATACAGTAGTATGAAGCATTTTTAGATTGGTTTCTTTCACTCAGTAATATTAAGCTTCCTCCCTACCTTTTCATGGCTTTACAGCTCTCTTCTTTTTAGCGCTGGATAACATTGATTGTCCAGATGTACCACAGCTTATTTATTTATCATCTCCTGAAGGACATCTTGGTTGCTTCCAAGTTTTAGCAAGTATGAATAATGCTATCAATATGTGTGTGCAGGTTTTTGTATGGACACACGTTTTCAATTCTTTTGCGTAAATACCAAGGAGCACAATTGCTGGATTGTATGGTAAGAGCATGTCTAGCTTTGTAGGAAACTGCCAAACTGGCTTCCAAAGTGCTCATGCCATTTTGCATTCCCACCAGCAATGAATGAGAGTTCCTGTTGCTCCATGTCGTCACCAACATTTGGTGTTGTCGCTGTTCTGGATTTTGGCCAGAAACTGTAGCTGTATCTCATTATTATTTTAATCACCTTAATTTTTAAAAAAAATTTATATCATTTATTTTTTAGTACATTTTAACTTTTAATACACCCCCTATAGGTTTGACTGCCTATAATGTGGAAGTCACTCATATATAGCTTGATAGGAAGATAAAAGGAGTCCACAGGGCAAAATAGACATTTAAAAATTTAGCAGGATCCTGAATCGTGTGGACTAAGAAATAGTGGCTATCGTGTGGGTCATCTGCCTAAAAACAACAAAGAGAAGACTCTGTCACATACCAGGCATGCCCTACACAGTGGGTTCAGTTCGTGCTGAGTGATGGCTGTGTCATGGGATTCGTGCATGAAGCAGGAGCAGAGAGTTGCTTTTTTTGCTTGAAACTCTTTACATAAATGAGAGTCCTGCCTCCCACCTCTTGTCCTCTAACTGTTGACAATCTCCAATGCATATGAATGAGCTAAAAGAAAAAAAGCAACATGCAAACCAGTATATATTGCAAGTTACCACGTGTGTGAAATGGGAGAAACTTCACGTGTAGCTCTTTGTTCATCACTAATATTACCGAATCCTACTATCTAACAGGCATTTTGCTAGGTGCTCAGGTTACAGAAATAAACAAAATGGATGAAATTGCTACCCTCAGGGAGCTCTTACACTAGGGTGTAAATGAAATTGGTTTATTTTAGACACAGCTATTTGAAGTACGGTGCCTAGTTTGTAAGAACCAAGTAAAGGGAACTTCTTTAAATTGGGCACACTGGGAGGGGGCACCTGGGTGGCTCAGTCATTAAGTGTCTGCCTTTGGCTCAGGGCGTGATCCTGGTTCTGGGATCAAGCCCCACATCAGGCTCCTCCACTGGGAGCCTGCTCCTTCCTCTCCCACTCCCCCTGCTTGTGTTCCCTCTCTCGCTGGCTGTCTTTCTCTCTGTCAAATAAATAAATAAAATCTTTAAAATAAATAAATAAATAAATAAATTGGGCACACTGGGAGAAGAAGATTTTTTAGAATGAGGAGATAAAAGGTAGCTATATTACTTTTTTGAGTGTACGGGACTCAAGCTAAACGTATTAAGAAAACAACTCAAGGTCTCTCTCTCTCTGAAGCCCAACACAGGGCTTGATCTCAAGACTCTAAGATCAGACCTGCGCTGAGATCGGGAGTTGGACATATAACTGAATGAGCCATCCAGGAAGCCCCACAACTCAAGGTCTGGGAACCAGAGGGGACTCTCCTTCAGTGGTCAGGGAATGTCAGTCCTTGCTTTTAGAACAAAAGACTGTGAGGCTCTGAATGACAGATATCCCACCACGGTTCTTCCGTAGAAAGAACACTGCAGACGTACAGGGGTGACTCAGCCTCCTTTTAGGGTGCATGCTTGTTGTGCTTTGCGGCGGTTAGGACGGGGCTGGATCAAGGTCTGCCTGCAGTGCGGCTCACTGTTGCATGAGAAACACTCACCGCAGAGGTCACTGTCAAGGGCTGCAAGGAAGACAGAGGAGCGGCAGCCCCTGGGCCTGGGGGAGGTGGTGGGAGGTGTGCGCAAACCTGATAGACATAGGGCAAGGGCTGCTTAGAGGAGCGCAGAGTGGGAAGCATCCACTCCCCCAAAGCGACCCCGGGGTGCACCTCCATTTTTGCTGGGAATGAGCTGACTTGGGGAACTCTTAATCCACTCCTTGCTGTGCCCGGGTTGGCCTGAGACCGTCCCCCATTTTGATGACAAGTTTCAACAGCCACTCTTTCCTGAGCCCTGAGAAGTGACTTAAAATCCTGAAAGCGCTTTTGCCTTTACGAAAGAGCAATCTGCCTGATGTGCTGTTTGTCCTCAGATAACACACTGTGATTACAACCTGCCTCTCCCATCATCGCCTCTAGAAAAGAAGGGCAGCTATATGAAAATTGTGGCTGGTATTTCAGCACTGGGGGAAAAAAATATCCATTTGTTCTCAGCAGGCTTGATGATATCTTGTGAAAAACCCAGTGGGTCACGTGCAGTCCCTCTGGGAGTCACACAGGACAGCCTGCTCCATCAAACTCCCACTCGTACTGACCTGACCGTGTCCACTTCAGTTCATTGTTTAAGAATAATAATGATGCAATTATCATGCGTCCTTCTGGAGTTTCTCTGAGGAGGATAGAGGAAATTAAAAGTAGGTTGTTTTGAAAGAGGAAGCTCCTTTTGAACAAATGTTATCAGCCCATTATATTCTGTGTGTATAAAACACTTCTCCAGAAGGCTCTGGGTGAGCATACATGTCTGTCCTGAAGATTTTGCAAGGTCTAGAATGAATGCGGTGTTCAGTTCTGCTCCGTCCAGTACAGTAGCCATTAGCTGCGTGTGGTCACAGAGCCCTGGAAATGTGGCTGGTCAGAACGGACATGTGCTCTAAGTATACGATACACACCAGATTTCGGAGGGTTAGTACAGAAAAGGAAGGTGAAAGATCGCATTCATGATTTTTTATTGATTACATGGTGAAATAATATTTTAAATATACGGGTTAAAAATTAAAGTATCATTAAAATTAATTTCACCTGTTTCTTTTTATTTAAAAAATTTTTTTAAGATTTTATTTATTATTTGACAGAGAGAGAGAGGGCACAAAGAGGGGGAGCAACAGGCAGAGGGAGAAGCAGGCTCCCGGCTGAGCAGGGAGCCCAAAGGGGGGGTTGATCCCAGGACCCCAGGATCATGACCTGAGCCGAAGGCAGACTCTTAACCAACTGAGCCACCCAGGTGCCCCACCTTTTAAAAATGTTCAAATAACCACTTTAGAATTACATCTCTGACTTAACATCTGTGCACAGTATTTTTCCAAATCATTTGTGCAAGTGTTTCTTCTTAAAGATTATTTGGGTATTTTTTATAATATTTTCCTATTGGAAGTTCAGTCTTGCCTTCTAGAAATTGATAACCAATACTTCATTCAGTATTTTACTTCTCCTTGATTGCTTTTTATGGTTGAATCAGTCGACAGCGATTTGCCACCAAATGTGAAATATATTTGAGTCTCTTTGCTTCTATAAGCAAATTTCTTCTATAAACCTATTTCTTCATCCTTAAACCAGAGAGCTGGACATGATATAATCCCAAAGCCTCCTTCCAGCTTTAGGATATTATGATTCTGTTTTGTTTTTTTTTTAAAGATTTATTTATTCATTCGACAGAGATAGAGACCCCCAGCGAGAGGGCGAACACAAGCAGGGGGAGTGGGAGAGGAAGAAGCAGGCTCATAGCGGAAGAGCCTGATGTGGGGCTCGATCCCATAACACCGGGATCACGCCCTGAGCCGAAGGCAGGCGCTTAACCGCTGTGCCACCCAGGCGCCCTGATTCTGTTTTTAAATGAGAGGCCTCATAAGGAGGAGGAAAATCTAGATTAACCTTGGAGGGTCTTGACATTGGAGGCTTGATAGCTTTCCTGAGATAAAATCTTTTTTCTGATTCTATTCTTGCTGAGACAGAAGCCTGGAATCCCAGCCAGTGGAGAGACCAAGGCCTGGCAGGCAAAGAGAGGCAATGCTGCCTCCTTCTGGGCTGGAGGGGAGCTGCAGGTCGAACACCCGTGTCCCCTTCCGGCCCCGGCAGTGCTGATCACAGCCCAGAGTGCGGCCAGTAGTCAGGGCGACAGACTCTGTGCGTGGGGAGTCCCAACAACCCATCCAGTGGCTTGGCCGGCCTGCCCCACACCCCTTGCCAAGGATCTAATGCTTGACGCAAATAGGTGCTGATGTTTCCCTTCTGGCTACAGGACTTGCTCTAGGGGTGTCTGTGGTCTGGCTGGTGAAGCTGCAAGGATGTGAACACAGGAGCTGCCCCCCGTCATGGCCGCAGCCTCGGGGAGACAGGGGGCCTGTGAGGAGGTAGGAGAAACCAACTCTGACGTTAGCCCAAACTGGGCTCCTGCCCTTTTCGACCCAGAGTCCTGACCAAGACAGCTCATGAAGCTTTTCTTTAGAAGATGAACTGACTTTCTGAGTAAATAAAACAGATCAATAATGTAAACGGAAGGGACACGTGCCCTTTTCTCTCTGTATGCAGTATATTTAAGAGAAAGGGAATCTGAGGGACACAGGGAGCCAGACTGGTGCCAGATCAGAGTGTGAAAAGGCCCACATAGTTTGTCCATTTCTGTCACTCCCGTTACTAGACTCTCCTACCCTGTGGTCCCACTGTCCTCCCAAATTTATCACTGTTGTGCTGCCCGTGACATCTTTTGCCTTCTTACCTCATCTTCCCAACACACTGATGCACATTGTACACACACACACACACACACACCCCACTCTTTGGTAGCAAGCAATACAAAGGAATATACTCACCTGTGTCTCTTCAAGTAAGGCAGGTATTACTACATGCAAAGAAGAAAAACAGGCATCTCACGCTTGTTGTTCACTTGGCCACTTGGGAATCGAAGGAAAGCCACATAACCTCTCGGGGGGAATAAGAACCACAGGACAGCGGAACATCACAGAGCCCAGAATGGATTGTGGCACAAGAGAGGTCACGCAGCATTCACGCTGTCCTTGAGACCAGTGACCCTGCTGCTGGCCCCATCTCCTGTCTTCTCCCTCCCAGAAGCTGGAATGTGTTGATCTTCCAAGTGGTCGACTACTGGGGGGGTGAATGTCTGGTTTATATTTCTCACACATTGTGAATAACGACTTCCTTCTCTCCATGGTGTATGTTTTGACTTCTGTGTCCTCATAGCTTCTGCTAACTCCCGTGTTATAATTTCTGCTTTCTCTCGATCTTCCAATATTTTTTTCCAATCCTATTTGTCCTTTCCCTGTGTTGTTTTCTGTCCTTCCCTCCTGCTACCAATCTCTTCCGGTCTGCATTTCACGTTGCCAAGAAAGAGAATTTGATGCCTTAGCCACCATCCTCTCTGGGAGAAGATATTTCTTACCAGGCTTTCACATAGGCTGCTGGTCAACCCTAAGTTGACCACCCTGAGGTTGGATGTCCATCTCTGGTTCAATCAGCTGTGACTCTGGGGCCAGGGTCACACAGCACAGAACATGGCCATTTATGCTCACAGATCAGCAGCTTTGCGAAGTGAGTATCCTTGAGTCTAACCCTTAACGAGGGGTCAATGGGAGTGGTGAGTTCTGACTTCTCCAGTCCCACAGACACCTGTAGCTGCCTCTAAGTCCCGCCTACAATGACACTTTCTTGCCCATTGCTCATCTTTTCACTCCAAGATCACATTTTATAGGTTGCCACCTGCCTAACTTGGACAGAGGACTAGTATGACTTTCTAACTGCGAGTCAAAGACAAGGTGTGGAGAGCTGGAATGATTTTGCTTCTTTAGTCAAAAAAGACGTTGAGAAGAAGGAAGTATTTCATGGGGCCGTGAAACAACACGCGCGTCTTGTGCATCATCAGGGGCAAGCGCAGTATGCGGGGACTCTTTCCAGAGGAAGAACGTTCTGGGGAATGAGGAGAGGTGGGTGCGGTGGGAGGTGTTTGGAATGAAACCTCAGGCATCTTTCCAAACACTGTTCTTTCCCCTCAGGCATCTGTCCAAACACTGCTGGTGTCCCAGGACAGTGCCAGTTCGGGGGCCACATGACCCGGTCAGTTTTCATGTGGTGCAAACCGAGAGTTCCCCCCATCTATTCAATATCAAGCTGCTATTCTCTTCAAATAGCCGTCAGTGATTGTTCACGGAGACTCTTCTCAGAGCGCGGCTGCGCGCCTCACACTTACATGCCCTGGTTTCTATTGTCTCTAAGTGAAAACGCTTCCGGTAATTCTGGATCTGGATGATCTGATTTGTGAAGTCTGAGGAGAACTGAAATTGGGGAAAAATACCTCATACTTTCTTGCTGGAGATAGCTGTCTCCTGTTTCAGAAATCTCAGTACCTACAGTCCTCTGCAGAGTTCCAGAATCTGTCTCCCGCAGGTTAATGATGACCCTTACTCTGCTGTTTAAACACCAGGCTCTGGGGTTCTGAGAGCACAACTTCCCTCTATGCATCAGTCACTGCTGTAGGAACTATAAGTTCATGATAATGAGGACAGATGTATTTGTTGAGGTAATTATGGAATACGTAGCAAATAAACTGAAGAACGTGCAATGGCTCAAACATGACACATGCTTGTTTCTTCCTCACATGAAGTGCACAATGGGCATGGCTCATGAGTAGATGCCTCGTCCAAGTAGAAATTTGAGGACCCAGATTTCTTCCTCTTATGGCTGTGACATTTTCAATAGGTGGCTTTCAAGTTCTCTGTGAGTGCGGAGGATTGCTTGTGGGGGGTGTCTACGGGCCAGGCCAGAAAGCGCACTCACCACTTCCGCTCACATCACATTGGCTAATGCCCAGTCCCACAACCTCGCCTAAGTGCAAGGGGAGCTGGGACATGGGAGCTGAGGTTAGGGGTGTGCCCCGTAGGGAGAGTCAATGGACTTCGATGCACACACAGCAGTTTCTGCTGCAATAAACAAGTTCCTTGTTTTCCAGAAGCATCTATCTGTGATTTCAAGGAGGGAAAGATGCTTCAGAGTATGACAACTTGAACCAATGGTCCAACTGACTTCCCTGGCTTTGAATACTGTTTACCAAGGGCATAGCAAAGACTGACTTGGCTTCCACAGATTGTCTGGAGGGGAAGAATGCGTTGATGAGGAACACCAGAACTCTAGTCCAGCATTCAGGGAGCACCATGGGGACAGGAACCAGGTATCCACAACTTCAGCTTCTTGCCTGGGCCAAAGGAGAACGATAGCTAAGATTTCCAGATCTCTTCCTAGACACTAATGTAAGGGTGTTATGTGCATGGGCAGAATAGAAGATTGAGACTCTACGGGAGAGGGAAAAGGGTCTTAGTTTTGTGCTAAAGAACCAAATACAAAGGCTGACTGCGTCTGTGGCCCCGTCACACAGCTGGTGGAAGGTTCATGCCCTGGTGGCTTGACTCTGCAGCTGGTGCTAATCTTTTGCTGTGTTTCCTTTTTAAATGAATGAATTGGTTATTAAAAAAACAAACTGACATTGTGCTTTATGCACGGATCTCTTATGAATTTAGTTAGGGTGAAGCCTGTTCTCCCAAATGCGTTTGTCATGCACGCACTGATAACATTGAATTGCTGGATGTGCAAAGTGGAGAAACGGACTGTCTCCTGGCAACAGAAAGGCTTTCCCCTTCCCGCGGGAAAGAGCTTCCTTCAAGTATCTCCTTCTCTGGTTTCCTCCACCGTCCAAGCTTTAGTTCCTTTAAGACTTTCTCCCTAAAATACAAAACCACAATGAGATACCACCTCACATAGGTCAAAATGGCTAAAATTAACAAGTCAGGAAATGACAGATGTTGGCAAGAATGTGGAGAAAGGGGAACCCTCCTACACTGTTGGTGGGAACGCAAGCTGGTGCAGCCAGTCTGGAAAACAGTATGGAGGTTCCTCAAAAAGTTGAAAATAGAACTATCCTACAACCCAGCAATTGCACTACTGGATATTTACCCCAAAGATACAAAGACAGTGATCCGAAGGGACACTTGCACCCCAATGTTTATAGCAGCAATGCCCACAATAGCCAAACTATGGAAAGAACTCAGATGTCCATCCACAGATGAATGGATAAAGAAGATGTGGTACATATACATACAATGGAACATTACTCAGCCATCAAAAAAATGAAATCTTGCCTTTTGCAACAATGTGGTTGGAACTAGAGGGTATTATGCTAAGCAAAATATGTCAATCAGAGAAAGACAATTATCATATGATTTCACTAATACTTAGAATTTAAGAAATGAAATGGAGGAGCATAGGGGAAGAGGGAAAAATAAAACAAGACGAAATCAGAGAGGGAGACAAACCATAAGGGACTCTTAATCATAGGAAACAAGACTGAGGGTTGCTGGAGGGGACGTGAGTGGGGGGATGGGCTAACTGGGTGATGGATATTAAGGAGGGAGTGTGATGTAATGAGCACTGGGTGTTATATAAGACTGATGAATCACAGACCTCTACCTCTGAAACCAGTAATACATTATATGTTAATTAATTGAATTTAAATTTTTAAAAAAGAACTTCTTCCTACTTCCTTAATAAAAAGCCTGTTTTGCAACTCAAAGCTCAGCAAAGAGTTTTTTATTATAGGTCAAATCTGCCTTGCCATTCCTTGATCCTAGCAAGGAATTAAAAAAAAAACCAAAACCCTCTGAATTATTCAGGATAATTGATACTTGAAAAAAATCATACTGTCATTCTGTGACTTGAAGAAAAAAATTCAATTGTCTTTGCTTTTAAAGGGAAGCAGGAAAAGCCAACCATAAGATTGTTTTCTATTTGTTAGCAAGCAGACTCTGTGTTTGGCATGAGGGCAGATTTTGGAAATATAAAGAAAACAGTGATGTAGGCTCGGCAGAGGGGCAGGTGAGTCCCCATACACGTTAAGTGCTGAAACAGCTGCAGGAGGGGCCCAGGGGACAGAGCCACTAATGCTATCGGGGAGCACGCTAGTTTACCCGTGGCAAATGATAAAAACCAGAACCCTGTTAAATAATACTATTATTAGGTATCTTTTTTGCTTCTTGAACTTAACGTGTACGCCTCCAATATTTCACTGTTAAATTTTTGTTAAGATGTTTCCTTTCTGGGGCGCCTGGGTGGCTCAGTCCATCAAGTGGCTGCCTTCGGTTCAAGTCATGATCCCGGGGTCCTGGGATCGAGTCCCGCATCAGGCTCTCTGCTCAGCGGGGAACCTGCTTCTCCCTCTCCCTCTGCCCCTGCTCGTGCCCTCTCTGTCTCAAATAAATAAATAAGATCTTTAAAAAAAGATGTTTCCTTTCTCCCGCAGTCTGAGAGCGTTGTTGCAGTCTGTCCTTGGCTTGTTTTTGAAGGAGAGAAATTGAATGGAGACTAGAGAATGCCGCTGAGTCAGCGTCGGACGGCAAGGGGCAGCAAAGAGGAAGCTGTTTCCTTCAACCCAGCGTGTGCAGTACGGAGGACCAGAACCACAGTCGAGGCAGGCAGGCAGGCAGGCAGGCAGGCAGGCAGGGGTGGGGCGGGGCGGGAGCTGGGAGACATTTCCGAACCGCAGGGCTCGGTGAGGGAGTTTGAGGGACGGCGGATGTCTTCACAGCTTCTACCCCGGGAGAGTGACTTCATTAAGTGTGCTTGAGAAGACAAGAGGTGAGGGACATTGGAGGAGGAGGACGGTGGGTTCTAAGGGGACATGGGAAACAGAGAGTTGGAAATACAAATCTAGAGTCAAGATTGGACAGAGAGCTCTGGGCAGCGTCAGTGTGTGTGTCGTGTGCGGTGGGCAGCGAAAGTCATGGGACTGGGTGAGGTTCCCTGGGTACGTAGGCAAAGCAGGGGGAGAAAATGAACCCCGACCTGACGGTGCAGGTAGAGAAGGGGCAGGCAGGCAATGAAAGCAACAGAGTGCTTGTCGAGTCTGATAACGTCTAAAAGAGTGCAGGAAGGGCTAGCGTGTTTTGAGTGCCTACTATATGCCTGGCACTATGCCAAACACTTTTTCATGCATTATATTATTTGTCTCTCACAACAACAAAATTGTTATAAAGTTGGTATTATGCCCATTTTACAGATGAGGTATAGAGAGGCTTAGAGAGAGTAAATAACTCACCAAGGTCACACCGTTAGCCTGTAGCAGGCCTAGGATTTCTACCCAGATTGGTTATACTTCAGTCTTTGTTCTCACCCAACACTAGGGTGCTGTCCTGCCATCTTGGAAGCCAAGTGAGGATAGAGTTTAAGAAATAAGGGGATGGGTGTCAAAGGCATTGGCGGGAGAACATATTTGCCTGTCCAGTTCTGCCTTGTCTGGGTTAATTTCAACAGAGTGTGCAGACCCCTGGCTTAGGCCAGTTTGAGTAAGAAGATCAAGACCCCTAATGTGAAGAAGATCCCACGAGATCCCATGAGACCCCGCAGTTTGGGAAGAAACCCGAGAGCAATTCAATCCCTGCAAATCCAGGCACAAAAGAGACAGGAGGCAGGTGGAAAATACTAAATACTGAAATATTAAACAAAACTAAACAAACTAAACAAAAATACTAAAAGGTGTGAAACATCTACTCTGTTAGTGCCCTGAAAGTTAAATTTTCTGAAACGATTCTTCATCTCTAGGCTGATAAAAACTCTCAATGGATTTCGAATCTTTACTCCGGCTTTATTAGGGACTGATTAAAGTGCTTTATATGCACTACCATTTTTAACACACATCAATCCGGACAGATAGGTGTGACTTTTAGGCTCCTTTACAAATGCAGTCAGTCTCTAGGGCCTGCTCTCTTAACCCCTGCCTCCCCGGGACGAAGGATATCCATAGGCAGCTGGGCATTCCGCAAAGCCAAGGAATCTTCTCGTGTTTCTCAAGGAATGAGTTCATGTTGATTCGGTGCATTTAGGGGACAATTTGCCATAACAATTGTAATCTACATGCATCAGAAGATTGAGTTTTGTTTTCAACTCTTTCATGAACTTTGTACTTGGGCCACTTTGCAGACTTCTTCGAGTCTTAATGTTCTTAATGCTTTTTATTTAAAAAAAATTAAAAAACATACCTTATATGCAAGAGTATATAAAGCATACCTGTACAACATGAAGAATAATAATACAACATCTGGGTGTCTATTACCTGGGCCAGGGAATAATGTGTTCCTAAAGCCCAGAAGCTTCCAGTGTGTTTTCCAGATTGAATTTCCCTCCCTTCCTCTGGAGGTTACCACTATCTGAATTCTCTGTTAATTAAGCTTTTTCTTTTTCTTCCTTCCTTCCTTCCTTCCTTCCTTCCTTCCTTCCTTCCTCCCTCTTTCTTTCTTTCTTTCTTTCTTTCTTTCTTTCTTTCTTTCTTTCTTTCTTTCTTTCTTTCTTCCTTCCTTCCTTCCTTCCTTCCTTCCTTCCTTCCTTCCTCCCTCTTTCTTTCTTTCTTTCTTTCTTTCTTTCTTTCTTTCTTTCTTTCTTTCTTTCTTTCTTTCTTTCTTCCTTCCTTCCTTCCTTCCTTCCTTCCTTCCTTCCTTCCTTCCTTCTTTCACCTTTGCTTTTCCTTATAGCTTTATCACCTATGATTGTGTCTCTAAACAACGCATGTTTTAGTTTTAAGTGTTCTTAAGCTTAGGGTAAATGGAACCATACTCTCACTCTTGCTTGCTTCTCCCCACCATTATGTTCTTGAGATTTATTCATCTTTGCATGTGCTGCGACTCATTGCTTTTCACTGCCCTAGCCTGTGCCACTGTTGGGAGGGACTACCATTCATTTATCCATTCTTCCATCAACACACATTTGGGTTGTTTCTGGGTCTTGCTCTCACTGACAACGGCACTTTGAACATTCTGGTACAGAGTTTCTATGCACAGATAAGTGAGTTTCTCTCAGAGTGGAAGGGCTGGCTGTAACTGCTTTCAGCCTATAACCTTTGCGGGTTTTCCTTCTCCAGGGACGTTAGGAAAACTGATGGATTGAGGCAGCACCATTCAGTGGTCTAAACTTGCCTGCTCTGGCATCAGACTGCCTGGGTTCAAATTCTGCTGCTGCCCCTCTTTGGCTGCGTGATCTTGGGCACCTCTCTGAGCCAAAGTTTCCAGGTTTGCAAAATCTGGTTAAATGGCAGAGCTGAATGCACAAGGTTGTTTTGGGAATTCCAGAGTTAGTGCTTGTTAAGGAGATGACTAGCGCAGGGCTCCAAGACAAGAAAGGCTGGGGAAGCACCACTCTTTGTATCTCCGAGTGAAGAGCCCTTTGGGCAACGCTGCTGGAGTCCTTCCTCAGTGTCTTCTTCCTTCTCCCCAGAGGGAAGGGGAGTGACTTCTCCAGGATGGAGTCTGGGAGAAGAAATGAGCCCAATGCCTCAATCACTCTTGTTTGAAACAAGCCAGGCCACAGAGGGGTGTGCTGTGCTCTGTCTCTGCATGTGGTAGGTTAAGGGGTCTAGCTCTGCGCTCAGGGGGAGGGGTCTGTGATTGTAGGAGTGCATCTGTAATTGACGATCCGGTCCAATTCGGGGATCAAACACCTATGCTCGCTGACTCATATAGGATCTAGAGCCTTGTTCTATGGTCACTTCATCAGTGCTAGGGCTGCATTCTGGTGTCCACCTCTCATGCCCTGTGTCCCTCTGCCCAGGCAGTTGTAAGCTCTGGAGCAGGGAGGAAGGGGGGGAGCATGCATAGACTGCCAGCATGTCAATGCTGAGTGCCCCATACACATGAATGATGACAACGCAAAATGCTTTGGGAGCCTCTAAGTTTAAGTTGCAGGGCGAGCTCCCTCATGGGAAGGACTGGAGCTGAGCTCTTCGGGTGGGTTCTAAGACCCAAGTTCCATCTGGAAACCATCGAAAATACCCAAATAATCTTCTTAGTTCATTTCATAATGGGAATGAAATAGCTTTGCCCACTGATAGGCAGCTGATGCGAGGATTAGGGCTTCCCCAGCTATCAGTACGTCTAGCTTTCAGAAACGGATACATCCTGGCAGGCTGATACCTTCCTGATTTGGCAGTCAGCTGAAGCTCTCCCGTCCCGAAGTCACAGAAGGCAGTGAGGCACTGAGGATCACACAGGGATCAAGCTGATATGTGTGTGGGCATATGCATGTATATTACATATACGAAGGGAAACAGACATTGAAGATGAATGTTGAACATTTCGAATGTTTGTCACTACTGGAAAGCATTATTGTTTTGAATCTTTTACAAACAGTAGAGCTCCCTAGCGTTGCATGATTCAAGAGAGAAAGGCGGGGGAGGAGGGGAGAGAGATTGATCAAGCACAGAACAAGATAGAAAGAGACGGGGAGAGCAGGGTAGTGAGTCCTCAAGCCTCTAGATGCTCTGGTCCTGCCTTTACCTCCTGTTCCATGCAATTTCCCTAATGACTTTTATCAGATGAATGAGTTCTTTTCAAAGAGACCAAAAACATTTTTTGGGGGAAGCACAGACGGAGATCTGGGTTCTTAAGTGCTGCGTAAGCTAAAAGCACTCCTGCTCCCACCGCCTTCCCTGGGCCTCTCTCCAGCACGTCCCTCCGGCGTCTGAAGGAAGAAGGTCATTCCGGTTCTACCCAGAAGAGCAGTTGCAGACTGACAGCTGCAAACAGCTGGTGTGCGGGCAGATGCTGTCGTCCTTCCTCCTTGCCTTGGGGCCAGGGACTGCGGGGCTCGTGCTGGGGTTTTCCATTACTCTTATTTCAAAGAGCAACACCATATCAGGAGAGCAGGATGGCGCCCCATGAAAAGCTATGTTTCAGATCTGGTACCAACTGGTTGGTGATGGTGAAGTTCTTTCTATAATTGGGGCCTCTCTGGCTCCCCTGCCCAAGTTCTGGCTCCAATAACTGGTCTCTTGCCATGTCCTCCTCTCTTAGGGACTGGAGTGTGACGCAGGACCCATGGCCGGGCTGTGATTTGCTGCCAGGTTTGGCTGCACTGCCGGTGTGAGTATCTGTGGGTTGCACACCCCATCCATCCTGGCCCCATCACCTGCCTTCTGGGCCCCCATCTCTGGGACAAACCAAGGACAAAACCCCACAGGAAGTGTGGCCGGGTTGGATCATAAGCTGGTCATATAAGCAAGGCTGCCAAAGAGGCTAAAATACTAAAATATTTCCATAGCTGCTATCCCAGGTCCCTCAAAGTCCCTTCATGGTCCCTGCTGCCCCCAGCTGCCCGGACCCCTCCCTCGGGACTTCTGTGATCCAGGAACCAGAGGGGTAGAGCCCATAGAGTCCAGGCCTCTCACACCTCGCTCCAGTTCCTGGCACAGAGCGTTCTGTTGTTAAAATTGGACAGTGCAACCTCAGCTTTGTTTAGGCCAGCGAAGCTGGATAAATGGTTCTCAAATTCCTTGTGTTTTGGACTCACTCAGTACATTTGTTAAAAGCATGTATCACCGAGTCCCGTTTCCAGAGAGTCTCACTCGGTTGCTCTGAGGTTGGGCCCCAGAACCTGCATTTTGGCGAGGACAACACCCCCATCTTTCTGCCCTACCCCCAGTAGATTTTTTAATGATGGTTGTTTATGGATCATGTTTTGGGAATTACATTTTTTAAAATGCTATTTTGTGACTGTGGTTGGGAATTATGAGTACAAACTTCAGAAGCGGAAAAAGGTTAAAAAGACGAGAGCAAGGTGTCTGAAAAGCGGGTGGTGTTCAGTGCCGCCATTTTTCTTCATATTCATGAGCTCTGTTGAAGACTGTGGTCAGTGGCCTCGGAGACCAAATCACTGTTTTTAAGGTCAACTGGGGTCAAAGCATTTTGCCTTATGTCTTCCTGCTGGCTTCCGACTAAAAGAAAGAACGTTCGAGGATGAAGAGAGGATTTTTAACTCTCTCAGCCTAGCGGACTTGCATCCCATGTCTTCCTGGCCAACTTGAAGGATAAAGTACAGCTAGTGATCCAGTCTTCCGCCAGGCTGTCCAGGAGAAAAGGCAATTCCATTAAAAACGAAAACAAAAACAACCTACATCTTGAGTCAGAAACTTGTTGGATTGATCCGAAGTTAAACACCCTTTGTATTGAATTCATGAACTGTGAACTCTTTCTGTTTGAGACATTTTACAGATTTGATCTCAATTTTAGGGCAGCAAAAATTCAAGATCCAGCATAACGTAAATGCAGGAAAAAATCCACTGCGTCTTTTGTGTGTGGTGTGATACTCATCGGTTTCCTTGGAGACCCAGTGGAGAAATCCTGGTAGGGGTGCTGAGTGGCGAGCCGCCTGCCCTTGTTGCTGGTATGTGTCCGTGCTCCAGGACTCAAAGGGAGGGAGCTACAGCCGTGATTATGATCTCTTCTCTACGTGGACAGGTACAAGCTATGTGAATAGCTGATAATTGCTCTTCTAGCGGCCTTCCATTTGGGGCTCCTGAGACTGTGCGGGGGAAGAAATAGAACAAGGGTGGTTGATGTTCTGCATTGAGGCTGCCGATAATCGAGGAAGCGGCATTTGGAAGAGCGTCTATGTAGACAGGAAGAGTACCCGAATGAAACCAGCTCAGAGATGCTCGAATGAGTCAAATGTCACATTACCAGAAGCTTACCCCTTTAAGTACCAATTTTTGTTTTGAAAGCACATTTGATGAACATCTTTCTGAAACTTTATCATACATTTTTAAAAAGTTCTTTAAACAGAGAAGATGGAATGGGAATGCAATCTAATATCAGGCAGAAAGGGCAGATAGAAACTGTCTAACTGTGTTCCTCTCTTTTGCAAGTAAGGAGCACAAGGCCCAGAAACATTGGGGCACTTGTCCCAAGCCATATAACCCATTCATGGTAGACCCAGGCTTTGAGAAATACTTGGAAATTTCTTTCTATTCCCTAATCCCACTCTTTTTTCTCCCCTCTTTAAAGTGTTATTATTTTCTTTTGTAATATTATTTTTAAAAAATAAATAATGGCTAAACAAACTCACGCAGACTTTTCCCTCAGGCGCAAATCTAGTTTTCTGGAAGGTCGGCACGAGGGCACTAAGGGTAAAGGCAAGCTGTCATTCAGAACCAAGTGCTTCCATCTGCTCTAGTTTATTTCTGCTCTTCTGCTCATTGCTTCCAGATAAGACCTCGTGCTGCCTAGACTTTATCTCTCTATACATACACCATCTTCTCTTCTCCCCTTTGGTCCGGAACTGGCGGCTGTTAGGAGCAGAGCTCTGCTTGAGAGTGATCTTCCCCGTGCTCACATCTTGTTTCTTGTTTTCCTAACAAACAGGAGACCGTGCGGGAAGCACTTGCACTGTGATTGCATTGCCACCGGAGAAGCCATCGCACACATGGTAAATAGCATGAACAATTCATTCTAGTCGCTCCTTATAGAAATCCCTTCAGGGTTTCGTGTTTGTGTCTTGTGTTGTTTCTCAGAATGGAGAAGATAAAAACTGTTTGCCTGCTTTGTTTTTTCTTAACGCAACAGATTTCCAGAGCGGTTTAAGGGTAGCTTGTGAGAAAAATTAAGACCATCCAGAACATCTAAAATGAAACAGTATTTTCCACTCTGTATGAGACAATATATGGATTTCCTATTTTTTTTTTTTTAAGTAGGCTCCAGGCCCCAGCATGGAGCCCAGTATGGGACTTGATCTCACGACCTTGAGATCAAGACCTGAACTGAGATCAAGAGTCAGATGGTTAACTGACTGAGCCTCCCAGGTGCCCCGAGAATATGTGGATTTCTTGACAAGTGATTTTAAGATCCCCCAATATTGTGATGCCTTGAGTCTTTTAAAGACTATTCATGATTCATTACTGTATCAATAAGCTTATAGGCCAATTGGATACTTTCTTTTTATGAGAAGAGCCTTTTTTCGGCCCATTTTTATTTTAGGTTGATTGTCTTTTACTTATTGATTTGTAGTAGTTCTTTATATATTCTGAGATGGTCCTTCACTGTATTATATATTACAAATATTTTCTCCCATTCTATGGCTTGTCTGTTTTCTATACTGATACTGAAGAACAGAAGTTCTTAATTTTATTGAGACCCAATTTATCAAAAAATATTTTGTTTTTACTTTCGCAGTTACTTTTGGTGTACTGTTGAAGAAATCTTTGCCTACGCATAGGTCAAGATAATATTGTTCTACGTGTCTTCTAGAAGCTTTATCATTTACTTGATACATTTACATGATGTATCTCAAATTAACTTTTGAGTGTGACCTGAGGCAGGGGCTAGGTTTATTCTTTTCCCTCCCCAACCATATGAATATCTAATTGTTCCAGCGCTATTTATTGTAATGGCCATCCCTTCTCACTGCAGTATGGTGGCACTTTTGTCGTAAAGCAAGTGACAGCATGTATGTGGGTCTATTTCTGGATGGGGGATCTCTACTGTTAGTGTATTCATTACAAATGTTGTAGTGGACGCAGCATTGAATGGGCATCAGAAGACCTCGCTTCCAGGGCCGGTGTCTCCAGGGAGAGCCCCGAGACTTGGAATTAAAGAACAGGTTGGTCTGTTTGCTGCCACACTCCCTCTTGGCTTCTTGTACTCCATCCTATATGGATGGCAAGTGGGCACCTTCCTTTTTCAATGCTGATTACATCATGGAGGATGCTGGATCCAGACCTATTCAGCCCCCTGATGGCCATCAGATTCTCCCTCTTGGTAATTTGGCTTGAGAGTAACAGAGACGACTAATTTGCACTGAAACACCCTACAGAATAAGTTTTGTGGCTCCATGGGGGAATGCCAAGGCCATGTGCCAAGTTTCAGTTAAGGGAAAAGGTGTGGACATTGTCCAATGAGAAAGCCAGCTGGCCAAGCGGGAGTGCGAGGGGAAGAATGGGAAGAGGAATGGCGGAGACACCAGATTGGGGGGGGGGGCGACACAGAAAGATTGCTTGAAAGCTCTGTGAGAGACTCTTATTAATCAATCTTCCAACAGTTGCTGGAGAAAGAACAGGAAAGATGAACAGAGGGGGGTCTATGCAATCAAAACACTGTCTCATCCTGAGGCATTGCAGAGTGCTTTTTATAATTAAACAGAAATCACATACAGATAGATTTTAATGATTTTCTTTTCTTCTTAGACCCCCAAGTAACTTTGAAGTGTGTTTTACACAAGATCTCACAGAGTTTGGATCCATTGCTGCAGTGCTAGGAAAACCCTGTTCTTACAACTGTCCCTTCCTCCCAGCCCTGCATTGGCACCAAATTGGAGCTGCTTTGCCTGGGAGAGGTGTAGACCTAATAGCTTCACTTTCCCATGGGATGTGTATCTTTGTTAGGAAGTCTTATTTTTATTCAAGCTAGTTTGGGTATTTCTTGCAACCAAACAAATTCTGACTAGATCCCTTGAACATGTTGTTACTTCTATTGTCCTACATACTGGAGAGAGATGTTGGCCGCCATGAGCGGAACTTGGCTACAGCAGCTGAACACACACACGACTGGGCACAAACAGGGGAAGAGCAGCAAGAGACGGCTTCAGTTTGGGCTGTGGCATCCCCAGGAATTGCAAAAGGGGGTTAAAATAAGCAATAGTGCCTAGAACATTTTTTCCCCTACTGAAAACCAGGTATCATTGTCCATTCATGAGATTGTAGTAATAATGTGCTCCCTAAAACCTGGAGAAATGGCTGCCCTCAGTGTTTATCTAATAAAATCCACATACATGAGGAATTGTTGTCTCTGAGAGTAAAGCAATAAGCTCTAAATGAGGGCTCAAGGATTTGGAGAACAGCAAAAACTCCAACTCAAATGTGATTCGTCATTAGAAAAAGAAAGTCTAATCAATCTCATCATGTCCTGTTTGGATAAGGAGTACGTGAACAGGAAGGGGCAAGATCAGCTTGGAGCATGCAAAGTTGGCAGTGTGTCCCTGACACTGTCCACGTGAGAGAGATGCTCTCTGGGAGCACCAGCTTTCTGGTGTCTGGAGAGGAGCTCTGTGCTGGCACAGGGAACCCAACCTGGAAAAACACCTCTATGACTATCTACTACCTTTCTTTGATCCGATGCCACACTCCCAGCTCACTTCTGATCCCCAGTTGCCAATATGGCCTCCACAGTATTTTGTGAGTGGGAACCTCATGCCTCAGAAAGAAGAAGCAGTATTTTAGTCACTAGCAAGAGAAAAGTCTGTCAGGTAATACACTTGTAGGTTGGTTTATATATTTCAATGAGCTTGAATGATAAAAGTCAGCATTCTTATTTTCAACCAACTCTGGTACACTAATAAAATTAAGAGCAAGATTCTTTTTTTTCCCCCTGCAAATCAACTCCATGTCTGTCCCTAAGTTACCCTATATCGCCATGGTAGTTTACTCTAAAAAATGTCTCACCACTGCCATAGGAATCATTTTGTGGGCTGTCATTTTTAAAGGCATTGACAAGAACTTTGCAGCAGGCACTTAAATGCGTTTGCATTGGAAGGCACTCACGTCTTCAGAATTTTCAGCATTTCAGGATTTTGATAGATCAGGTAGGAATAGAAATGGAGCATGAGAAATAAGGTCATGTATTAGTTTGCTGGGGCCGCCATAATAGAATACAACAAACCAGGTGGCTTAAACAACAAAAGATTATTTTCTCACAGTTCTGGAGGCTGGAAGACCAAGAGCAAGGTGCCCGAAGGGTTAGTTTCCTCTGAGGCTTCTCTCCTTGGCTTCTAGATGGCCACCTTCTCCCTGTGTCCTCACGTGATTGCCCCTGTGTGTACGCACCCCTTCTTCTTCTTAAGATCACCAGTCATGTTGGATTAGGGCCTCACCAAAGAGCCTCGTTTTAACTGAATCACCTCTTTAAGACATTTATCCCCACATACAGTTACATTCTGAGGTATTGGGGTTGGGACTTCCCAACATACGAATTTGGGAAGATACAATTCAGCCCATAAGATGTGGTGAAAAGAAGGCAGCAAGCCTTCTTGACTAATCTTTCTATTGTTTTGGTGAGTTAGAGCAAGGAAGAATTGCTGGGGATTGGTAGACACGCCCCATGTCAGCACCCAGACTGGGGCAGGCAAGGTTAGCTCACCTGTTGTAGAATGTCCCCCAACAGGGACTATCCTTACAGAAAGCATTATCAAAAGGCAACTTGTAATTATTGTGGTTCATGGACAGATGCACAGCTAATCTAAGATCTCATGGTTTTCTTCTCAACACCAGTGGGTAGGTGAGGAACATACGTATCCTGAGCAGCGCAGGGGCACTGGTCTGGTTTGGGTGCCATGTTGTTGTTTATGGAGAGGGACTTCTCTGTGGGGGATGGTCAGTCAGCGGGCCCAGAAAGGGAGATTAGTGCTTCCTGCGCTGAGACATAGCTTCCCAGAACTCTGGGGATTTTGCCAGAGTCCAGCTGGTTCTCGGACAGGGTTGTTAGACTTCTCAGGGGGACCTATCAAACGTCCCTCCTCTAACTGCTGGGTGGCCTGAGTCAACTTGTTCTCTGCCAATAATCTCAGCTCCAGATTTATGAATGATGAGAGGAAGCAGTTGAGTCCAAACTAGCTAAAACATAATCTCTGTTGCCCTAGCAATGTGTCCAGGGGTTCTGATGATAGACTGTTTTGCCAAGCACAATTTACTTTATGTGCCGCTGTCAGCTGCAAGGAGAGGGGGGTGTGAAGAGGGTTGTAAATAAATTGAAGTTTGCAAGGAGAAATGGCCTCATATAAGAGAATGACCAATGCATTTACTTCTTTATTTATTGAGCACCTACTAGGGTCAGGGACTGTGAGTGGAGCTAGGGATACACTTCTGATAAAATAGACAAAAATCCCTGCTCCCATGGGGCTTTCACTCTATTGGGCAGAGACAGATAATAAATAAAACCATTAAGTGAGATACATCTTATGTCAAATGATGATGTATAGTTAGAGAAAAATGAAGCAGAAAAGGGGAATTGGAAGTGTCCAGGTGGTTGACAGCTTCACAGTTGTAAAGGGTGCCCAGAGAAGGCTTCACAGAGAAAGTGATATTTACTTGAAGTCTTGAAGAAAGCAAGGGAGGAAGCTATACAGCTATTTGGAGGAAGAATGTTCCAGGCAGTGGAGATGCCTAGTGCCATGACCTGAGACACATGCAGGAAAAGCGAGGAAGCCAGTGTGGCTAAGCAGAGAGAGGGGTGGGACAACAGTAGATGAAGTGGAGAGGCAGGGCTAGGGCACACACGTCACACAGGGCTCTGTGGGCTTCTGTGAGGACTGGAACTTTCCCTGTGAGTGAGATGAGAAGCTGATGAAGGTTTTCTTCCCCTTTTAGCTTTATTGAAGTGTAATTGACAAATAGAATTGGGAGATAGTTAAAGCATACAACATGTGTGATACTTGTACACGTCGTGAAAGTGTTCTCCTCTCATGTTAACACATCCATCAAGGTCAACTGGAGCAGCCACTGTGGAAAATGGTATGGAGGTTTCTCAAGAAATGAAAAACAGGAATACTGTATGATCCAGAAATCCCATTTCTGGGTGTTTATCCAAAGGAAATGAAAGAATTATCTGGAAGAGACATCTGTACTCTCATATTCATAATGGCATTATCCACAGTAGCCAAGATACAGAAACAACCGAGGGTTTTGAGCAGGAGTGGCGTGACCTGAGCACTTTTAAAAGGGTTGAGAACAGTTCCAAGGAGGCTAGCATGGAAGCAGGGAGATCAGTAAAGAAGCTACTGCAATAATCCAGGCAAGAGATTGTGGTGGCTTGGACTGAGGTGGTAGCGGTGGACTGGTGAGAAGTGGTTGGGTTCTGGGTATGTTTTGGACGTAGACGCATGAGGATTTACTGACAGCTTAGATGTGGGGTATGAGAGGAAGAGAGCAAACAAGGTCGGCCTCCAGGTTTTAGACTCATAAAAACAAGAAATCTAGGGCTAAGGGGACTAGGAGTACTATCAGGAGGTATTTCTAATCAAATGGATACACTTTGGACTGATACTCAGGCATCATCCTAGGCTCCTCTATGATTACTGAAGTCTATAACATGCTAAAATCCTCCACTCCCACTTCAAAGTAACTGACACCTCTAACTCTCTCATTCATTCATTCACTCACTCATTCATTCATTCCATTCATTCAACCTTATCTCAGATGTCAACCGGGAACTCCCTGTTCCTTGAGATCTAGATGAGATTTATTTGAACACCACATTTTATGGTATGTGCAAGTCCAGTGGTCTTCCAGGGATTTCCATCAACCGACAGGGGAACTCTGGCTCTTCCGGCCTCCTCGGAGTCCTGCCTATGAGCTGCTACCTGTGCTGCCTTGGTCCTGCCCTTGCACTAAGCATCCATGGCTGTTGGACACTGTACTAAGGATTTGGGATGAGATAACTGTTTCTTCATCTTTTCTAGGAGTAAGAATAATTTCCGTCATTGTCTTCTGCATAGGAGTTCCGTGGGCATGTCTGTGACTTAAGCTTGGCTTTCATCTCCAGATCTTATCTTGGAACAACCATGTCCTTAGATGAATCTGAAAGGCTCTAGGCAGCACTTGTTTGTTTTCCAGAGATTCCTCTGGCTGCTGGTTGGGGAACGGACTGCAGGTGGATGAAAGGGCTCAGAGGCCCATGCCCCTCCCCCTCCCCCACCATGTGATTGTCTGTACTTGCATCTTGCCACATTCTGTTAAAGGTGCTTGGGCTCCAATTACACACTTAGCCAAGCAGCTGTTATGGCTTTTACTTTGCTCTCTTTAGCCCTGGGACCCAGCTACGGGGTCGGACCAGAGAGGGAGCCGAGTTGCCACCACCATGCTCTAAACAACTACCCTTCCTTCTAGTCACCACAGGTGTTTTATTGAGCCCCGTGGTTTTATCCAGCATTTTCTTCTGCCCTTCAATATTTGGAAGGCCCACCCCACCAACTTGCCAAATGTACCCAGACATATCTGGCTGTCATTCGGACTCCAGCTGGAACCTGTAAGTCTTATGAATAAGTTTCTTCATTACACTTGGACCTCAGTCAATGACATTTATATTGGTCTTGAGTAAAACTGCTTTTGCATAGAAAGGATATCCGTACTCTGAGATGAAGGTGGTCATAGTTAAATAAACTACGTGTGACAATTGGTTGTGTCTTCTAGTCTCCATACTCAATCAATTTCCTTAAAAAGTCACTTCAAAGTGTCCTGGCACTGCCAGGGAAAGGAGCCAGAATATCCCTGAGACTGTGCACCTCTCCGTCAATGCTCACGTAGGCGGGCACCTGAAGACAGAGGCCTGCTCCAGGCCCTGTCCTGTTGGTTTGCGGACCACGTGGAAAGTCTGAAGCACGCTTCTGGTCGGAGTCCACTGAGACCCAGGAAAGCTTGGTCAGTCTTTGTCAGACAGGAGCCTTTTGTGTAAAAACCAGAGAAAAAAGTGCTATTATAGTTACTAAAATATAAAGCATTTTCCATTAGAACCATTTCTTACTTATAAAATGTAATAGGGGTAAGAGTAATAACCGAGTAACCACATAAGCTTGTGAGCAGCAAGAATTTGGTTTCACTGTTATATTTTTATGTAATATAATACATGATAATACTTTATTAATGTGAGAGCTTGATCAATCATAAGATTTTTTCTGGTTCACTTTCCTGCAAATTTATTAGTTTCTCAAAATTTGTACTTTTAGTAACTTTATTTCCAAATGATATAAAAAGACATCAGTTGCTCTTGACAAATGCAAGAGTGCAAATAATTTGATCATTTTCAATTTTGAGAAGGTGTTTTTCTGTTGACATTACTATTATTGGAATTATTAAGATTATAGTTCAAACAACACCAACCTACATTTTGATAATTCTTTCAAAATATAATTTTTAGTACATCTAGAGCTAATGATTATCACAGGACAATTTTCCTAGAAGGATTTAACCCTTCATATACATCTGCTTTGTGTAAGTCTGAGTTTAGTTTTAAGTGCAAATGTATACGATAACATTTTAATGCTGCTTCCGATGGTTCCCATAGCGCGTGGGGGTAGCGCAAGCAACCGAGCAGCTTCGCGACGCAGGTCTAACTCAAAATGCCTGTTTGGCTTCATCACAGCAACAGTTAATTTAAAAATTGTCTTCCTCGTTAATAATTGGTTCGTCTGAAGGTTTCTGAAAATAGTGTTCTCTTCTATCACATGTGATGCTCTTTACATTTAACCTCCTACGCCTGTGGATATTTGCTTTGTGATGTTGCATCCATTTTCAAAACTGGAGTTTCTTTTAATTATAACAGCCTGGTTGTCTTCCTTGCAATACCCACGTGTATGCCTCTGTTTTGTGGTGGTTTCCTGGCAGAGGGCCCTGCCTGATGGCCGCACTTCCGGTCCTGGTGCTCAGGCCGCGGAAGTTGGAATCTGTGCTGCTGGGGCTGCTGGGTGGCTCAGCGGGTTAAGTGGCTGCCTTTGGCTGGTGGGATCGAGCCCTGCCTCCGGCTTCCTGCTCAGCAGAGAGCCTGCTTGTCCCTTTTCCTCTGCTCGTCTCCCCCTATTCGTGTTCTTGCTTGCTCTGCTCTCTCTCTCTCAAACAAATAAAAAATCTTAAAAAAAAAAAAAAATCAGTGCTGCAGGGGGGCTCTGGAGAGGGACGTGCAGGCCGGCCCCCCAGCAAGGCTGTGGCTTCCAGGCAGAGCCCGGCTTCCTCCCGCGGCCACCAGAGCTGCTGCTGGGCTGCTGCTTGCTGCTCTGCCTCCGTACCCGTGGCCCCCATGTGGCCAGGTCCTAGCCTGGCTCCTCTGGGGTCGGAGTCCACGCTGCCCTGAGGGAGGCACACGGGCTCGGGGTGGCCGGGGGGCATGTCTCAGGCCAAGCTGCTGCCTCCTGCGCCTGGGGGGGAGGGCGGCGGCCGGGGCATCTCTGCCGCTCACTGACAGGCTCTATTGCCCGATCGGATTCCACCTACAAAGCACAAGGTCAAGGATGAAGTTACTAGGAGTTTCAAGACAGGGACAGCAGAGCATTAAATTAAGAGAGGTATCGTTTGGAGGGTGGGGTCCTGGCGGAGACTGCATGCCTGTGCAACCGGCCCAGGGGTCAGACGGCGTAAAGCTACTCCGTGAGCAGCGGGACTACAGGGAGGAAAGAGTAAGGGAGACGTGGGTGGCCAAAGGTGTCTCGTGCTTACGAGGTACGAAATAGAGCTCTTAGCCTCCTCCAGCCTCTCATCCCGCCCTTCCGCCCATCTCCAGGTCTCAGTAAATGGCTATCCCATTTTTCTGGATGCCCAGGTGCAAATCTTGGAGTTAGATTCCTCTGCTCTCTCTATACCATCTGACTGGCTCTTCCTTGAAAGTATATCCCACATCTGACTCCTTCTCACCTCTTCCGCGGCTCCTGCTCTGCTCTGTGCTTGGGGCTCTGGAAGAGCCTCTGAGTTGGTTCCCATGCTTCTGTCCTTATCTCCAAATGTCCATTCCTAACAGGTCAGCCAGAAGGATCTTAGAAAACATTCCGTGGATCACTTTATTCACATGGTCAGTCATTTGATGGCTTCCCATCCTATTCAGATTAAAACCCACTGGCCCACAAAGCTCTAGGTGATAGGCTCCCTGCTCACCTCTGATATTACATCCTCGTTTCCTGGCTTCCTGGCTTCCAGCCACACCTCCTCCTTGCGGTCCCTCCACCAAGCCACGCATCTACTGTACTGGCACTTGCTCCACTCCGTGGGCAATGCTCCTGCCCCGGGATACTGCCCAGTCAGCTCTTTCACTTCTTCTAGAGTTTCACTCAAGCATCTTCTCCGTGGGCGTTCCCTGACACTCTGGTAAAGGAGGCTCCCTCCTAGCATCTCCACCTCCCTCCTGTGTTTTTCTCCATAACACTTACCATCGTCAGGCATCCTACATATTTACTTTTTGTTTGTTTGTGGTCTGTCTCCCTCTTCTTGAATCTAAGATCAAAGGGGGCAAGGCTTACATTTCCTTCACTCTCTTCTCAGCACCTAGAATAGGACTTGGCCCAGAGTAATCACTCAGTAACCACTTATGAGATGAATGAGTAGGACCTTTGAAGCTTGGCTGGTTTTGTGAAAAGCATACTGATTTCTAGTCGGGACAATGAGGGTCGAGCCTGCCACGTTGTAATTGCAGTCTAGGGAGGCAGTTCTTAAAATGTGGCCTGTGGACCCATGGGGGTCTCGGAGACCCTTTTTCACTGTGTTAGCCTTTGGACTGATAGTTCAGGAATGGTGGTGAGTTAACCCTCAACAATGCAGTACAGGTGAAAGCAGCAGCCCCACACTGTCCGCCATGCACTCGCCAAAGCAGAATGACCGATTTCACTGCAGAACATTCTCAATGTGGAAACTACCCATTCTAAATCTCAGTCCTTGAGTAACAGTTAAATAGTCGGTGTGAGGAATGGGAAGTATGCACGAAGCACCTTTGCCGTACACCGAAGGATAATGGCTGCCTCAAATACAAGCTCTTGGGAGACCGTTGAGTTGCACGATGAACTGCCCACTCTCCTTAGGGAAAGTCTTTTTCTTTTTTTCTTTTTTAAAGAAAAACTGACATAGAAACTGTGGTTATTTCGATTTGAATGTTTGGCAGACTTTTTTTCAGAAAATGAATGAAAAGAGGCTGTCTCTTCGAGAAAAACAACGAAACGCGTCTGCTGACCATTATAAAACTTGAGTTTTCAAGGGAAAATGAGAGACTTTGGAAAACTTGTATTCACCGCAGTGAGTTTGACAGCATTCCAATACTTGCAGACTTCTTGATAAGATCAGTGATATATTATTGAAATATGTATACATATAAAATGTGTCAACATTCGAAAGATCTGCGTAACTCAGGGAACCAATATTTTCCAAATGACCAATGCATGCTGTTATAAAATGACGCATGGAAAAAGATCCATTCAAACTATAAAAGGAACCAGGGGATTTTAATATAACGGAGTGTGAAAAATTCATTAATCTGCTTTCAGATTCCACACCGCAACTAACTTTTAAGAAACTACCACTTGTCAAGTTTTGATGTGGTATCAAGGAAGAATACCCACAATTACCTGAAAAGGCTATTAAACTATTTCTCCCTTTTCCAACTATGTCTTTGTGCAAGGATGGATTTTCTTTATATAGTGAAACTAAAAACACATAATTCAACATATTAAATGTAGCAAGCAGATATGAGAACCCAGCTGTCTTTTATTAAGCGTGACATAAAACAGATGTGCGGAAATATCAAGTAATGACACCTTTCTCGGTAATTTGTTTTAGAAAACATTGTTATTTCTTTAAGTGGCTTTATTAAGGTATAATTGAAATACAATAAAACACCCATGTTTAAATTCTATGATTTGATAGATTTAACATATGAATACATCTGTGAAACCATCACCCCAAATCAAGATAATGAATAAAACCACACTCCCAAAAGTATTCCTTTTTAATCCCTTCCTCCCTCCCTCTTCTGCCTCCCTCATTTCTAGGCAACCACTGATCTTTCTGTCACTCTATTTTAGCTTGCATTTTCTAGGCTTTTATAAAAATGGAATCAGAGAGTTTGTGCACTTTTTTATCTGGCTGTTTTCACAGGACAATTATTTTGAGATTCACCTGTCTTTTTGCATGTATCAAAAGCTCGTTCATTTTTATGGCTGAGTATTCTTCCATTGTGTGGATATAGTGTAATGTGTTTCTTCCTTCACCCATGCTATGGTCTGAATGTTCGTGCCCCAGCCCCCCAATTCCTATGTTGAAAACCTAATCCCTAAGGTGATGTTACTAGGAGGTGGGGCCTTCAGGAGGTGATTAGATCATGAGGACAGAGACTTGAAAAGGGAATTAGTGCCTTTACAGAAGAGGCCCCAGAGAGTGTGCCTGCCCTTTCCACCACATGAAGATAGAATGAGAAGTCTGCATCCGGGAAGAGAGCTCTCACCTGACCGTGCTGGCCCTCTGCTCCCAGACTTTCAGTCTCCGGAAATGTAAAAAATAAATACATTTCCAATGTTTATAAACTACTCACTGTATGGTTTTTGCTTAGTTCCAGTGGAACTAAGAGACTTGCTGATGAGCGTTGGGATTGTTTTCAGGATGGGGCTGTTAGAAATCAAGCTGCTATGAACATTGGTATGTAAGTCTTTGGATGGACATACACTTTCCCATCTCTTGGTGAATACCGAGGAGAGAAATGGTCGGGTCACATGCTAGGTGTTTGTTTAACATTTTAAGAAGTTGCCAAAGAGTTTCCCAAAGTGCAAATGGTCCCCAACTCAAAAAAGTTTGACTTCACATTTTTCAACATTACTCTGGTGCAAAAACTATATGCGTTCAGTAGAAATGACCTTAGAATTTTGAATTTGGATCTTTTCCCGGGGTGGGGGTGGTATGTGGTACATACTCTCCCAATGCTGGGCAGTGGCAGGCCACAGCTCCCCGTCAGACGTGTGCTCCTGGGGGTAAACGACCAATGCATTGACAGCCATTATGTCGTTCACTTTCAGCGTAGTAGTCACTACATTACATGAGATACTCAACACTTTCTTATCACTAGGCTTTGTGTTGCGTGATTCTGCCCCACCGCAGGCTAATGTTAAGTGTCCGGAGCACATTTCAGGCAGGCTGGGCTAAGCTGTGATGTTTGGTAGATAAGATGTGTTGAAATGCATTTTCGACTTCTGACATTTTCAACTGATGATGGGCTTATTGGGATGTAACCCCACTGTAAGTCGAGGCAGATCTGTAGTTGTATCATTTTGTTTTTAATTTTTTTAAATTTATTTTTTTAATTAGCTATTTTTTAAAGTCTGGTATAACTAACGTAGAGTGTTATATTAGTTTCAGGTGTACCATACAGTGATTCGAGAATTCTATACATTACTCAGTGCTCATCACAATAAATGTCCTCTTAATCCCCTTCACCTGTTTCATTCATCACCCCCCCACCTCCCCTCTGGTGACCGCCAGTTTGGTCTCTATAGCTAAGTCTGTTTTTTTATTTGTCTCTTTTTTCTTTGTGTTTTGTGTCTTAAATTCTACATATGAGCAAAATCATGTGGTATTTGTCTTTCTCTAACTGACTTACTTCACTGAGCATTGTACCCTCTAGATCTATCCACGTTGCTGCATATGGCTAGATTCCCTTCCCTTTTTATGGCTGAGTATTATTCCATCGGATCCATATATCATGGACACTTGAACTGTTTCCATATTTTGGCTATTGTAAACAATGCTGCAATAAACAGAGGGATGCATATAGCTTTTTGAATTAGTGCTTTAGTGTCGTTGTACCATTTTAAATACCCACCGGCCATATATGAGAGTTCTACTTCCTCCGCATCCTGACCAACACTTGGAATGGCTGCTCAATTTTGGCCATCCTAACAGGTGTGTATTGACATCTTCTTGGTATTTAATTGAATGACTAATCATGTTGAGCATATTTATTTATTTGCCATCTATACATATCTTCTCTGTTGAAGTGTCTATTCAAATATTTGCCTATTTTCCATTGGGATGTTTTCATCATTTTCTTTTGAGTTTTAAAAAAATCTATTTTAGGTAAAAGTCCTTAATCAGATACATGATCTGCAAATATTTCTTCCCAGTCTCTGTGACTTGTTCTTTATCTTAACAGTGTCTTTCAGAGAACAGAAGTCCTTAATTTTGAAGAAAACTGATTTTACCAATTTTTTACATTATGGGTCATACTTGGAGTCTTATCTGAGAAATCGTTCCTTAATTCAAGGTCACAAAGATTTTCTCATATTTTTTTCTAGAAGTCTTATAGTTCTAGGTTTTACAGTTAGGGATATGACCCCTTTGTAGGTAATTTTGTATGTGGTTTATATTGTTTTCCATCTGGATATACAATCATTCCAGCACCAGTTGTCGAAAAAAACATCCTTTCTTCACTGACTTGCCTTTATACCTTTGCGAGAAATTGACGCAGCTAGGTAGGTCTGTTTCTGGACTCTATTCTGTTCTATTGACCTGTTTGCCTCTCTTGATGCCAATATCACACTATGTTGGTCACTTGGCTCTATAATAAGTCTTAAAGTCAGATAGTATAAGTCCTCAGATTTCTCTCCTTTTTCAAACATGTTTTGGCTAATCTAGGTCTTTTGCATTTCCATGGGAATTTTACAATTAGCTTGTCAAAAAATCTTCCTGAGATTTTGATTGCAGTCATATTGAATATATAGATTGATTTGTGGAGAATTGGTATCTTAACAATACTGAGTCTTTTATTTTATTTTATTTTTAAAGATTTGATTTATTTATTTGACACAGAGACAGCCAGCGAGAGAGGGAACACAAGCAGGGGGAGTGGGAGAGGAAGAAGCAGGCTCATAGCGGAGGAGCCTGATGTGGGGCTCGATCCCATAAGGCCAGGATCACGCCCTGAGCCAAAGGCAGACGCTTAACGACTGCGCTACCCCGGTGCCCCAATACTGAGTCTTCTAAGAACTTTCTATATTTTAAAAATATATTGGTCTATAGGGTTTTTTTTTTCTTGTAATGTCTTCGTCTAGTTTGGTTACAGGTTAATACCAGCCTCATAGAATGAGTTAGGAAGTGATCCTTCTTCCTCCTTTATTTTTATGAAGATTTTTATAAAGACCGGTGTTAATTCTTTTTAATTCTAAACATTTGGTAAAGTTCATCAGTGAAACCACATGGTCCTGAATTTTCCTTGATGGAAGTTTTTTTTACTGACTGATTCAATCTTCTTACTAGTTATGGGTTCATTCAGATTTTCTATTTCTACTTGAGTCAATTTTGGTATCTTGTGTGTTTCCAGGAATTTGCCATTCCACCTAGGACACCTAATCTGTTGGCATATAATTATTTAAAATATTGTCTTATAATCCTTTCTACCTCTGTAAGGTCATTAGTGATGTCCCCACTTCTGTTGTTGATTTTGGTAACTTGAGTGTTCGCTCTCTTTTTTTTTCTAGATCAGTCTGATAAAAGTTTATTTATTTTGTTGATCTTTTTAAAAAAGCAGCTTTTGTTTTATTGATTTTTTTCTGTTGCTTTTCGAGTCTTTGTTTCATTTATCTCCACTCTGAACCTTATTACTTTCTTCCTTCTATCTTCTCTGGGTTTAGTTTGCTCTTTTTTTCTTTTTTCTAATTCTTTAAGGTGGAAAGTAATGTTAGAGATTTCAGATATTTCTTCTTTTCTTTTTTTTAAAGATTTATTTACTTATTTTAGAGAGAGAGAGCACAAGTGGGAAGGGCAGAGGGAGAAAACATTTACTCTATCTGGCTTTTCAGAGACTGACTAGTCTTGTGTCTTCTTCCTCCTTCCCCTCCTCCTCCTCCTCATCCTCTTCCTTCTCCTCTTCCTTCTCCCTCTTTCTTTCCTCCTCCTCCTCCTCTTTTGCTCTTTATTAATTTGGAATAAATATTGAAGTCTTTCTCAGTTCGATGAACAAATATTAGAGCTTTTGTGTGGAGCGTGTTTATAAACAACTGTAAAATCTGAAAGCAGAAGGTCTGTGCTTGTTTTGTGAACTGATGGAAGTTTAGGGAGAGGTCAAGTTTTCAGGGTTTTGATGACGCATGCTTTATTGTTGGAGGTGGAAGTGGCAGCAGGGTGAGCAAAAAAAAGGAAGGAGCTGGAACCAATCAGATCATAAGCTGAGCCACTTCCAGCAAGGAAATTTAATTTCAGCAATTGAATCACTGACCCACCAAAATAACTAAATGAGCTGTGTACTTAGGTTTTATTTTTATTTTTTTTTATTTTTTATTTTTTAAAGATTTTATTTATTTATTTGACAGAGATAGAGACAGCCAGCGAGAGAGGGAACACAAGCAGGGGGAGTGGGAGAGGAAGAAACAGGCTCATAGCAGAGGAGCCTGATGTGGGGCTCGATCTCGTAACGCCAGGATCACGCCCTGAGCCGAAGGCAGACGCTTTAACCGCTGTGCCACCCAGGCGCCCCTTATTTTTATTTTTTTTAAAACGATTTTATTTATTTATTTGACAGAGAGAGACAGCCAGAAAGAGACAGCCAGCAAGAGAGGGAACACAAGGAGGGGGAGTGGGAGAGGGAGAAGCAGGCTCCCAGCGGAGGAGCCCGATGTGGGGCTCGATCCCAGAATGCTGGGATCACGCCCTGAGCCGAAGGCAGACGCTTAATGACTGCACCACCCAGGCGCCCCTGTACTTAGGTTTTAAACACGCCTGGACTATCTACCTTAAGGGGGGATATGAAGATGCATGGTGTTAATGTCTCAACAGGAGACAACATATTTCCATGTTAGACTTTCATCTTTTATCATGAAAGGGATTCTGCAGCACAAAGGAATTTATCTCTCCAGGAACCACATTTCTAGAGTTAGACCCGCTTTGGCATGGTACCAACATTAGCTGTAAAATGTAGCAACGCAAACTAGAACGGCGAACCCGTTGGCTTCTTGACTCTGCAATTAAACATCGGGTCCTTCGTTTGACTGGAATATGTGACCTTTCCAAACGAAGCAGAGCCCTGGCATAACTGTAAACCTAATTTGTCTTTCTTATCAGTGAAGAAACAGGCAGAAACAAGGTCAAAGCAAGAGACCTCCTCCACTGGGATTGTTAAAAGCTATTGTTCCATAATTACTGTGACTAAGGCAACAAACTCCATTGAAGTTGACAGCCACAGCAGATCAGTGCAGCTGAATTTCTGTAGCTTTTCCCCCACATGTTCCCAATGAAAGTATAGCATGTTTTCACAGAGAAAGCAAAAGAGGACAATAGACTATTGCAATGCCAGAAAAGCTATTGTAACATATCCTGCCAATATGAAAGGGGATGCATTTCATGTAGGCTTGTTCTAAAATGTAACAAAACATCACCATATTGGGGAAAGAGTTTATTCTCCATCCAAAATAATGAGAAGTGCAGGAGCGTTAAAAAGAAGTGCACTTTGCACTTAAACTAGGCTAGCCTCGACTGGTCTAGAACTCCTCTAACTCTAACCCAGTTGAAGACTGTGACGTAGGTATTCATGGCTTCCCTCCTCTTTCATGGCGCATGTTCCATAGTGCCTGCTTGAGAAATGTTTCTTAAGTCACACTGAGTTGAGCTAGTTCAGTTATCTAAAGTTCTCTTTTTATCACCGGAGAACAGAATCGGGGAACTAGTGGCAGTCGTTCTCACCCAGTGACATTCTTGAAATCCATTTTGTCATGGCTGTCTCTGCACTAGAAGAGTAGTCTCATGCCAGCCAGCCTCTGGATGTGGATACAGGCGCTCCTGGAAAGATCTTCTCTCTCTCTATGTGATTGGCTGCAGATTCACAGTCTCACAAGTGTATTAGTGGAGGCGGGTATGAGCGTATTGTCCACAAAAATTTTTTGAGGCAATGTCCCTCGCTTTCCTATCATTGGCAAATGTTCTTTTATGAGGTCAAAGACCATAGTCAAAGCAGCCCTCACTCTTTACAAAGATATTTCCACCTTTCACCATGAGGGCCTCTCAGAATTCTGCAGCACAAAGGAATTTATCTTCCCAGGAGCCTAATTTAGGAGGAAACCATTTTATACTAGATAATTGAGAGTACTTTGCTTTGAGGTACTCAACAGATAACAGGTATTTATTGAATACTTACGGCTTGCCAGGCATCGTTATAGACGATGTGATGATGAATAAGATAAAGTCATCTGCCTTATGGAGTTTGATGAGGAAGACAGTAGAAAACAAACAAGTGTATATATACTATAATGCTAAGTGGTGCAAAATCTTACGAAAAAAACAATGCAGGACAAGACGTTAAAGAGTGACAAAGTTGCCAGGAAGACCTCCTTGAAGAGGTGACATTTGTACTAAAGAGTACATGCAAAGCCAATGAAAGAACTTGGCTTATTTGAGGAATAGTCATGAGGCTAGTGCGGCTATTGCATGAGCCAAAAAAAAAAAAAAGACACGAATTTGGTGAAAAACATCAACACACATAACCAAGAAGCTCAATAATCCTAAAGAAGACAAACGTGAAGAAGAACGTACCTAGACACATTGTCCTCAAACTGCTGATAACCAAAGACAGAAAGAAAAATCTTAAAAGCCGCCAAAGGAAAAAGTCCTATCACATACAGGAGTGCAGTGACAATAATGACAGCTAACTTCTCATCAGAAACCACGGAGACAGAAGACAAGGAACAACATCTTTAAAATCCTGAAAGGAAAATAGTCTGTCAATTGCAAATTCTATATTTACTAAAAATCTCCTTCAACAAGGAAGACGAGGTAAATATGTTTTCATAAAAATGAAGGCTGAGAGAATTCTTCGATAGACTCATTCATACTATAAGCAATGCTGAAAAAAGCTCTTCAGGTAGAAGGAAAATAAGACCAGTTGGATATTCAAAAGCAATGAAGAAAACGAAATGGATAACATGTGGGTAGATAGAAAAGATTTTTTTTTTCTTAATTGATTTATCTCCTCAATTATTTATCTCCTTAATTATTTTAAATTACAATTGATTATTTAAAGCATATTTTGAGTTTAATAACAAATGTAGAAGTAAAGTATAATACAATAACAACATAAAGGATAATAGGGATTATAAATGGAGTTTAGTAAGATTCTTACATTACACACTGAATGGTATCGTAGTAATTCAAGGTATATTGTGAAAGTTAAGGACACATGTTAAAATCCCTAGGGCAACCAATGGGATCAATAGAAAAAAATACTAACATGGTAGACATCAGCACAACCATATAAATAATTGGAGTAAATGTCAATGGTCTGTACACCCTAATTTAAGGCAGAGATTGTCAGACTCATTTTTTTTAAAGAAAAATAAAGGATTTACTTTGAATATAAAGACTAAGATAGTTTGAAAGTAAAAGGATAGAAAAATAGATAAAGACTAACACTACGAAAGAAGATTTCGCTACGTTAGTATTGGACAAAGTGGACCTCAAGATGAAAGGATTACCAGAGGTAAAGAAAGACTTTTCATAATGATAAAAAGTCCAATCCATGAAGAAGACAAGTAAATCATAGATATGAATGCACTTAATAACAACACGAAGCACAACTGACAGAGGTAAAGGAAGAAATAAGCACACCACAATTGGGTGTATTAACATCTGTTTCTCAATAATTGCCAGGAGACGGAACATCGGTCCTTGCTAATAGTCATCGGAGCAGTGGTTGCCTCTTTGGGGGCAGAGGGGAGGGAGGTTAACTAGAAAAGAATAGAAGGGGATTGTCTGGAGTGATAAAAAATGTTCTGTATCTTGATAACTTTTATAGACAGGTACATGCATCTATCAAAACTTCCACAATTTGTACTTAGAATCTATGTATTTTACTCGAGGTAAAATATACTCAGTATTTAAATGGAGCATACATTTATAAAACCTAGTTCTAGATATGTTATGGCTCTGATTTCTTGTTAGATACTGAAGTGGGGATATTAAAGTGTTATGTAAATTGGGTATGTGAGTCTAAGGTGCAGGTTGGTGCCGGAGTTATAAATCTGAAAGTCATTATATAGAAATGGGGTTTAACCACAGGACCAAATCAGATCACTCAGATACTAAAAGTACAGAAGACCTCAGAGGACCAAGACTTGAAGGGGCATGGTAACATGTAGAATAAAGGAAAACCATCAAAGAACACTGGGAATTATCAACTAGTGAGAGACAAGAAAGCCAGCAGGATGAAGAAGTCAAATTAAGGAAGTGTTTCAAAGAGGACAGAATGATCATGTCATATTCTGTTTCGAGATACAGTAAGGTAAGTGCTCACAACTGCCCACCCATTTCTCCAAGATGGAAGTCATCGGTCATTTTAAAAGAAAAGATACATAAGAATGTGGGAATGCAAAGAATGAAATTTTCCCATCGGCGACAACATGGCTGAACCCAGAGGGTGTTATGCTAAGTGAAAAAAGTCAGACAGGGAAAGACAAATGCCATGATTTCACTTACATGTGGAATCCGAAAAACAAAACAAAATGAACAAACAAACAAAAACAACACAAAGAGAAATAGATTCATAAATATAGAGAACAAATTAGTGGTTGCCAGAGGGGAGGGGTGTTGGCAGATAGGTGACATAGGTGAAGGGGATTATGAGGTATAAGCTTCCAGTTGTAAAATAAAGAAGTCACAGGGAGGGAAAGAACAGCATAGGAAATATAGTCAGTAATACCGTAATAACTTTGTGTGCTGATGGAGGTAACTGTGCTATTGTGGGGAGCAGATCCTAGCGTCTATCACTGACGAATCGCTGGGTTGTATACATGACACCAATATAGTATTTTATGTCAACTATACTTCAATTAAAAATTAAAATTAAAAAAATTTTAAAAAGGAGTGGTAGAATGCAAGTCTGATTGAAGTGGGCTAAGGAGAATATATGAAGGGACAGTGAAGTCCAGACAACTTTCCAGGAGCTGTTTCTCTGGGTTTCTCAGATGAGATGACATCACTGCTTCTTACATTTGAACAATGCTTGTGCATTTGGGACACTGGAATCTGGAAAGCATATACACAGAATGGTGATGTTGGATGGGCACTTAAGAACCATATCCCCCCTGATTTTTAAGGGGAGTTCTACCCAGATACATAGAGCTGCCACCCAGATACATAGAGCTGCCCCTCAAGACTGGATGGGGACGCGTCATGTCTTGCACATGCTAGTCCTTTAGTTCCTCTTCATATTTATATTTTTAAAACATTTGTTTAAGTTTATTTGGAGTCTTCTCCAAATAATGAGCTTTGTCCTGTTTCGTGAGAGGGTGGATGACGGAGGGTCATTATCAATCTCTTTGGAAGCAAGCAGTCTAGCACTGACCCAATACTCCCACCTCACAGATGTAAAATGTCTCCATTAAGCACGCTCTTTGTTAAGGATCTCACTGCTCCAAGTAGTCCTTCTAAACATGCCTGTTCTTCTTCCTTAGAGAAATTCTGATAGATTCCTTTATCTGTTAGGATATAATTTCAATTCCATGTAAGAGAAATACAAAATAGCAATGGCATAAATGAAATAGAACTTTATTTCTCTCGCACAGAAACGTCTGTGCTGGGATAGCAGCTTTGCTCTGCAAGATCACTGGGAACCTAGACTCCTCTCTTCTTGACCCACCAACTGTGTGGTGGTGTTCTCATCCCTGTGGTGCGAGATGACTCGCTGCCATGAGTGTATTCCAGCCAGCCGGAATGCGGAAGGAGGAAGGAGGATGTGCAGCCTTTCTCTTAAGGCCAGGACCTAGAGTGGCCCACATAACTTTATTCTCATCCCTTTGGCCTGTACCCAGTCACAAGGATACCTAGCTTCTATGGTCTTTCTTCGGAGTGTCATGACGCTCAGCTAAAAAATTGCCCTGGAGGATAGGAAGATGGACACCAATCTAAACCCAGCAACTGTTGGTTTTCCTACAAAGCTTTAGATCTCTAGTGCTCCCTTGGAGATTGCCACTTGGGCAAGTGGCTGCCCTGCCTCGTATTCCACATCCACCCTTGGGGTCATCACAGGATGAGGAGGTAGGGTGACCCTGCAATCAATCTTCCCACGGGCACAGCATCTCCTTTCATTCGTTTCACATAGTTGACTTCTGCTTTAGATACAGTTTGAACAAAGAGGTACCCAGTCGTGGTGGCTAATTTTGGGACTGAGCCACAGGGTACACGGATGTTTGCTCAAATGTTATTCTGAGTATGTCTGTGAGGATATTAACATTTGTATCTGTAGACTGAGTAAAGCAGATAGATTGCCTTCCCTAACATGAGTGGGCCTCATCCAATCAGCTGAAGGCCTGAATAGAACAAAAAAGACTCACCCTCCCCCGTGAAAGACAGAACTCTTCTGGCCCAACTGCCCTGAGCTGGGATATTGGTCTTTTTCCACCCTCAAACTCAAAGTGAAACATGGGCTCTTCTTGGGCCTTGAGTCTGCTGGCTTTCAGACTGGCACGTACACCATCAGCTCTCCTGGGTCTCCATCTTGCTGACTGGAGATCTTGAAACATCTCAGCCTCCATAATCCCTTGTCCAAATCCTTACAATCCCCTCTGCCCCCTCCCTCCCCATGTGCTATTGGTTCTGGTTATCTGGGTAAGCCTCACTAATAAGCCAGCTTTTAAAAACCAAACCAAACCAAACCTGAAAACCAACTACTTGGTCTCTATATGTAACAGATGGGAGGACTGGGGCCCAGAGAATCGTTGTGGCCCCCACAAATCAGGTAGCCACAAATGTGGGACGAGACCTAGTTTCTAATAGTCATTCTCATGTTCTCCCCACAGAGTGTTGCTTGTATTCCAGGTCACCTTACAGATGGAAACACACTGTTTCACTACAAGGCATATTCACAGGCTGCTTCTCAAGTGAAGTCAATCTCAAGCTTCACGTTGTTTGAACAATCTCCAGAGAAACTGTAAAATAAAAATTTACTTCTCATGTGAAGTTTTTTCCTAGGCTAAAATGATGGGAAGAGGTGGAAAATAAACATATTTTGCTATTTTAATGATCAGCTTTGGAACAGAACAGCCTTTAAAACCTGTCTGGTAGCTGAACTGGTGGTTGGATTCTGCAAGCAAACGCCAGCCTCACCAAAGTGCAAACACAAGTGTTAGAACAAAGAGGCAGTGTAAGCATTTTGCACTAAGCAGACGAAAATCCAGATTTGATTTGTCAAAGCTCAAAAATAAATGAACCGCTTGCTGGGGCAGAGTTTATCTAAGTTAAGACCGTACCCTGCTCTCCCTCGCGTGTGGGAGGAAGAGGAGAACTGTTAGTCTCTCTGGAGGAGACGCTGGGAAGAATCGTAATGTCACTGGGTACAGTCACCATATTTTCTGTTCCAAAAGTTAAGTCATGTCAGCAACGGTTTTTAGGAAGGAGTTAATGGAAACTCTAGTCTGATAATGACTGAAGTGTTCTGGGAATTTGTGCCAATTATTCTATATCTGTACTACTAAAAAACCCAACTTTTTTTGAGATATGATTCACATAACATAAAGCTCATTTAAAGTGTACAATTCTGTGGGGTTTAGTGTATTCACAATGTTGTGTAGCCGTCACCACTGTCTAATTCCAGAACACCTCCATCATCCTAAAATGAGGCCCATTATCTATCAGCGGTGACTCCCCATTTCCTCCTCTCTCCACTTCCTGGCAAGCACCCATCTACTTTCTGTCCATTTGGATTTGCCTATCGTGGACGTCTCACAGACATGGAATCTTACAGTACGTTGCGTTCTGTGTCTGGCTTCTTTCACTTAACATATAATGTTTTCGAGGCTCATTTACACTGTAGTAAGTGTCAGCATTTCATTCCTTTTTATGGCCAAATAATATTCCACATTATGGATATACCACATTTTATTTGCCTGTTAATCAGTTGGTGGACGCTTAGGTGGTTCCCACTTTCTGGCTGCTCCCAATACCAGTACGTGAGTTTTTGTGTGGATATATGTTTTCAGTTCTCTTCAGTGTAGAACTAGTAGTGTAATTGCTGGCTCACATAGTTACTCTATTTTAATATGTTTGGGAATTGCTAAATTGTTTTCCTGAGGATGAGGATACACCATTTTATATTCCCACCATCAATGTGTGATGGCCCCGGTTTCTCCACCTTCAAACCAACCCCCGCTATTATCTGTCTTTCTTTGTAACAGCCGTCCTGGGGCACGTGAAGTGCTATGTCATGGTTTCGATTTGCATGTTCCTCACGATTGAATGATGTTGAACATTTTTTTCATTTGCTTCTGAGTCATTTTCTATCTCCTCGTGAGGTGCCTACTGGAGTATTTTGCCCTTTATTTTATTTTTTTTTTAAGATTTTATTTATTTATTCGACAGAGACAGAGACAGCCAGCGAGAGAGGGAACACAAGCAGGGGGAGTGGGAGAGGAAGAAGCAGGTCATAGCAGAAGAGCCTGATGTGGGGCTCGATCCCATAACGCTGGGATCACACCCTGAGCCGAAGGCAGACGCTTAACCGCTGTGCCACCCAGGCGCCCCGGTATTTTGCCCTTTAAATAAATGTCATTGTCTGTCTTTTTAATATTGAGTCCTTGGAGTTAAGTTCTCTGTCAACTGTACGTATTACATTTCTTTCCTTTCAGCGCGTAACTGGCTTTTTAAATTTTCTTAATGTCTTTCATAGGGGAGAAAATTCTAATTTTGATGCAAGTCTATTTTATTAAATTTTCTGTTATACTTTCTGGTTTTGGTGTCTTGTCTATGAAATCTTTTTCTCTTTCAAGGTCGTGAAAACTTTCTTATATGTTTCCTTTCAGAGGTTTGGAGTTTTAGCATCTATGCATAGGCTTAGAATGCATGTCAAGTTAATTTTTCTATATGGTACGAGTTGAAGAGTTGAGGTTTCCCTCCATGTGGTATCTAATTGTTCCAACCCCACCTGTTAACATTCCTCACTGAATTTCCTTGACAACGTAGTCAAAGTCAATCTCCATAAAGGTCCTTGTCTGGACTCTCTCTACTGATTATTCTGTTTTGATCCATTTGTCTAGCCTTTCCCTAATACCATATGGTCTTGGTTTCTATAGCCTTATACTTAGTCATGAAATCAACTACAGTAAGTTCTCAAACTTTGATCTTCTTTGCAAGATTGCGCGGCTCTTCCATGTCTTAGCGTTCCTACACGAATTTTAGAATCAGCTTATTAATTGTTACAAGAAGCCTGTTGGGATTCTGATTGAGATTGCTTTCGGTCTATGGGTTGATTTGAGGAGAAATGAGATCCTAATAAAATCGAGTCTTCCAACCCATGAACATGACAACTCTACCGTTACTTCAGTCTTTATTTGCTCAGCTTTCAAAATAGAGGTAATGCATATTTTTCACTATGTTTATTCTTAAAAATTTTAGTATTTTTTGTTATTGTAAATGGTATCATTTAAAAATACATTTTTCAGTTTTTTGTTGCTGGTATAAATAGGTACATTTTATTTTATTTATTTTTTTAAGGATGAACATATACATGATTTATTTTTTTATTTTTTAAATGTTTTTATTTAAATTCAATTAGCCAACATATAGTAGCACATTATTAGTTTCAGACGTAGTGTTCAATAATTTATCAGTTGCGTGTAACACCCAGTGCTCATCACATCACTGCCCTTCACCCAATCACCCCATCCCCCCACCCACCTGCCCTTCAGCAACCTTCAGTTTCCTATAGTTAAGCATATTTGATTTTAGTATATTGACTTTCTATTTTACATTCTTACTAAATTCACTTGATTGTTTTAACATTTTCTACATATTTATTAGGATTTCATTTATACTCAATCATGTTGTCTGTGGATAAAGACAGTCCTACTTTTTCCTTTCTTTTGAGATTTTTGCCTTATATTTCCTTTCGTTGCTGTATTGAACCGACTAGAACTTCCAGGATGATGTTGGGTAGAGTATTGACATTAAGTATCCTTACTTCAATCTTGATCTTAGGAGGAAGAAATTCATTCTTTCACCATTAAATATCATGTTATCCGTAGATTTTTCATAGGCGCTCTTTATCAGATAGAGGGTATTCTTTTCTATTTTTCTGAGCGTTTTTGTCACGAAGCTATGTTGAAATTTGTCAAAAGCTTTTTCTGCATCTATTGAAATGATCACATGACTTAACTCTTTCATCTTGTTATGTAGTAGATTACATTTATCGATTTTTTCAGATGTTAATTCTATCTTGCATTGCCAGTATAAACCCAATTTCACATGACATATTTTCTTTTTTTATAAGTTGTTGGATTAAAAAAAAGATTTTACACCTATGTTTTGAAGGATATTGATATTAGTTTTCTTATAATGTCCTTGTCAGACTTTGGATATCGTGTTACACTGGCCATATAATGTAGGAGTATTCTCTCCTCCTCTATTTTCAGACTATACGCAATATTGTTACTATAACCTCCTCACGTGTCGCAATTCACCAGTATGGCAGATTTTTGTTGGATTCTCTGTAAGCGAATGCTGAGATGAGTATGAGGGTGAAAGACGTCTCTTAGTGAACAACACTTATACTTGCAGAGGGAGGAGTGTGGTTCAAGGTAGAAGTGAAACTTCAGTGAAGGCTTAGCCAGCTGGCTAACCTTGCAGGCAGGGACCTTTGGAGCCACTCTTGCTCCTGAGAGTTTTTAGGCCTCGCCTTTATACCTTGCCTTGCAGGGAGCTTCAAGGAGGCCCTGACAGCGGACGGGACAGTACTCAGCAGCCAAGGTGGTCCCCGCCCATCTTAGCCAACTGGGAATCTGAATTCTAATCTGTGTCGCTGAGCTCTCGGAGATGGCCAGCAGCCAACAATGTCCTCCCGTACCACAGTCCAGAAGGTGCTGGGTCATTTGTGGGGTTCACCTTGTTCGTTTCCCTTCACTTGAAGATCACAGTTCTGCATTTCCTGTAGGCAAAGAAATTAGTTGGTTCATAAATCTTTTTCAGTTTTATACTTGTTTTTAATAGGAGGGTTGATTCAGGATCAATTACTCCATCACTTTGGGAGGAAAATATCTCTTAGTTAGGCTTTTGACAGCCTCTTAACGTAGATATTTACTTTCATTATCCTTTCTAGAAATTTATTTTTGACACAGCATTATCATTTTAAGATGTATTTTTCCACAGCTGACTAAAAACGTTTAAAAATCTTGGAGGGGGCGCCTGGGTGGCACAGTCGTTAAAGCGTCTGCCTTCGGCTCAGGGCGTGATCCCGGCGTTCCGGGATCGAGCCCCACATCAGGCTCCTCCGCTATGAGCCTGCTTCTTCCTCTCCCACTCGCTTGCTGTGTTCCCTCTCTCGCTGGCTGTCTCTCTGTCACATAAATAAATAAAATCTTTAAAAAAAAAAATCTTGGAAACACAAAAGGCAGCAATAAACCCCAATGGCAGCTCAGGACGTTTTGCTAACGTCGGTCTCTCTTCACATGTTCCCTTCTCCTCCTATCATCACGATAATATCCTTTAGGAAAAAACAAAACGGATCACATGAACATGTTTCAGGGCAGACTTCCAGACTCCTCAGCCCAAACAGAGGAGGTCCTTGTACCCCAGCTTCACAGTCGAATTCCGGTCCTGGGTCACTTCAGCAAGAGCCCTCGCAAACCGGAGTGGCCTTACGCGTTGCCATCGTGGGCTCCGCGGGCCCGCTCCTTCCGGCTCTAGGCATCCTTTGTACCTACGGATGACGGGGGGCTGGGAAGTCAGACCTGCGAAGCTTTTAAGGTTCATGCTTCTCAAGAAAGAATACTTGGGAGAAAAATTGTTGGCTAGAATGAAAGGAAGCAGGGGATGGTGTGGAGAGGGAAGAGCTTTGGCCCTATTTCATTTTTATTTTTGTACGGTACGCTAGGTGTATGGTAGGCGCTCATATGAACACAGACACTCAGTTGTTGGAGGATATGGCATTTCAATATTCAGTATAACTGGTACTTTTCCATTCTTAGCAGTCAGCTCATTTCAGCCCCACATTTCCCTGTGGAAGGAATCGTTGCTTTATTTTGGCACTTTTGAAATAATGGCAGACATTGTGAATGCAGAAGCAATAGCCACGGAATGGAAAAGAATTATCAGCAAGTGAGATTTCTAGTGTGGGTGTTGGAAACTAATGAAATGCTGTATTATTCGGTGTTCTGCTCTAGAGAACTTTTGATATTCTTCTTCTTTAGTTAAATTGGACTCTATTACTTATTATCATTGCAGAAATGTGAAGAATAAGAAGTTCAGAAGCCATTTGTGTTCAAATGGAGCGCAATTAAAAAGTCCCAGGCAAGCATTAAAGCTCCTAAACAAGAGAGCGAGCAAGAAGGCAAATGCAAGAAGCAAACGCTGAAGCAAGTTATAACCCGCCAGAGGGGAGAAAGGCAACAGAAAATCAGAAAGGGCAAAAAAGGAACAGTTATGACCACTAATTAGCAAATGGAAAAAGATAATTAGCCTCCCCCCAAAGGCTGGATTAGGAAAAACACTACTTCAGTTTCAACAAAGAAATTCCAGGCAGTGACAAGCTCTTAAACTTACAATGAGAATTGATGAATAGAAAAGAATTGCTATCAGGATATTTCAGAGAACAAAGAAATACATGAGTCCAAGATACAATAAAAAAAAACAAAAAACAAAAAACCTAGTGGACTAAAAAAATGCTGCCAAAGGTAGAAGATGTCATCATGTTCTTATACCCTCTTTCTGTGTTTTCCACAGCTATTTTGATTCTTTCATTCAGGATTGCCAGATCCTTCGTAAAGGTTTCTCCGGAAGGCTCTTGCGGCTTGAGGGTCACTGCCATCTGTCAGAATCACATCCTCAAAAAATACACAAATGGATCTCTTACGGATCTTCGTTTTCAAGATGCTTCTGACTGGCCTCATCTGTGGTGTGATATTATCTTGATTGAGGTGTGATGGTAACTGTGACTGTGACCGTGAACACTGAGACAAGACTACAAAGCAAAATTTAGACCAAAATTGGCTAAAGGAACTTTAACCATGCCAACTTGTTCTTAATAATAAAAATAGTTACCATTTCTTGAGTGCCCAGTATAGGCAGGCCCTACGCACGTAATGTCCGGCTTCCTCCTCACAATAATCTTAGGAGGTTTGGGTAGTGATCCTTACTTTACAGATGAGGAAACCCAAGTCAGAGTGATTCGGGAACTTCCTCAATGTCTCATGGCTGATAAGTGGCAGAACTGGACTCGACCCAAATTCTTCCTCACCAAACCAGGTGCTCATACCCCACCACGATGTTACTGTTTGTGAGACCCTTTGCAGCTTTAAGTGCTTTTACATGAGAGATGACAACTAGCCATGTCTGATGACACTGTGAAACAGCTGCTGTGATAAGAGAGAAGAAAAGAGTGGGGTTGAATTTCAAATCAGGGGTTAGACTCTAAAGTCAGTGAATAAAGTGAAAATATGTAGCTCATAGACAAAATAAATTCTGAGTGGCTGTAATGGGTTAAGCACGCTCCACCCTGAATACATATGCAACTATCTGAGAACCCTGAGGAGTAAATACTAGTGGGCACATTGGGGCCAAAAAGTAAAATCTTTTTTTTTTTTAAGATTTTATTTATTTATTTGAGAGAAAGATAGAGAGAGAGTGTGTGAGCATGAATGGTGGGGGAGGAGCAGAGAAAGAGAGGGAGAAGCAGGATCCCCACTGAGTGGGGAGCCCGATATGAGGCTCGATCCCAGGACCCTGGGATCACAGTCTGAGCCGAAGGCAGATGCCTAACTGACAGAGCCACCCATGCGTCCCAAAAGTAAATTCTTGAGGAATGACTGATACAGGGATCAATTTCTTCCTTTATTTTGGAATCCACCATTCCTTCTGGTTCATAATTGAGAGCAGCCTGCATCTTGGAATGGTGCCGGAGGTAAGGACAGAAAAAGCTCCAAGAAAACCCTTCACTTTTGTGCTAGTGGACAAGGAAGTAGGACCTGTGTAGGGCAGAGCACGCGGAAGAAATGCCCCTGCATTTTCTCTCCTTCTCGCTCTCCCAACCCTACTGTGAGGCCAGCCCCCACCGTGACGCTGTACTTCTGGATGCAGCAGAGGCTGTCCATGAGCTAAACCTCAGATCTAAAACACAGACATCTAGGTCTCTGAGAGAAAACCTTCCTCTCTGACCAGCAAGCACTGTGGTCTGGCACTGCTGTGTCCTTGAGGCAGACTCAGTTGCAGGAAGTGTGTAACACTGCAGAGAGGATGAACATCCAGGTTCCTAGCTAGAAGACCAGAAAAGGGACCCCTTTGATGGAGAGTGCGGGTGAAGGGAATTGAACAAAGAAATGCTCTAAATCTGTATGTCAAGTCCTGGACCCATCACTGAGGTGCACGAGCACGAAATTGACCTGGAAGCAGCCCAGAGAAGGTTTGGAAACCAAACTACAGTGTAGACCACCTCTCAGGTCCCAGACCTAGGAAGCGCTCACATGGGGGCAGACTCGAATAGTTCGGCAAGGCTTTGAAAACGAAACTGACATGGAAGCTGCGGCACACAAAGGGGCATCAGGCGTTAGACTCTGAATCTCATCAGATTGATTCCTTGCTAAAACAAAAACATCAACATTTTCCAGAGGATTTAAACAGGACCCAGAGACTCAAAACAAAACATTCAAAATGTCCAGGATATTATCTGATATTACTCAACATACAAAGAACCAGGGACAATCTCAACTACTTTCATGGGAATATAATCAACAGATTCCAATCCCAAGATGACCTAGATGTTGGAGATAACAGACAAAGACTCTAAAGCAATTATTGTATCCATGCTTTACAAAGTAAGGGCAAACACTCTGGAAATGAAGGCAAGGATTAAAATTTTTAGCAAATAAGTAAAAACTATAAGAAAGAATTAAAGGAATATTTTAGACCTCAAATCTTACACTAACTAAAATAAAAAGTCCCACGGAATGGTTCAATAGCAGAATGGAGATAAGTCAGAAGTCAAGGAATTTGAAAATGGATACATAGAAATTAGACACGGAAAATTTAAAAATATTTTGAACATATCAAAATCTTTGTTATGCAACTAACACAGCACTCATAGGAAAGTATAAAACATTAAATAAAAATATGAAATTTAAAACATTAAGATAGATGTATTAATAAAGAAGAAAGGTCTCAGATAAAAATCTGAGATTACACCTTAAGAAGCTAGAAAAAGAAGAATAAATTAATTCCAGAGCAAGCAGAAGAAAGGAAACAATAATCAGTAGAAATCAATGAAGTTGAAAACAGAAAAACAAAGGAGGAAATCAAAGAGACCAAAAGCTGGTTCTTTGAAAAAATGAACAAAATCCGCACTGAGCTGAGAGAGAGAAGACATGTTTTGCCAATATCAACAATAAAAAAGATATCATGTTAGACCCCAGTGACACTGACATTGAAAATAGAAGAGATACTATAAATAATTCTATGCCTATAAATTCAACAACTTTGATGAAAAGGATCAATTCTTTGAAAGATACAAATTACTAAGACTCATACAAGAAGAGATAGATAACCTGAGTAGTTTTATATATATTTAAAAAATAAAATTCATAGTTAAAAACCTCCTAACAAGGAAAACTTCAAGTCTAGATGATTTTACTGGTGAATTACTCCAAATATTTGAGGAAGAAATCATATCAATTCCACACGATCTCTACTCATCTATGAGGCCAGCATGCATTGCATGCAGAATTAGGGAAGTCAAAAAGAAGGAGAAAAAGGAGAGGAGGAGGAGCCTACAGCTTACTGTCCCTCACCAACACGGGCTCAGAAATTCCTAACAATCTATGAATGATTGAAATCTAACTATAAATACAAAATATAACATATCACTACCAAAGCAGGGTGGGGAGAGTGGTTTATTCTGGAAATGCAAGGCTAGTTCAACATTCTAAAATCAATCAACATAACTCACCACATTATATTAACAGACTAAAGGAAAAAAAAAAGCATAAGATCATTTCAACAGGTGCAAAAAAGTGGACAAAATTCAACATTCAACATACATTCATGCAAAAACCCTAATGGATAAAAAGTACCAAAAAAAAAAAAAAAGAGAACTTACTTAATGAAAGAGTGAATGCTTTCCCTTTAAGATCAGCAACAAGATAAGGCTGTTTATATTCACAATTCCTATTCAACAGCATACTGGACACTCTAGTCAGTGAAATAAAGCAAGAAAAAGACATAGAGACATATTGACTGGAAAGAAAGAAATAAAACTGCCTTTATTGACAGACCACACGATTACATAGAAAATCCCAAGAACTCTACAAGAAGCTGCTAGAACTAATTAGTGAATTTAGCCTGGTTGCAAGGTGCATGGTCAATATATAAAATCAACTGTATTTCTGTCTCTAGCGCACTGAACAATTGGAAACAAAAATTTTACAAAACAATCATTTTCAATAGTTGCCCCCTAATGAAATGCTTAGATAAAAATCCAACAAAGTATAGACAGGCTGTGCATACTGAAAACTACAAAATGCTGATGAGAGAAATTAAAGACCTAGATCAATGGAGAGATACATCACGTTCATGGATTGGAAGACTCAGTATTGTTAAGATGTCAATTCTCACCAAATTAATCTACAGATCTATTGCGATCTCGAGCAAAAGTTTTTCAGATTTTCTTATAATATCAAAAATTGATTCTAAGATTTATACAGAATACAAAGTAATTAGAATAGCTCAAATAATTTTTAAAAAGAAGAAAAACATTGGGAGACTCAAACCACCTGATTTTAACACTTACTATAAAGTTACAGTAATCAAGAGAATGTCCTACTGCTGAAAGAATAGACACAGATATCAGTGGAAGAGAGTAGAGCTAAGAAAGAGACCCACACTAATGTATGGTTAATTGATTTGATTTTTGACAAAGGTGTAAAGTCAATTTAATGGAGAATTGCCTTTTTCTGTAACTGATACTTAAAAAATTTGACAGCCATACATAAGACAATGAATCTTGACGTATACTTCACACTTAATACCACAATTATCAAAATGAATTCTAGGCCAGAACGTAAAATGTAATACAATGAAACTTCTAGAAGAAAGCAGAGGAGGAAATGTTCATGATGCTGGTTTAGGCACAGAGCTCTTAGATATGACATGAAAAGCACAATCTGTAAATGAAAAAGATGATAAATTGGACTTAATCAACATTCCAAATTTCGGCTCTGCAAGAGGAATTGTTGGAAAATGAAAAAACGGGACTGGGAGAAACACTTACAAATCAAATATCTAACAAAGGACTTGTATCTGAAAATAACTCTCAAAACTGAAAACTAAGAAAACAAACAACCCAATTAAAAAATGAGCGAAAGAACAGTCACTTCACCAAAAAAGATACATGGATGGCAAATAAACTTACAAAAAGATGCTCAACATCATTAGTCATTAGAGAAATGCACACGTGCTACCATGGCACATCTATTAAAACGGGTAAAATAAGAACAAACTGAGAATAGCAGTTGCTGGCAAGGGTAGAGCGGTTGGAACTCTCATATATTGCTGGTGGGAATGCAAAATGGTACAGCCACTTTAGAAAATCATTTGGCAGTTCTTTATAAATTTAAATATATACCTACCATATGACCCAGCAATGGGAAGTGAAAAGTTATGTTCACATAAAAACATGGAGGCAAATGTTCATTGCAGCATTGCTCACAATCACCAAAACCTAGAAGCAACCCATTATCCTTTAACTGGTAAATGAATTAACAGAATAGGTTCATCCAGACAATGGAATATTACTTAGCAATAAAAAGGAATGAACTCTTGGTACTTGCAATGACATAGATGCCTTTCAATGCATTATCTAAAGGAAAGAAGTCATTTTATACAGTCTGATTGCATTTACATGATGTTCTAGAAAAGGTAATACTATACGGATGGAAAGCAGGTCAGTGGGTTGGAGGTCGGGGAGGTTGGACCACAGAGTGGCCGCAGGAGCAGATCTCAGAGCGAGGGAACTAATCTGCATCTGGATGATAGAGGTGATTTCATGAACCTATGTAGTTTTCAAAACTTATATAGCTGTACATAAAAAAGTTAATTTTACTCGAAGTTAAAAAATAATTCCAAGAATTATTCTCCCAAATTCTCTAAGTAAAGCCCTTTAGGTATAAGACCAGAAGCACTGGCTGTGATTACTGGAACACTCTGATAGAAACAAATACAGCAGAAGCCTAGGACGTTCTGAGGGAACTCTACCTCCAAAGGATCTCTAAGACCGGCTGGTGACAATCCAACCCCTAATCCCTAAGCCCACTCCATATTTTACCGTAGATGGGAAATTCCAGCCACAGCCCCCAGCGCTTCAGCTTTAGCCCTTCCAGTTCAAGGACTAGAAGCACGAGCACCAGTCTGCCTTTGCCATAAGTGGCAATGCTAAGGACCAAAGACAATAGAAAAGTAAGTGAGTAAGCAATTACTAACTAGGGAAACCCCTGGGACTGGAGGAATGTAAAGTAGATACAAGCACTCTGCTGAGTGTGGGCCAACTTGAAGCCTTTACACCAGGTGTTAAGCTAAGATCTGAACCGCATCTTCATCTTCCTTGGCGTTTCCAAGTTTTCTCAAATTTCTACTGGATTTAAAAGGTCACCATTGGAACCGGGTTTATGCAGAAGAAAAGTCTTTAATCAGTTTAGGATTTTGAAGGCAGAATCTTTTTTTTTTTTTTCTGTTAAAGAGGAAGAGCTATTTGCAGTTGATGTTCATGGCTGTTCTCTTTGCAGTTCTCCTATTTTTATGAATTTTTAATCTATTACTTAGTGATCTTTCAATATAGTTGGCCTGAGGTGATACAGGCCAGCTTTTCCAGAGAACAAGAGTTCTTGAACTTGTGCTAACCCAGATCGTGTTTTTGGCTGATAGCCACTTACTTGGGCAAATAAGAAGTCGCTAGAAAGATGGATTATGAAGGAAACAGCCAGGGGAGAGAAACGTTCAGACCGCCTGTGGTTGCTGTAACCTGAAATCATCTTTACCCCGAGGGTTGCTCTGAGGGTGGAGCTCCTTCCAGGCTGACAGATGATGCGGGCAGATGTCAAGTGTTCGGCCATCCACCTCAGGTGAAGCTCAGCGCAGTTGCGGGCAACCATGACCTTGGCTTCTGCTCTCAGATGAAGACATATGAAATATGATGACTTGAGAACATTTTCAACTTTGAAAAGCTGTTTTCTGGTAAAAAGATAAATTTTGCAATAGGAATAGCACTGCACTGGAAGGGAATGGTTGCAGTAATTATTCTGCCCTGGCAGCTGAACTTGTGGAAAGTTCTCACAGTGGAATGGCTCCCACCAGCAGCAACACCGATTCAGCCAGTGTTGAGATAAGCAACAGTTCAGCTGCAGGGCAGTCCTTCTGCTACGTTGTCTACTCTCCCTGAGAGCGGATGCTACATGTTGTGGGGAAGATGCCCCTCATTTCAAGATAAAGGCATTGTGCTTGCTTGAGGCTTCCCAGAAGTTACTGGGGTGGTTTTAGCTTTCGCTGATGCAGAATGGCCACTCGTACCGTGCCTGAACCCACAAGGTCAATGGTCCTTGGTCTTTTGCTTGGAGGAACAGGAACTACCCCAGTCTCAGCTGGGGAGGCCTAATGCTCACAGACCATTGTGTCCAGGAGCAAATTCACTTGAGGACATGGTCCTAATCGTGTGCAGAGAGCAGCGGTGTTCTGGCGGTCCTCACGCTAGCTCACTTCACCTCTTCTTTTCATGTAGCACTTCCTTGCAGAGCCTAAGTCAATGTGAAAAGCAAGAGGTCTGCACAGAGTAGTGACCGTCAAAGACAGAGAAACTGCATTTCGCGCAGACTATGTGTGGGAAGCAATCGGATGATGAGTGCCAGCGCAGGGCATCTGTATGGCCCTCAAACAAACCCTAAATCATTCACAAGAGTTATTGCAACGCAGTTGATTGAATTGCTTTCATGCCGTAAAAATGGAATGAGCGTTTATACAGCAAATCTCTTTTCTTGCTATATAATTTTAATTACATTTTATGTCATCAGAGGTTACAGCTGCACAATATGCGAGTGTTAGTAGTGTCGTCACCCGCACGCGCATACACCTTCCTTTCGCAGGTGTATTGGCAATTCTGGGATACACATGTGATTGTGGGTGTGCGTGAGTGTCGCATTTTTCTTCCATCCTCATATGAAGGGGATCTCAAACTTCTCACTATTATGCAGCTGCTCACTTAAATGAAAAATGCAGCTGCCATGAGCAGGGGCACGTTGGGTTAGTTGACTAGCTCTTCTTGGCTAAATTAATTGAATTAGATGTTTAAATAGAGGTAATTTTCTCTTCACCAGACAAAATGATCAGATCTGAATCTAATGTCTTTCAATAAGTAAAAGAAACTTTAAAAAAAAAAAGGAGGAAATGGCCTTTGCTATTTTAGAAATACTTCAATTGTATCTTGATAATCTTAAGCCAAAGAAAATGTATTCTTTTATATTTTGTAAGAGTCTGTATTTTTTCCTTTTTTTTTTTTTTTAAAGATTTTATTTATTTATGTGACAGAGAGACAGCCAGCGAGAGAGGGAACACAGCAGGGGAGAGGGAGAGGAAGAAGCAGGCTCCCAGCCGAGGAGCCCGATGTGGGACTCGAACCCGGAATGCCAGGATCACGCCCTGAGCCGAAGGCAGCCGCTTAACGCCCTGTATTTTTTTCCTTTAATTGAACTTTTAAATAGGTAAATTAGCATAAGGTTATTCTAAGAGGAAAAATTGTTTTTTTAAAAGATTTTATTTATTTACTTGACAGAGAGAACACAAGCAGGGGGAGGGAGAGAGGGAGAAGCAGGCTCCCTGCTGAGCTGGGAGCCCAATGCGGGCCTCGATCCCAGGACCCTGAGATCATGACCTGAGCCCAAGGCAGAGGCTTAACTGATTGAGCCACCCAGGTGCTCCAAGAGGAAAAATTATTGAGTAAGTATACACTTAGCAAAATAGAAATTCGTTTTGGGGTCATAGTATCTCTAGTTTTTTTATGTCTATGTTTTACTTGAAAAGTGTGTGGGGAAGTAAAAATAATTTCCCTTTTATACGTCTCAGCTGAACTGAGATTTTTGTGAACAGTTAAGATTGAAAGAGGTGATCAGATAATGCTAACGAGATAAAAAAAATATACAGTGGTTAGATGGATTGTCCATAAAATTTTCATCTTTCATTTCATAGACAGGTGATGTCTAAGTTTGAACAACAGAAATTATAAGGGATTATAAATCTTAATTGATAAGTAAGATTTAAAATATGAAAGATTAAAAGCAATCCAGGTATTACAAAAAGAAAAGAAGTAATGTCAACTATTATTTCTTTGGATTTGTATTATTGAAACCATCATCTTGGAAATTTGCATAAGTTGTCTAATACAAGACAGCAATGTGGCAGAATATGAACCCTCACTGCTACAATAATTCTTGCCTTTAAAATCTTATATGGGGCTCCTGGGTGGCACAGCGGTTGAGCGTCTGCCTTTGGCTCAAGGCGTGATCCCGGCGTTGTGGGATCGAGCCCCACTTCAGGCTCCTCCGCTATGAGCCTGCTTCTTCCTCTCCCACTCCCCCTGCTTGTGTTCCCTCTCTCGCTGGCTGTCTCTATCTCTGTCGAATAAATAAATAAAATCTTAAAAAAAAAATTTAAAAAAAATAAAATCTTATATGATATTATAACTTTCAGAATATCATTCAAGAGTGTGAAATCATCATACACTTTGACTTCATAAAATAAAAGTGCTCTAAGATCGCTTCATTAAAACACTGATCAAAAGGTCATCTCTTTATTATCTTAAACCAGGCACAAATACTCACATCCTTCTCGTTGCTGTTGTTGTTTGAATAATGGAAGCTAAGTCTGATAACAGCTCAAACTCTTTGAGGTAATGGGTGGACTACTTACAATCAGGGAGGTCGTGAAAGGGTCGTGAAAGTCTTTTTTTTTTTTAATTATTTTACTTAACATTTGATTATGAAAATTATTTAAAATAGAGAAAATGTCAAAGAATTTTACAGTGATCCCCCACATAGCCACCACTTGGATTCTACAATTAACACCTTAGGATGCTGGATTTATCTACTTCTATCCATCCAGCTAATCCCCTCCCCATCTGGCAATCCATTTTATTTTTTGACGCATTTCAAGGAAGTTGCAGACATCAGTATACTTCCTCTCAAGTACTTCAGAATGCATAACATTAACTAGAGCTGTGAAAAATCTTTTAATAGCAAAAGACTTAAAGATCATATTGTCTGGAGAGGAAAATAACATCCTTGGATCCTTGAAAAAAATGATAAAGTTATAATTTGGACACTTGGATGAATTTCAGTATTTTATAGATAAAGCTCAGAAAGATAGAGACAAACTGATGATACAGTTTATTTATTTATTAATTTTTAAAAAAGATTTTATTTATTTATTTATTTTAGAGGGAGAGCGCACACACACATGAACGTGGGGGTGGGAGGCTGAGGGAGAGTCTTAAGCAGCCTCCACGCTGGACACAGAGCCTGACGTGGGGCTCGATCTCATAACCCTGACATCACGACCTGAGCCAAAACCACCTGTGCTACTCAGGCGCCTCTGATGACACAGTTTGTGACAAAAAATCCTCTAAACTCCTAAACTTTCACCAACAGGAAGAAGGCTTCCAAAGTTGTTCATCCCCCAAGGTGCATTTTCTCCAAAGCCCAGCTCCAATATGGTGGCAGAGGTCTGCTCTCTCTCTCACTTTCACATAGTTTCTTCCTTGTTAAATGTGGCCAAATCCTGACAAAGCCAGGGGAACTAAAAGAGAGGTTTCTATCTGAAAAGGCAGAAAATCATTAACTGATGTGGCTGTTGCCTCAGCATTCTGGATAATCTGTTAACCAGCCGATGAACTCCCAAGAAAGTGAGAGGCTGCTCCAGGCTCGTTCTAGTAATTTCTAAGAATCCAAGCTCCGGAGAAGGTAGTGCTCTTAGCTCCTGCACTGCCCAAATGTAATGAAGATGTGGCCATGTGACAAGAATTTGTTGACTTGGCCTCTCTGTATTCTAAACACATCAGGACCATCTGCATGTAGGCGAAAATATTTAATAAGCTTTGAGAATGCTAAGAGGCAAGTCGTCTTAATGTCAGTTTTGCTAACCTGGTGTGTCACCTAACTGCATGCACAGAATTTTCTTAGGGGATTTAACATCCAATGAACTTCACAGAAATCTAATTTTCATTCCTAGAGTTCCATTCAGTAGTGAGCTGTGACCACCTCCATTTCCTGTTGAAGAGGGTGTCACCGAATGGGTGTTTATTGGGTTGCCTTTTGCTTCATTAAGCTCCCTTTAACATATCATGACCAAACTATTTGTAACTTGGAGAAATGGTTATCAGTTTCTTGGGTGGTCCAGGAGATATTTCCACAGATTTCTGCGTGGGAGGGTTAAAACGAAAGAAGTGATATCCTCATAAAATGTCTGTTTATTGACTTAGGTGTTTAAAGAAAAAGCAAAAGATTGAGTCGAGAGAGATGCGGGGAGAAAGGGCAAAAAGAAAGAAGAGAAAGGTAAAGCTCACCTGTAGTTTTTGTGTTTATACAAACACACACACACACACTTTCTGAAAACTTATGAGTTCTTCAGAAGTGACTTTGCAGGGATCTATTTCTGGAAACTCACGGAGCAGGGTAATAGTAGCCTAGTTCAGCACAAATAAGGTGGGTTGGGTGTTGGGGGGTGCACGTCAGTCTACCATAGAATGATTCTTTTTTTTTTTTTTTTTAAGATTTTATTTATTGGGCACCTGGTGGCTTAGTCGAGGTTAAGCGTCTCCCTTCACCTCAGGTCATGATCCCAGGGTCCTGGGTTTGAGCCCTGCATCGGGCTCTCTGCTCAGCAGAGAGCCTGCTTCTCCCTCTGCCTCTGCCTGCTGCTCCCCCTGCTTGTGCTCTCTCTCTCCGTCTTTCTCTCTGTCGAATAAATATTTCTTTATTTGTCAGAGAGAGAGACAGAGACAGAGAGCACAAGTGGGGGGAGCAGCAGGCAAAGGGAGAAGCAGGCTCCCCAGTGAGCAGGGAGCCTAATGTGGGACTCGATCCCAGGACCCTGGGATCATGACCTGAGCTGAAGGCAGATGCTTAAACGACTGAGCCACGCAGATGTCCCCCATAGAACGATTCTTAAGAAACGTGAGGTCTGAAGTCAGACCACCGATTTAAAGCCTTACCCACCACCTGCCTACTGAATGATGTTGGGTGAAATAATTTGCCAAAACTCCTTGTCTATAAAATGAAGCTAGTATTGGTGCCTCCCTCACAGAACTGTAGCGAAGTTTAAATTAAATCATCCATGTATGGTAGATTTCCTTGGATGCCTGCTCAGTAGCTGTTCTCCATTTCTTCCTTGCTGACGGACCACAGCTGTCTGACGATGTGCAGAACCACAGGCTCAAGGGAGCTGACTAAGCTCTATCTCCCAGACCCCGCGAGGCAAGTGAAAATGATTGCTCTCCTTTAGCCAGAGCTAGACAGGAAGTGATTCCTTCTGTTGTTGCCTCTATGTTGTGATGTTGGGAGCTGTGGCAGCCATTCTGGAGCTGGGAGTTAGTTAGGGACAAAGTAACCCACGGAGAATGGCAGAGTAGAAAGGAGAGAAGAACCTGCGCGTCCAATGACATTGTTCAGCCGCTGAGTTATCCACACCGGAAGTTTCACCTCTGGGCTTTTTGTAATCTGAGACAATAGTCTTGTTGTTTAAGCCATTCTAAAGGGAGATCTCTCTATAACTTTGCAGCCGAAGCATTCCAAGGAGACACGACATTCAGGGCACAGTAACCCTGCAGTTACAAAGCACAGCCAGTGCAATGTGCGGCAGACTTGAGATGCAGCCTAGGGCCAGCTCCTTGGCCAGAGATCGTTTTTGTTGACTGTTGCTCGTTGCTGCTGTTGGCGTCGGTTCTCTCACTCTCTGGACTCTTGACCTTGTTGACTGGGCCTGTGGTACTGACTGGATTCTTCCCACCTGGGCTGACTTTACCTATAAATAGTCTTCCTGCAGTGTCACTGTTGGACCTCTTCCCCGTCCCCCAGCCCAGCATTCTACCCCTCACCTAGATACCTAGAGTTCCTTCCAGAACAGTCCTGCCCTCCTCCCAAGCCCATGCTGTCTGCACCGCCTTTGCCTGCTCCACTCACGTCTGAGCAAGACCAAAGGGCAGCATTACATTCTTGAACCACACGGGGAACTTCTTTCTGAACTAAGCATGAGTACGGGGGGCTAAGGACTGACCCCCTTGCCCCCAAGACTCATAGGCTCTAGAACGATGGTTCTCAACCAGGGGGGGAAGGAAGGCCGCTTTGTCCCCAAGGGGACATTCGGCAACGTCCAGAGACATGTTGGTTGTTACAGCTGGGGGTGCTCCCCGCATCTGGTGGGTAGAGGCCGGGGAGACTGCTAAACAGCCCACACGCCAAAGATCCGCGCTCCCGGCACGGGCTCCTCTGATCCAAAATAGCAATCCTGCTGAGAAGCCCCGCTGTAAAAAAATGTGGAAATTTAAAAAGGCATCATGTTCCAGGGCTTTCTTAGCTTTGCGGCATCCCCGCCTCCTTTCTCCAGCAGCGGCGCCCCTACACCTTTCTGCTGAATTCCTCCTTTGTATTCTGTGTGGTTCAGACCCAAGAGGAGGCCTCCTGCGCTCGGATGTTACTTCTCTGCCGTGCTTCCTCTGGACCCTTCTGGTTTTTGAAAAAGGACTGTATGAATAATGAAAGCTTACTTTGGGGACAAGAGCTTTTGATCCTCGGACTGTTTCCTGCTTCCTGGAGAATTTTGCACACTTCTTCCTCCTCTCGGGCATAATTCTAAAACCATATAAGCCAGTCCTCGGTCAAAGTCTCTTCGTAATGTTAGTAGATTGTAGCCTTAGGAAACTAGACCGTATCTTAGATTGATACCACTCCTGTTAAGGTTCCAATTTGCAGTCTGCTCGGCTCTTGCAGAAACCTAACATCTTAACAGCGAGGGTGGCCTTCATCCATCATTTCGTGAAACTTTATTTTTGTAGAATTTCCTTTCAGGATGGTATATTATCGTACATTCTGGGGCAAAAGGTGAGAAAGGAGAGTCCATCACTGATAGAAAGAGGAAATAGCGGGTCTGATCTTTACGGGATAAAATGAAAGTTCGAATCAGGCCATTAAATTCTTTGGATTAACTCAGACCTCCAAGTTTATTGAGTGACCTCCAAGTCTTGAAACTTCTTAGCTATGAAAGATGAGAGGTTACTGACCCCCAAGCAAGGAGAAATACCAGCCTGTACCACGAAAGATGTTGGGGCTGTGGGACCAGAAAGTCAAAATTGGTGGCTTAAATTTTATGTTCCATAAAATGGGGAGCTCCTTCCATAACTATGACCTCAGATCTTACAGTGATTTAGAATTGCTCAAGGAGATTTCGCCCACACTGTGATTTCAATTGCTCCTCATCGCCATGACCCTGTGTGGTCGGCACTTCAAGTGTTATTATTACCACATTGGGCCAGGAGAAGAAATGAGAAGCTATAAAGGTTATGTGACTTACTTAAGAAAAAACCAACTTAAAGTCGTATTAACTCACTGAGAGATACATGACTTTTGAATGTAACCAAATATTTCAGATCTTCCCCAGGACGGTTAAGATTTAAGACAATCTGGACTTTATCCTAATATGTTCCTTTATCAGATATCAAGTCCTAATTTTTTATTCAGAATATGGAGTCCCTGAAATGTTGACCTGGAGTGGCCAAGCAGGAATTTATTTATTTATCCTCCACTGAGGGATTTAGCCCCCTTTGATTATTTTGGATGTGTTATGTGTGAAGTTTTATACGGGGGGCCGGAGAGGGAGAGAGACAACCATACGGAGGATAGTCTCCTAGAGGAGTCAGGTAAGCCACCAGCTGTCACGTAGGCAAAAGGGCTTGAAAGGGGCAGAAAGCCACAGTTTTGGAACCAGGGTGGAAGGAGCAATTCAGTTGTTTGTGAGAGAACAGGCAAGACTTTGGGGAAGAAGCTAGCTCATAAGTTGGGCCTTTAAAGAGCAAGGTCCAGGGCGCCTGGGTGGCTCAGTTGGGTAAGCGACTCCCTCCGGCTCAGGTCATGATCCTGGAGTCCCAGGATCGAGTCCCACATCAGGCTCCTTGTTTAGCAGGGAGTCTGCTTCTCCCTTGACCCTCCCCCCCTCATGCTCTCTCTCTCAAAGAAATAAATAAAATCTTTTTTTTTTTTAAAGAAAGAGCAAGATCCAGAAATCAGAGAAGATAAAGTACATTATAGAGAAGAAAGAAATACTCACTTTAGACTCAACATTCTGGGTGAAGCTTTAGGCAACGTTTGAAGTGTAGCATCAGCACGGGGCTCTCAATTCATTGCGGGACAGCATCGGAGGCTGTCCCTCTGCTGGCTTATTAACACAAGGGAAGCATTTTGTCTCTTTCCCTTCTCCGAAATGAACGTGCCATTTAGTTAAGGGCACAGACTAGATGGAGCATTTACAAAGGCAAGTTATCTCATTTCTTATTTCAGTTTACAAGGTCAGTGCAGCCTCGTCACTGCCTTCTCCGCATCTTCTCCTTGCACAACTTGGCCAAAGGACATACAGATTGATGGAGGTATAGATAGCTATACATACAGACGAGGTAGAGCTAGGCGTGTGTTATCTATGGATACACGTCGTTTTTTCCTATGGACCAGGCACTATGAACATGTAATTAATCTTCACAGGTCTGTGAGTTCGGTGGAAATACTATTCCTATTTTATGGTTAAGGAGACTGAGATTCATTGAACGAGAGTCATATGTCCAAAATCACACAAATATGAAGTGAGACATACAGGGTCGAGAAGCGTCTGTTTTGCTCAGAACCCCCTACTCTCTCTACTACACTCTCCTGCCTCTGACTAGTTGTGCGAAAGAGAATTCACACTGTGGCAGGATTGCTCGTTGTTCCACAGCTCTGTTCTCCTTTCTTCCTTCGAGCGAGAGAACCGCCTCCCTCCCACCGCCGTCCGTTTCCGCGGAGCACACGGCCTCCCAGCTGTGGCTTCCATCTCTAAGCTTGCCTCGTCGCTAGGCGTGACCTTGTGATTTGGTTCTCCCCAAGAGAACGGAAGCGAAGGTGACTGGGAGCTGTCTGGGTGTCACATCCTAAGAGGGGGGTTACCTGCTCTCTACTTTCATTTTTCCCTCTGTGGCCGGGAACGTGGGCACGGTGCTGGGGGTCTTCCTCAATACAGCAGACCAGCAAGCTGGAAAGAATGTGGGTACTTGGACAATTAGGTGGAGGGCAGCTTGGACCACCCACCTACCTCTGGGCAGTCAGTGAAAGAGAAACTTCTATTCTTCTATTTAAGCCATTGTAATGTTTTGGTCTCCTAAATTATTCCCTAACTAATATAATTTCCCTGATGTAAGAACACTATTCAAAATCTCTTAGGGTGTCACAGCCATCCCATTCCAGATATATAAAAAAGGTCCAAGGTGATGGGTTACCATTTAAGACCCCTTGACAAAGGCCTATTTGCCTTCTGGTATCACCAGGCTTCATCCCTAAACCATGTACTCCTGGAGGTCCCTGTTGCTTTCAGGGCACACAGCCTTCAGCGGTCAGACCATGCCTTACACATACCTAACATCACATGGTAGGAGACTGTAATCACTCTTGCACCCCAACTGCTAATCTCAGAAGATGTCTGTTTTCCCATCATTGAGCAGAATGGCTCAGATCACCGTTACATTTCCCTGCAGCCTTCTAGTCAAATGTGTAGAGAAGGAAATGTGCCAAACAAAAGCAACCATTTTCATCCCCCCATTCCCTAATGTCACACTGATGGTATCATTTGTTCTCAGATCTCATGGACCTTGGCTTCTGAAGGGTACCTGAGCAGATGAGATCCACTACCGGTTTGAACGAGGGCTTCTGAATTTTGCTTTAAAGCCCTAATGATCCCCTGTAGCCCTCACCAGGACACAGCAGAAGTCACACTCACGCAATGAAAGCAATAAGACTGCTACAGGAGGCCCAGTGGAAGGAGCTTTACGTGGAAAATGGAAGGTCCTGGATTGGCACTAACTGCTGATCTAGAAGACTATAAGCCATTCTAAAGGAAAGTCAGACAAGTTGCTTAAGAGTGACTTGTTCTAAGAAAATGTGTTGCTTGGTAGAGCTATCTGTAATTAAAATCTAGCTTGTGCGGCCCAATCATCTCGGGCCTGCTGCTTTGCTCTATTTCTTGTCCAGACCATACCTCTGGCCCTGAATGAGAAGCTGGCTGGTATACTCCCCCTCACTGGTCTCCAGGAGGTCAGCTTGAATGGATCGCAGCACATCTATCGTCTCTAGACAATTAGAAATTAAACTACAAAAGGAAAGATTCATTATCTTTGGGAGTTACGGATCCCAGTTGATCAGACTTCCTTGATCAACTGATGAAATCAACTAAAAAGGAATAAGGACATTTGTAATGATTTTGCATCTCTCAGGGCTATTCATAGAACCCATCCATGAATGTCTGGATTCAAAGCTCATGCACCTGGGGCTGGTTGGTAGGAGTACTTTTGCATAAAAGAGTATCATAATATTCAACACTGTCATCCACTAAGTTGGAAAGTCCTTCAGGACAAGAGTTATAATATGGTGACCTGGGACAGTCCTGCATAGTAGGTGTTTCATGAGATGTGTAGAGAACCAAGTACCACAGGCTTGACTTTTCCATTTGGTCTAAAGAGTTTTAGTCAAAATACCTTATTTTTAGAAATATTTAGAAATGAGGTGACAGAGTGAGGAAAATGGTACGGACTCAATGTCCAGGAATTCTCAATTCCATCCATATGTAAATCATTTAACAGCTTATAAATGATTTAGCAGCTGGTCACTGGCCCCAGAATAAATCTTTTAATAGGCAAGAAGCCTGGCTCTTTTTCACTGTTAGAAGATCCAGCCTGAAATTCATGTCATACTTTGAGCTGTCTAATTTTGTTCACTAGCATAAAGATTATTAACATGATTCAATTAAAAAAAAAATCACTACTGTTTTCTTGCCTTCTGTGACAGAGACTGCTAGCTGTTCCTGAGACCCATTTTCTCCTGCCTTAGTAGACAATGTCAGGGTGCTGGCTGGACACATGACTGCCCAGTACAAATATGCCATTTCCCAGCCACCTTTGCCGTTGGGTGTGGCTATCTCCCTAAATTCTGGTGAAGGGGTTGTAATTGATTGTGTAACAGTTAGGAATTGTCATTAAATACCGGTGGGAGAGAGTATCTCTTTTGTTCCTTTCCTCCTTTCTGCTGGTTGGAATGTAGACTTAAGGAAGAGCCATCCTGGATGCCTGTTGGAGAGCCCGAGTGCCCGCCATTGTGGAGCTGTCCCACTGGTCCTGAATGGTTTCAGGCTTCTTAATACCACCCCCACATTTGGAGATTTGCTAGAAGGACTCTCAGCATTCAGCATAGAGTTGTGCTCGTGCCTAAGATTTATTACAGCCGTGTAGTGAGGATACACAGACTGATTATAAGGAAGAACACAGAAAGGGTCTGGAGGAATCCATATGCAGGCTTCCTTCTGCTCTCCCCTTCCCATGTGGGATCACACAGAACTCACTCTTCCCCCACAGTGAAAATGTAGTAACATGTGTGAGATGTCTCTGCACAGGCAAGCTTGTTAGAGACTCAGTGCCCAGGGCAGAGCTGGTCACGTTAGGCACCCCCTGCCTAACACATACCAAAATTCCAAATTCTCAGAAGGAAAGTAAACAGATAGTTGAGGCCCAGTGTTCACCGGTATAAGATTCTAGATCTCAGTTTTAAAAGATAATAATAATCCACTAGTATTTTCTCTCATTCTGTGGAAGAGATTGCTACTGTTCTCCGATATCAGCCTATTGTCAACTGGGACAACCAAGAGCCAAATTTCCAGATGCCGGCTAAGGGTTGACCTTGCAAACAAGCCTTTCTCAGCAGAGCAGTTTCAGAGCTGCTACTTCTGCACATGGATGACCTACGTTGACCTAAAAGAGAAATCAACTTTCCACTAGTTTAAGCCAATGTTTCTCTGGGTTTTCTGTCTCTTGTAGCCTAATCTAATTCTAATACCCTTCTTTCTTCATGTCCTTGAAACCTAGGTAGAACTAAATCTTGGTGTCCGATTTAACAGTGGAGATGGATACTCTCTGAGTATCCAGTAAGCTCACTGAGATATATTCATTTAAGAATGCATGTTTTCAGGGGTACCTGGGGGGCTCAGTCAGTTTAGCATCTGACTCTTGATTTTGGCTCAGGTCATGATCTCCGGGTCATGAGATCGAGTCCCGAGTTGGGCTCTGTGCTGGGCATGGAGCCTGCTTAAGATTCTCTCCTCTCCCTTTGCCCCTCCCCATCTCTGTCTCTTTAAAAAAAAAAAAGCCAACTAACCACATGTTTTCATAACTCCAAATTCTGCTTGACAACAGGCAGCAGCAATTTACAAAAGAACCCAGGGTCCCCAAGATTCATTTGCAAACTGACTGCACCGATCAGCTCATGGAATAAAGCCAAGGTTAGTCTAAGGTGCAGTAGGAGAGACCAGGCTCTAGCCGAGAACCTGTAACTTTCTCCTTACTTCCAGGAACCCTATAGAGGAAGGGATGAGGACCACGTGCAGAGAGTGACTTGGGGATGTCATTGCTCTGATTCTTGTAGACCTGATAAATCACACAGCCTCTTTAACGTTTCAGCTTCACTATGGTAGTTTGCATCGGGAAACACTGCACTTTGTAGATTTTCTGCGGAATTCACCCTCTAGAGGTTTGGGGTTTAAAAAAAAATTTTTTTTTTAATGGCTTGCTTTTTGGAACGGGAGGAACTCTAACTCTTCCTCATTTTACAGAGATAAAATGTAACATATCTCACAAGATCCAGCAAGTGAGCAAAAGTAGAAATAGAAATCGTCTTGATCCCCATCCACGTACCCATCTCGAATAATCCATCTCCTAAGATCATCTGCTCATTCAGAAAATTGGTAACCCTGGATCCTCTGTGAAAACGGATCTGGGCGCAAGGACGGTCCCTAAACATTGGCTTACTGACCGATTACAATGTCACTGACTCACTCTCCAGCTGCGGGGTGCTTTCTGAGGCAAGAAGAAAAGTTTTCTGGTAGAGGCGTGCGGATAAACAGAAGGCAGTTCACTCTATGACATTACATCTGCTTCTTGGGGTATTTTAAATGGTGCCCGTGGGAGAGTAAAAATTATCCGGGGATGCAGGATGCAGCTCAGTACCCCTGTGTGATTATAACCACAGGGTTTCCCTTCCAGTCACTGTTAGATACTTATCTGGCAACTTCTTTAGAGGTACTTGTAAGATACTTGTTATTAACATTTCAGCCACTAATTAATTTGCATGCACACAAACAATACTGCAATTTTCACATGCTTGTGTGAGCACTGGGTAAAGGTTACTCGGGGATGCTAATATCTATTCATCAAACTAAAGGACATTTCCCAGTTCCTGATAACAACCCCTTCTAAAGACAAGTATATACTGAATGTGAAAACCCTAGACTTAAAATCGAATGACTCAGTGGGTTTTCTGGTTATTATTTGGAACCAGTGCTGGGCATTTGCTTTCTGCCCACTTATTTGCTATGTCTGTGGGCTGACCAGAGTCTCAGGCAGCTTAATCACTAGGTGTAGAAAAACCATCACATTGCTGAGGGCTGCTTTTTGTCACCTGATGGGAATGCTGAGCAAAGCATGGAAGTCCCTACGAGCACAGTCAAGGAGGAAAAGAAACACACACACACACACACACGCACACGCACACACACGCTCACGGCCCGAAACACCAAAGAGATCATTCCCTTTGCCTGGGAGCAGTGGGGATGGTGGGAAAGGCAGGGACTTGGGATAAACCCCAGACTAACCGTTCACCAGCGTGTCTGAACCCCAGATCCAGATAAGGGAAAGGCTAACATTATCTGTCTCGTAGGGCAGTTGTGAGGATAAAAATGAGAATATTTATGCAGATATCCACGGCATGTTGCAGCCCCTAAGAGGGCTGTCTCACCCCTTCCATCCGCTTCCCAGAGGAAAAAAAAAATGTTCTTACAGTTGAAGACATGATTAGATTCTTTAAAGTGTAAGAAACCAGCTACATAAATTGGGAGGCATATGTCAAGTTTCTGTGTTTTTTTTTTCCCAAATAGAAAAGAAATACACACTTTTACATTTCCACAGACGATGACACCCCAGCCATTCTATCACTTCGCAGATGGCGTTCCGTGAGCCTGCCAGCGACCATGTGTTTGCTCAGATGGGCATCTTCCAAAGCTTGTTGGTATCGAAGTTCTTTTTCTCTTTCAGTTTCTGACTTCTTGACCATGAAGTACTCACACGATTATGTATGGTTTCTTTCTTGCTAATGGTACTTTAAAAAAAAAAAAATAAAAACAGGGGAGCCTGGGTGACTCAGCCGTTAAGTGTCTGCCTTCGGCTCAGGTCATGATCCCAGGGTCCTGGGATGGAGCCCCGCATCAGGCTCCCTGCTCAGTGGGAAGTCTGCTTCTCCCTCTCCCACTCCCCCTGCTTGTGTTCCTTCTCTCGCAGTGTCTCTGTCAAATAAATACATCTTAAAAAAATAAATAAATGAATAGAAGCAAAGGTATTTTTGCGAACCACCTGTCCCCATCTCTCAGTGGCTTTGCCACAGGAACAGACCTGCCTATTTGTCTCTATCCCTCCCGATTCTCTTCTATCACTGCCTCTTCACTCATGAGTCCATTATTTCTGAGAAAGAGGAGTCCCCAGTGTTCCAGGCACACAGAAATAACTTTTCCCTAGAACAGTGTTTCTAAACTATGGAATATGACTTTAGATGATTTTAGGTGACACACAGATACTCCATTAAATGACATTTTATCCCATTCTGAGAAAACCATTTTCTTTTCAGTTCTCCTTTAGTCCTTCGGATTCCACGAAGGGGAGAGCCTCAGGGTTGCATTATTCTGCTTGAACATTTCTAGAGAAATGTCTTTGTAACAAAGGAAGAGCAGATCATGGGTTCAGGGTCTTGGGTGCATTAAGAATTTAATTATAGAAGGTTTTTTTTTTCTTTGCAGTTTTTTTAAATTTTAATGTTCTTTTATTATATTATGTTAGTCACCATACAGTACATCCCTGGTTTCTGATGTAAAGTTTGATGATTCATTAGTTGCGTATAACACCCAGTGCACCATGCAATATGTGCCCTCCTTACTACCCATCACCGGTCTACCCCATTCCCCCACCCCCCTCCCCTCTGAAGCCCTCAGTTTGTTTCTCAGAGTCCATAGTCTCTCATGCTTCATTCCCCCTTCTGATTACCCCCCCCCTTTCTTTATCCCTTTCTTCTCCTACCGATCTTCCTAGTTCTTATGTTCCATAGATGAGAGAAATCATATGATAGTTGTCTTTCTCTGCTTGACTTATTTCACTTAGCACTATCTCCTCCAGTGCCGTCCATGTTGCAGCAAATGTTGAGAATTTCTTTGCAGTTTTTAATTCAACCAGCATTTTTAATTTTTGCAAATGATACATCGCTTTTATTTGTAAAAATGAACAATTGGGTTTCCTCTTAAAAATAAATTTCCCATTAATAACAATAAATAAAAATCTTAAAAAATAATATTCCTCAAAATTTTAAAAGCAAGTGATTTAAAGAAGATAAGATGTGACTATGTCAAAATTGTGAGGGAGGCACTTGTATGGTTTAAGTTTGACCATTTGTTCAAGCCACCGGGAGAGGCTAGACATGTAGAGAGCGTGGAGTACGTGTTGCTCAGAACACACTGATTCTCTCTAAAGAAACATAAAGACCATGGCCTCCTCTTCTTCTTCCACTGATACCCACGAGCACCTGTACGGCCGCCATCACTGCCATAATCATCACCGCCCCTCCCCTATCACCTCCATGACTCGCCAGCCGCCGTAACACACGCCAGCGTCTCCCCACCCTCCTCCTCAGGTTCCAAATGGCAACCTGAACGAAGAAAAGAGAAAATATTTCAATTAGGATAGTTACACATTTTGATATGAAAAAATATAGAGAAAAGGGAATATCCCCACTTACCACAGTGGGTTCCAAAACTACGAAGTACCTCAGCATTTACAGGGAGAAAATATTCTTCACTTTTAAATATTATGATCCCAGAGAGGAGTCCATTGAAATGGTCGGTACTTTTTTTTTAAGAGAGAGAGAGTGTGCAGGTGTGTGTGTGGGGGGGAACAGAGGGGAAGGGAGTGAGAAAGCCTTAAACAGGCTTTATGCCCAGTGCGAGCCCCACCTGGGACTCGATCTCATGACCCTGAGATCATGACCTGAGCGAAGTCAAGAGTAGGTCGCTTAACCCGACTGAGTCACCCAGGTGCCCCGAAAAGGTCAATATATTTAAGCGTAGTAATTATGGCATCAATTACCTCTTGCCCCAACAATGTTGAGTAGCTGACTCACAACCACACAACATCTCAGCTGCATGTAACAGTAGGTGTTTATTGCGTACATCTGTGGGGCGGTCAGTAAGGGGCTCTGCTGATCCTGGCTGGGCTCACCTCAGTGTCAGGGTGTTGGCTGGCTGTTCACTGCCCGGGGCGGGCCTCAGCTGGGACAACCGTCACCCTGCTGCCTGGTCCCTTGTTCACTAGCAGGTAGCCTGGATCGGTTCTTATGGTGTTGGTTGTTCAAGACCCTGCTTGTATCGCATTGTGATCATCCCACTGGTCTGAAGAAGTCACATGGCTCAGCCAGGAGGCCAAGCAGGAGGGCATGGCAAAGTTCCCTGGCAAAGGACATGGCTACAGGGAGGGATGGTGAACTGGGGCCATTTTGCAATCTACCACAACCTTAAAATGCACTTTTGAGAAAGATTTCAGACAATTTTTTGAGAAATTAAAGGTCATGTTGGAATAAATACTTCCTTGAAAAAATACCAGCAATCTGGTACGATATACCAAGGGTACATCTTATACTGTAATGATCTCCAGCATTAAAGCTAGTTGTGTTTTTTCAACAAAACTGGGGGGGACACCTGTTGTTTTTTTTTTTAACAGTCAATATGTTTTGTTGTGAATATTTTTGTATGTCATTAAATGTTTCTTTAAATGCACAATTTTTAATAGTGCCAAAGTATGTAGTTACAGAGGTTCCATGGTCTAGTTAACCAACCCCTTATTATTAGATATTTTTGCTGTCTCCTTGTTTTCGTTATAACAGATATAGCTACAGTGAAAATTCTTGTTTATGAACAGGGATCACACCTTTCACCTCTTTTTCACTTCCTCACCTTGCAGGAAGCTGAACAAATAATCCCTGCTCAAGTGAAACCTACGGAGAACAAAAGCATTCCAAATGGTCACTTTATTTATTTGTTTGTTTGTTTGTTTTTAAAGATTTATTTTAGAGAGAGAGCGCGTGTGACCATGGGGGTGGGGGGAGGGAGAGAGGGTGAGGGAGAGAGAAACCCAGCAGGGCTTGTTCTCACCACCCAAGTGGAAACCAAGAGTCAGTTGCTGAACCAGCCGTGCCACCCAGGCGCCCCCAAATTGTCACTTTAAACAGGGACCTTGAATTGTCGAAAATTAAAAAATACCTTTGGATCTGATGATGACCTTGTTTCCTTTTCGAAGCAGAAAGCAAAGAGAGATGGAAGAGATGACATGACTGTTTTCTTTCAGAAACCGAGAGAGATGTTTATTGCCTGAGTCGCCTGAAAGCTACGGTTATGATTGGAAGGCTTTCAGCTTCCTGCCTAACCCTGGTGGCCTCAGGCTGCAGGTCAACGGCGTGAGGAAGTGATAGCTTCTAGCCCCAGCCATCTGCGCACCAGTGGAGATTAGGAACATGACCTGGCGCTGCTTTGGAGAAGTAACTTATTTTTGGTTGGTGGGAAGCCGGGGCAAGGGTGGTGAGAAGACACTGCCCTAAATATGATATAATCCAGCTGTCCAAATATGTACAGTTCCATTCAGCCAGTCATCCATTCCCCCGAACCCAGATGTTTGCCATCACGCAATCTCAGATGATCTTTCCTAACATCCGACATAACTTGTACTAATCGTGTTTGTCGAAGAGCTGCATTTGCTTTTAATTAGAAGACATCTATTTGGATTCCCTGGGTTCCCTTTGCTTCAGCTCAGAGACACAGCCTACATTATTAATAAGCTTTGAAGCATAACTACCTGTGCCTTGTGACAAATCACTGAGGCTTTCCTTCCATCTCTGGGTTCGGAGACAAGATTATCAGTATTGCACTAACACTATTTTCTGATTACTAGTGTTTGTTAGCGTATAATTCTGTTCTATTTACGCATTCTCCAACCACTAGCTCTCATGATGGCAGTGGACTCTTCACGTCTGCATGTCTTTGTGTTCAATTCTGTTTGCTAGTTGGACCGACTTCTAAGTCTGGTCAGATGTGTGATCTTGCTTAGGTCATTAACAATGCTTCCGAGCTTAATTTCCTTAACTGAAAATTAGGGAGGAATCAAATGGTGTTGTGAGGATGAAACGTCATGAAACATTTCAAACAGCCAGCGGACTGCCTGGTATGCGGTAAGTAATGGACGCAAAGACTTCTGCTCCTTCCACCCCTTGAAAAACCTCTAGCTAGGGGGCGCCTGGGTGGCTCAGTCGGTTCACCCTCTGACTCTCGATTTCAGCTCAGGTCACTGTCTCGGAGTCCTGAGATGAGCCCTGCCTCAGGCTCAGTGCTCAGCACAGAGTCTGCTTAAGAGTCTCTACCTCTACCCCTCCCCCCTCACCTTACCTCCCCATCCCCTGCTCGAGTGCAGGGTCTCTCTTTCTCATACATAAAATAAATCTTAACAACAACAACAACAACAACAACAAACCCTTTAGCTAGGAGTCTGACTTTCTAAGTGCTTATCCAGTCCTACTTCCGGGGACTGAGGCATATTTTGAATGAGATTAGTTTTTAAGCTTTAGTCCTTCTGTCTGGGAGACAGTGAGCAAAGAAAGTAAGAGAAAAACCCTCTATGAGTATTCTGGATATGCTGGAAGCAAGTGAGGGTTATTCTCTAATGGGTCCCTTTCCTGGGAGATAGGCTTCTAGACCATTTTTGGATCTGATGCTTTTGGATCTGACGCTACCAAGAACATCCGCCGATTTTGCTTCTCAGGTCTATCAATAGTAAGTACCAGGGGAACACGCACTTGACATTCATGACTTCAGGGAGATATGTCTATTGTTAAAAATAAATACATCGATTATATGATTAATTCTTTTTATTTTTACCAACTTGTTTATCAGGAGTTTCTTTTCAAAAGATGACTTATTCTTGACGAGAAAACAAAATCCGGATTCCGAGTCTGCGGAGCTGAGCCAAGCCCAGGACTGATGCAACAGCACCCAGACAGGTGTGCTTGAGGCTCTGCTGGGTCAACAGATGGCCTGTCCTCCTCTCTGTCCGTCGGTCTCTCACTGCCTACCCCCTGCTCTGCCTTCCCTTTCTTTTCCTCCCTCTCCCCTCTCTTTCTGAATTCTCAGCTGTGCTCTGATCTGCTACTTTGTCACGACTCCTGGCTTTCCCTCACCATTAATATCTTGCCTGGTTTATGCTCACCTCCTTGCTTTAGCTTCCAGTCTTTTTGTCCAGATGGAGTCGAATTTAAGCCTGCTACAGTCTGAGGCATAAAATAAATATTCACGGATGCAATCTGAGGGGTCCAGCATGATTTTTCTTGTAACTAGAATGAGCTTTACAGAAACAGGTCACGTTATTGCCCCCGTACACCAGCTACTCTGCTCACTGCCTTACATGTACTGCATGCGCTCAGTGTTTGCCTCAGCCCAGAAGTCATTTATGGAAGCCCTACCCTCTTCCTAGGGGGCTATATTTGGAGATGGGGCCAAGGAAGTAATTACGGTTAAACGAGGTCACAACGGTAAGGTCCTGATCCAATAGGACTAGTGTCCTTGTAAGAAGAGACACCAGAGAGCTTCAGCGCACTCTCTCTCTCCCACCAAACACACACACGGAGGGAAGCCGTAATGAGCACACAGCAAGAGGGCGGCCATCTGCAACCCAAGCAGAGAGTCTTATTGAACTCTGGCACCTTACCCTGAATGTGAGAAAACAAATTTCTGTTGTTAAAGCTACCCATTCTCTGGTATCTTACGATAGCAGACTAACATATGCACTAATTCATTTCATCTTCTCAATAATCATATATTAGGTCTTATTATTGTTATTCCCATTAAAAGATGAGGGAACTGAGGCACATAGGGGAAAGCAGTCTGCTCCCAAATACTCAGTTATTATGTGGTGGAGGTAAGAATTTGAATCCAGGTAATCTAACTCTAGAATTCAAGTTCTTAGTGGCTCCATATTTTTGCTTGGGCCTAATACCATCACACCAACAAATACAGCCCACTTAAATAAATTATGAAGAAAATAAGCTTCTTTCAAAGTGTGAAAATGGTGAAGGTAATTTTGAGAAAAACTGTTTTGAGTTCAAAAGTATGGAGTTTGACTTAAGACGCAACAACTCAGGGGCACCTGGGTGGCACAGCTGGTTAAGCATCGACTCTTGGTTTCAGCTCAGGTCGTGATCTCAGGGTGGTGAGATCGAGCCCCGTGTCAGGTTCCGTGCTCAGGGGGGAGTCTGCTTGAGATTCTCCCTCTCCCTCTGCTCCTCCCGCTCATGCTCTCTCACTCTCTTTCTCTCTAAAATAAATAAATAAATCTTTTAAAAAAAGGCATAACAACTTAGTCAAAATGTATGAATTAATAGTAAATTAAAATAAAACACTGACATTCGTGGAATTCCTGTTGAATTAAAAAACTCTTTGATTTACATTATTGCATTTAATATTCACTACTTTTCAATGGAGTAGATGTATTTTAAAAATTCCATTTATTGCTTTGAAGTCTAGAATCACTCTGCTATGGAGTCACAGCAGAAAAGGCATGGTCCCTGCTTTGGAGGAGATCAGTCATAGTGGGGAAAGCAGACACTCATACCCAGGACATGCCCTGATGCATTTACTCAATAAATACTTTTTTGAGACCCTGCCATGGGCCAGGTACCATTGAGAGTTGGCTAGGAGTTTTCCAGGTGAGATGAAATGTATGTGCAAGTGTGTGTGTGTGTGTGTGTGTGTGTGTGTGAGTCTGTGTGTGTGAGTGAGTGTGTGTGAGTCTGTGTATGCTGGTGGAGGTGGTGGGTGAAGAAACCATTCAGGAGAGGGGAGACTATGTGAAATGGGTCTCAGATGGGTGAATAGATTGAGCAAGAATTTGTTTGTATGAGTTTGTGTGGATATGTGTGTGTGTGTGTGTGTGTGTATGAAAATGAGTGTGTGGTTTTGTGAGTGTGTATGTGTGAGAATGTATGTGGTTGTGTGTGACTTTGTGTGTGGTTGCGTGTGTGTGTGTGAATGTATGTGGTTGTATATATGAGTTTGTGTGTGTGTGTGTGAATGTATGTGGTTGTGTATATGAGTTTGTGTGTGTGTGTGTGTGTGAATGTATGTGGTTGTGTATATGAGTTTGTGTGTGTGTGTGTGTGTGAATGTATGTGGTTGTGTATATGAGTTTGTGTGTGTGTGGTAGTGGAGGTGGTGGAGGTAGGTATAGGGGACATTCAGGAGAGGAAAGAACTTGTGAAGAGAATGAAGAAAATCAGTTTTTCCTTTTTTTTCTTTTTTTTTGCATTTTCCTCCTGTACAAACCAATGTTTTGCAGGACGTATGGGCTGAACTTGTAACTGAATGACCCTGATTGTTAAAAAATTATTTTGCGCTGTGCCTTTAAGCTTACCCAAGGCTTGTTTACTAGGAGAGGAGATGCCCCGTAGCTCAGCTTCAGTCCTCAGGGCAGGTTGCAGAGGGGTGATGTCCAGCCAGGTGCCCGGGGCCAGCCTAGAGTGAGGGGCATAACAAATAGTTATCAAAGCAACGTGAGTGTATGGCTTTATAAAAATTATATCCAAAAACTTAGAACTAAATCAACAGTCCCCTGGTCAACATCTTCCAAAGATCAAGTCTCCAGAGATGACTATTTATAATTTATTTACTAGTTTCTATGTTTGATTCTTCCAATGGGTCCCCCGTGTCACTAAGTACTTGACTATATAACTTACCAACTTTAGAAATTATGTATTAATTTCCCCCTGACAGATGAGGGATTAGTCCACATAAAACAGTTCCCCAAATAGTTTCAATATTCTTTCTAGTGCTTACATTGGTTACCTCTGAACATTTCAACAAAATATTTACTTCATTATTTCTTGAATGATCAAATACGAAGATTTTCTCTCGACTCCCCTCTTTATAAGATGAAAATATTAGTCTCCTTCCCCCTTACTGCAGCTTTCAGCTCATTTTACCCCCAACTCTTGCCATCGGTAGTTTTATCTTTACACCCTTAGGGTCGAAACATTTAGACTCCTTTCTGAGAGCGTAATCAAGCCACGTCTATACGTTAGCTGTAGCTGTACAAAGCTGGCGAGTGGTGCTTAGTTGTTACGACTACACAAAGGGTGTTCATTTCAGGGTCAAAGGGTTGGCTTTGCCTCTACTGCTCTGCCTTTTGTAGACTTAGTCTCTTCTGTTGCTTCTAATTACCTTTCTTTTTTCTTTTTTTTTTTAAGATTTTATTTATTTATTTGACAGAGACAGAGACAGCCAGCGAGAGAGGGAACACAAGCAGGGGGAGTGGGAGAGGAAGAAGCAGGCTCCCAGCGGAGGAGCCTGATGTGGGGCTCGATCCCAGAACGCCGGGACCACGCCCTGAGCCAAAGGCAGACGCTTAACTGCTGTGCCACCCAGGCGCCCCAACCTTTATTTTTTCTTAACTGCATTTTTAAGCCACATGCATAGTATTATCTAGAAACATCCATGAATCTTTTGTTTTCCAGTTTTCTATCTGCGTGTCTCCCTGGTCGTACTCCTTCATTTTGCCAGATCACATCCTCAAGTACCTTTTGACCAAGGGTACAAGGGAGGTAGTTTTTTAGAATCCTTGCACACTTGATAATAACTTTCATATGAATCCACACTTTCCTGATATTTTGATAGTATATAGAATCATAGTTTGAAAATAACCTTGGAGTTACCTTTGGATAACTCCACACATCTTTGAAGGTATTGCTGATTTGTCTTGTAGTCTCCGTTGTCAGTGAGATGTCTTTTGCCTAATTCTTATTTTTTGGTATGTGAACCCTTTGCCGTTCTGAAAGCATGAAAATGTTCTCTTCATCCTTAATGTTCTGAAACTTCACAATGATAGACCCAGGTATTGGAACGTGGGAAATCGCCTAGACTCCATGTAGCTTCCAAATACACCTGCTTGCTAGTAGAGGTGCATTAGGGCATCACTCCAGAAGTGGCAGAAGAGAAAGGCTTGCAGAGCAAATTAAAACGTTCAAAGAACATGGTTTATTACATCAGTTGAAAGCATACAGCAAGAAGGTAAAACAAGTTAGTGGGTAAGTTAACACTTGGGTTAAGGTGTGAACAGGGTATAAGAACACTACTGATCCCGGGGTACGCAGTGTACCCGTGTCAGCTTTCTCTCTCTCTTTCTGCCACTCCGGTCTTCCCCAATATGGTAGGTTACAAGGACCAGAGGGTTTAAGCAAGGGGGCTCACAGATGGAAGGGGCCCTGGGCCAGTGGTACAGACTCGTTTCGTTGGAGAGGTGCGGGCCACTGCTATGGCTAGCCAATTAGCCTGCTTAGGAGCCATGGATTTTGTTATTGTTTCTTGAGCAGAGGACACGTAGAACCAGAATAGGCATCGCTAATGGCCGGTTGAATTAGGCCCCTGAATACTTACTGAGTGCTTCCTGCCTCCCGTATATTCAGTGAATTTGGAGTCTTTGGTGTCTGGTGTATATTTCACACATCATGAATATTTAGTATCCAGGGACCTTTTATATATTCAGTTGCTCATGGATATTAGTTATGTTTTCGTTCTTCCACCCTTTCTGTCTATGTTGAACACACACGTGCTCTGCTTACTACTTACATGCTTAAGACATGTGATGAGTTTCATCCAATCTATTTGTTTTCTTTTCTTCCACAGCGGAATTGTGTATTTTCAAACAACACAACAACTGAACATTACAGTCAATAATATTTTTTTCCCTGCTTATCCTGCTTGGCACTGGGTAGATACTTGTATTTTGAAAACTAATGTCTTCTTTCAGAAATGTTCTTGTACTCTTTCTTTGATAATTTCCTCCCTCCATTTTCCCTTTTTTTCCCTTTCTAGAGCCCAGATGAGTAGTAACTGAATCTACCAAATAAACCATTAATATCTCTTACCTTAGGACTACTAATTCCCATTGTCTTGTTTTGTTTGTTTCCATTTGGAAAAATTCTTGTTTTCTCATTCAGCTTGTGTATTGACTTTTTGAATTCAGTACCCACATTTAAAAAATAAACTTTTTTGGGGGGGCGCCTGGGTGGCTCAGTCAGTTAAGCGTCCGCCTTCGGCTCAGGGTGTGATCCCGGGGTCCTGGGATTGAGCCCCACATCGGGCTCCCTGCTCCGCTGGGAGCCTGCATCTTCCTCTCCCTCTCCCCCTGCTTGTGTTCCCTCTCTCGCTGGCTGTCTCTCTGTCAAATAAATAAAATCTTTAAAAATAAATAAATAAATAAATAAACTTTTTTTTAATAACAGTCTTAGAAAAATTGGAAAGATAGTGCAGAGAGTTCTCATGCACTTTGCACCCCAGTTCCCCTATTATGAACATCTTATTAGTATGACGCATTGGTTGCAGTTAATGAGCCAATACTGATATCCTGTTAACTAAAGTTCATAGTTTATCTAGATTTCTTTAGCTTTTACCTAAGTCTTTTTCTTTTCTTGGATCCCATCCAGGAGACCACACTACATTGAATTGTCAAGTCTTTTTTGGCTCCTGTCCAACCATTGGAATTTGTCTGATATTATTCTCATGATAAATGGGGGTCAGGGATTATCGGGAGGAAGACCGCAGAGTGTCATTTTCATCACATCGCTACCAAGGGCATGTTCCACCCACGTGATTTAGGACCGCGGACCCCGGTCTTGATCGCCTGGCTGGGGTAGGGCTTGTCATGCCTCTCCACTGCAAAACTACCCTTTCCCTTTCCCCTTTCCACACCCTGTTCTTTGAAAGGAAGTCACTATGAACAGTCCACACCTAAGGAGTGAGGACCTATGTTCTTCCCTCTTTGAGGGTCAAGTACCTACATAAATTATTTGGAATTCTTCCGCTTGGGAGATTTGTCTCTTCTGCTCAGTAACTGCGTTTTTAATTTCCAAAATTCCATACTTGTTCTCTGATGGTCCCTGTCTCATAGTGTCCCACTCACATAGCTGTATCTTCTCTACTTTTTCTGATGATATCATTAGAAATTTTGGCAGGAAGCGTCTCATCAGTTCTCTGAATTTCTCTGCTTCTTCAGGAGTTTGCTTATCTTTGTCTTTCTCTGACATTTCAATTTGTTCTCAAATTTCTGGAGATCCATGGTTACTTATTTCTACCCAGATAGAAATCAACAAACAGGAGGGCTCAGAGCTCTGTCTGTGGGAGCAGAGCTTGTTGGCTAACAGGGGTCATGTTAGGGTAAGAAGAGAGCTGTTCCTCATGCTGGGGGGCCTTCAGAATGCAGAGAGATTTATCTGAGACACGGACACTCACACTAGTTATCCTGGTTATTCATAGACAGCTTATGTAGTTTCTTTATTATTTTTTTTTAATTTAAGCTAATATATTTTATTTTCAATTATTTTTATTGAAGTATAATTGACATACAGTATGATATTAGTTTCGGGTATTATCTATTTTACCCATTGCCATGTCCCCGCCCCTCTGGCAACCACTAGGTCTTTGTATTTGGGAACCTATTTTTTTGTTTGTCTTTTTTTAATTTGTTCATTTGTTTTGTTTCTTAAATTCCAGATGTGGGTAAAATCATATGGTGTTTTTCTTTCTCTGACTGATTTATTTCACTTAGCATGATACACTCTAGCTCCATCCATGTCATTGCAAATGGCAAGGTTTCATTCTTTTTGATGGCCAAGTCATACTCCATTGTAGATATATGCTACACCTTCTTTTTTTTTAAGGTTTTATTAATTTTTTTGACAGAGAGAGAGAAAGAGAGCAGCAGAGGGAGAGGGAGAAACAGGCTTCCCGCTGAGCAGAGAGCCTGACGTGGGACTCAATCCCAGGACCCTGGGATCATGACCTGAGCTGAAGGCAGATGCTTAACCGACTGAGCCACCCAGGCGCCCCTATATCACACGTTCTTTCTCCATTCATCTACGGATGGACACTAGGGTTGCTTTCACATCTGGACTATTGTAAATAAGGCTGCAATAAACATAGACATGCATATATCTTATTAAATTAGTGTTTAGTTTTCTTTGGGTAGCTACCCAGTAGTGGAAATACTGGATCATATGGTAATTCTATTTCTAGGGTTTTTCTTTTTCTTAATGATCTTACTTATTTATTTGAGCGAGAGAGAGAGAGAGCACAAGCAGGAGGAGGGGTAGAGGGAGAGGGAGAAGCAGGCTCCCTGCCAAGATGGGATTCCAACGCGGGCCTCAAACCCAGGACCCTGGGATCATGATCTGAGCTGAAAGCAGACTCGTAACTGACTAGGCACCACCCAGGCACCCCTTTATTTTTAGTTTTTTGAGGAACCTTCATACTGTTTTGCACAGTGGCTGCACCAATTTGCATTCCCCCCAGTAGAGCACAGGGGTTCCTTTTTCTCCTTCTGGGGTCTCTTTAGAGAAGAACCCTCTATGCATTTGTGGAGGTAGGGGAGCTAAATGCCCGACTGCTGCTTGTTCTGAGCACAGAACTGGGGGAGGGATGCCCCTGGGGGTCATTGGTTCCATTTGACTCTTAAATAATGCCTGGGTTTTCTATCTCACTTCTCATTTTTGTCCTCCATTGTACCATATGCAGTTTGCAAGGCTGGCATGTCCTCAGGACTCTGGCCAGCAGGACCCCGGGGACACCCGGCCGTTGTCCCTATAGGGCCTGCCAGGATTAGGAGTTGCACTGTCCAGCCTGCTTCCTCGGTCAATATTCTTCCATCTGCTTCCAGTCTCCTGGGACCTTGTTAAGATCCCTCCTACTCCGACGGGCTCCCTCCTGTCCTGGCCGTCGTTCTTTAGTGTCGCTTTAGGGTGATCATGGGAGACAGGAAATAAACATTATGTTCAGTTTGTCATCTGAGGCACTGCTCCATTTGTTTAAATTATAAAAACAGGGCGTGTTGTGTTGATGAAGGTAGGCTAAATTGCTGTAACACATTGATCCTAAAATGCATTTGATGTAATAGAAGGGTATTTCACCTTGGTATAATGGCCCAAGATTTTCGGCAATAGCTCTCCCTAATGCAGGGATCCCGGAACCCCAGTGTTTTTGCCATCCCTAGGATGCCGGGCCAGGGGAAGAGAAAAGAAGGTGTGGAGGAGACATGCTTGCTTCTCAAAAGCTTTGGGCCAGCAGAACACGCAGCGCGTCTGCTCACGTTCTGGGAACCGGTCCTAGGCCCACAGCAAGATTCAAGGAGCCTGGACCACTCGGTCCTTAACTAGGCAGCTCTTCTCGGCGGCACCTGCATGCGATGACGAGAAGGTTGGCTCTGGCTGTACACCTGGTCTCCTTCGCCACACGTGAACGGGCCCAGAATGCAGGTGCGAGGCGATGGCGAGAACGGGGCAGGATTACCGTCTGCTCAGTGACAATTACTAGTCTATAACGGCAGTGTGGTGTGATACCTTCACACCTGTGTGTTCCCCAAACCTACCATGCGTCTCCCCGAGCTGTCGTGGCTGCTTTGAAGGGAAACTGAAGGAAACGATGCTCATTTAATAAAATCTATGTGTCAGGCACTCCGCTAGGTGATTTACATACAAGCCAGACAACACATGCTCTCCTGAGTCACAACAAAAGCTGTTTCTCTCTATGAAATTTGGGCTCCCTGTGGGAAAGGCATAGTACTTGGGGATCTTTTTAAAGGAATAACTTGGCATAAAATCATTGCTTACCTACTAGGTGTGAGAATGGTAGTGCCAGGTCTTAGGAACCCAGAGATGGAAAGGGCTCCATGTCTAATTTTTCAGGAGCTCAGTTTTCTCTATAATGCAAACAAACAATCATAATACAGTGTGATGCATGTCATAGGGGAGAGCGGGAAGGAGAGAGTTTTTTCTGCCTAGAGAGACAGGGTGGGCTGGGAGGAGGGGATTGGAGGTGTCAGAAAGCAGGTGTCTAGCATTTAAACAGGGTCTTGAAGGATAGTTAAGAAATTGCCAGAGAGAAAGGAGGAAAGGGATGTGCAGGCAGAGAGACTACTCTGTATTAGTCAACATTCATGGGTTGTCCAGGGAGTGACTGGCTGATACACATGGGGCACAGCAGGAAGGTGAGGCGAGAAAGGGGAGGCGAGCACACAGTTCCCCCAAGACCAGGGTTTCTCCACCTCTGCACTATTGACATTTGGGGCCAGATGATTCTTTGCTGTGGGAGGCTCTCCTGTGCATTGTGGGATGTTTAACAACATCCCCGGCCTCTGTCCACTAGATGCCTGTAGTGCGTCCCACAATTGAAAATGTCTGCCTCCATGTTGCCAAACGTCTCTCAGGAGACAGAATGGTTCCGTTGAGAACCACTGCTTTAGACAGGTGTCATTTTGCTTTGATCACCCACAGTAGAATTCAGTACAGTGCTTGCATCTAGTAGGTCTATGTGCAAGTGGAGGACAGATCCCCTTTGAGCCAAAGTGCCTTATTCCATTGGCCGGTAGCCGGTAGCCCTGCCCTAGCTCAAAACAGTGTTATGAGGATTGGCCAATACATCATACTTACCCTTTATTTCATATTATGGGTACCTGGAAAATGCCTGTCTTCACAGTAATTAGAAAGCTAGTCTCGTAGGCATTCAGTTTACATTTATTTCCTTAAATGCAAGAGTAAGTCATTTAAAAATACACTGATTGAGATCCAAGCAGATTAAAACTGATTTTCAAATATGCTTTCTAATTTTGCAGTCCAGAATGATCTCTTTCATGCTTTATGACCTACCCCGTAAAAAAATAATACTTCGCTCCCTTGCCAATGCCCCTGCAGTCCATCTGGGGAAAATACCAGTCAAGCTCCTACCATTTTCTCAACTGTTGACTTTGCTGCCTACACATCTGGCATCGAAAACATACGGATCACTCTTTAATCAACAACCCAGAATATCATCACTTTGAACACCTGTCAGAGAATTTATCCAAGAATTGACTGTAGTTCAGCAGTTGCCAAGAGTGCGATTGAGACATCTGATTAGCAGGGAGGCCATCCAAACGGCATATTAACTCCTTGTTCCTCTCAGTTCCCTTCTTCTACCCCCGCCCAGAGTCAGCTCGTTAGAAAAACAACAGACACGTGAAAACAATGCTCCACATCACTAGCCATCAGGGAAATACAAATCAAACCCACAATGAGATACCACCTTACACCATTAGAATGGCAAAAATTAACAAAACAGGAAATGACAAATATTGGTGAGGATGTGGAGAAAGGGGAACCCTCTTACACTGTTGGTGGGAATGCAAGCTGGTGCAGCCACTCTGCAAAACAGTATGGAGAGTCCTCAAGATGTTAAAAATAGAGCTAGCCTATGACCCAGCAATTGCACTACTGGGTATTTGCCCCAAAGATACAGATGTAGCGAAAAGAAGGGGCACATGCATCCCAGTGTTCATAGCAGCAATGTCCACAATAGCCAAACTGTGAAGGAGCCGAGATGCCCTTCAGCAGATGAATGGATAAAGATGTGGTCCATATATACAATGGAACGTTACTCAGCCATCAGAAAGGATGAATACCCACCATTTGCATCAACATGGATGGAACTGGAGGGGATTGTGCTAAGTGAAATAAGTCAAGCAGAGAGAGACAATTATCATATGGTTTCACTCATGTGTGGAACTAAGGAATAGCACGGAGGATGATAGGGGAAGGGACGGAAATCTGAAGGGGGAGAAATCAGAGAGGGAGATGAATCATGAGAGACTACGGACTCCGGGAAACAAACTGAGGGTTTTGCGGGGGGAGGTAACAGGGTGATGGGCATTAAGGACAGCATGTGTTGTGATGAGCACTGGGTGTTATACGCAACTAATGAATCATTGAACACGATATCAAAAACTAATCGTGTACTATACAGTGGCTAACTGAACATAATTAAAAAAAAAGAAAAACAACAGGTCTGGGCTCTATTATTCAAGCTTTTCACAACAGTGCTTTTGGTGGGATTAGGTTGTGAGTTCGGTTTTTTGTTTGTTTATTTTGGTAGAGGGAAATATCAGAAATACCCACTTATGGGAAAAATCTGTCTTTTGAAGAATCATAGTCAAAATTGTTGTCAGTTATAATCCAAAGTCTGCTTCCTAAGAGTGAGCTGAGTTCTGGTTCCACCAATGAGGGAAGAAAAGCCAGAAAGTGCCTGTGGACAGAACACAGGTAGGGTCCAAGGCCAGGACCAGGAATGGCAGAAGGAATGACAGTAATGACCGCATGGAAGGAGCTTGGGGGCTGGGCTGCAGTGGAGTTATCTTCCAAGCCTTCAGAATTGGTCCTTTGGACACCAGCAAGCCCTCAGGTGAAACCTAGGGAAGAAAAAGAAACATTTCACTCTAAGCAAGATGGGACACCTGGGTCATTTAATTTCACCTGAGACTGAGTGTACAGACAGTGGCCAGACCATATATAAGAATAGAACTCCGGGGGTTCCTGGGTGGTTCAGTTGGTTAAGAATCAGGACTCTTGATTTTGGCTCAGGTCATGATCTCAGGACCTTGAGATCTAGCCTTGCGTCAGAATCCATGCTCAGTGGGGAGTCTGCTTGGGATTCCTTCTCCTCCTCCCCCTCTCTCTTGTCTTGTCTCTTCTCTTTCCCCTGGAGAAATCCCACTCATCTTCCCAGACCCAGCATGAGTGCCTCTGCTTTTGAGTAGCCTTCCCTGTCCATCATTAGCAAAATCATAGGAATTCTATTCTTCCTCCATGTTAGAATGACACAGCAGTCCAACACTCAATATCAAAGGGAAAGAAACCAGTATTTCCTGAGTATTGTTTATTTTCTGGGTGTTAAGTACATGTGTCATTTCATTAAATCCTCTCTTAACTTTGTGAAGTAGGAATTCCTCCCTCCACTTCACAGATGATGAAAGCAAGACCTTAACTCATCATATGAAATTAAAGATGTGTCTGTCTTTTCTAATTAGATTGTGAGCTCCTTGGTTAGATTATTTCTTATGAATTTTAATTTTTCATGCAGAGCAAATGCTGGACACATGAAAGATGTTTCATAAGGGCTTGGTGAGTGAGCAAATGAATGAATGACTATGGGCCAGGAAAAAATGAATTTGTTTACAAGCCTCGTCTGGCTTAGAGGACTAATTATTCAAAAGCAAGGACCATATGGTTCCTATAGGTAAAGGGAAATAAGTCAAACTTTTTCTTTTAGCCAGACCCAGTTTCTGGGAACAGGAAATCAATCATTATAAAATTCCAGGTGGAGGCTGCAAGCATTTCCAGTTCTGGCTACGTAGGTTTGGGGGCTTTGATGTCTGTGAGTCACGTATTGAAGATTTACCAGGCAGCCGTGGCTTCCTGCCTCGGTGAGAAGACAAATGTCAGCAGGTAATCTATAACCTGCGTCTAAGCAACAGAAAAGAATTTTCTCGTGCAATCAGTGTATATGAGAGCGTATCATTTCACCCAGGCTTGGGGAGTCCACATCTTTGGTGCCTTGGGTTTCCTTAATTATTTTAAACATTTTTGTTGAAAAGTTGTCATAGCAACGCCATAAACAAATATTTTGAAGGGATAAATTCTATTTCCAGCACCCTCAAGTAGTGTTTCATTTTTGCCCGTTTTCTACCCCTGCTCATCCACGCATAAGCATTTTATACGCTTGCAGCCACAAAGCAATGTCTATTTTGAATTCTGCCATTTCACTTAACAGCACATCAAGAAGTTTCTATGTTTCCAAAGCCTTCATAGTTAAAAATTTCAGTGTTTGCACAATATTCCGTAACTTACTAAATTATTCCCACATTGTTGTGCAGTGACTTCACTCCTCATATTTTTGGTATTTTTTAGGTAACATTTGCAGGAAGCATCTTCTTGCATATAATTTTTGCCATCTGATTAACACGTCCTTAGAATAAATTCTTAGGAATAGAATTTCTGACATCTTTGAGGCTTCTGCTACATGCTACCATGTTACTTTGCAAAAGCACTTCTACTAACTTAGAGAACCAGATTAGAGCTCAAGGAGGATGTCTTGCTATGAACTCTACACAGATGCCTCCTTAGGGCAAGAGTCCGGACAATCGATGGTAAAGCATCTCCTTAAAAAGCATTAAAAGGCATTTGGTGCGGTAGCCATGTGGGCTGCACACGTAGGAAAAATTAACACCAAGGCCACCTTGATTAGAATTTTCTGAAGCGAAATTGTTTTTCTCTGGATGTGTGAATTCTCATAATGGTAATAGAAGATTTTCTTCTGCATCTGCATGCTCCTTGCCTCAACCTTGGACACCGGGCATTACTTGCTCAGCTACTGTTCCACTGTCCTCTTCTCCTGGCCCTGCCTCATGTCAGGTCCTGGCTTCCACCTCCTCATCCGCCTCTTCTACAGCTGAGAGGTGCCATGGTTTATGTCCAAGAACCAGCAGGTGCTAATGTGACTTGTCTGCCTGGTCAGCTCTCTTTTGTCAGTCATACCTGTGCCCAACCTCCAGCCCCTTCTAGTAGGCAGGGCTTCTTGTACTGGATCCTGGCTCCTTCCCCTCCCGTCTGCACCACGTTGTCTCCCTCCCTGCAACAACCTCATCCTCACACCCCAGCCCTGAGATATGACACAGAAAACTGGAAAAATTTGGTAGATAAAAGCCTGGGATGTAGCAGAGAGCCGATACTTACTATGTACTTGCCCATTTCACATATATTATCCCTTTTAATCCTCACCTTAATTCTGAGAGAAAGGCAATGATTATTTTCTTTTCTACTTTACAAATAGAGGAACTATATTTCAGTCAACTTAAGTAATTTTCTCGAGGTCACACAGCTAGAAAATGGCAGACTGGGATTTGAATGCAGAATTTTGTCTCTAGAGTCCACTCTTCTAACCACCATGCTCCAGGGCTATCTCTGGGTGGGAGGCTGATGAAGTAAAGGGAGTGGATGGATGTATAAACTGGAAGGGAGAGGTCCTGGTTTCAGAATGAGGGTAACCCAAGGGAGAGGGATGACAATTGAGAAAAAATAAGACATGTCAAACATACCGTGTCTACAATGAACTCTTGATGTCATTCCCAAACCCTGATTCTCCTCAGCCTTTCCCATCTTAGTCAATGGCAATGCTATCCTTCCAGTTGTTTAGGTCGAGAGCCTTGCAGCCTTCCTTGACTCTCCTCTTCTTCCTATGTTCCATCCATCAAAAATTTCAATTGGCTCCATCACTAACGTGCAGAATCTAACCACTTCTTTTATCTTCACTAGGCTCCCTGGGCTCAGCCACTGTCATGTCTCATCTGGATCATTCCAATGGCCTTCTCACTAATGGCCCCGATTCCACCCTTGCACCCCTACAGTCCAGTCCCCACACATCAACCAGGGTGATCTCCCCAAAACACAGATCAGATCAGGTCACTCTTCCACTCAAAACCAACTGATGGCTCATCCATTCAGTGGCTCTCTCTTTCCCCCTCCAAGCTCTCTGCTCTTATCTCCCGCTGCAGCCCCTCACTCACTCCCCTCCAGTCTCACTGAACCCCTGACTATTCCCCAAACATCTCAAACATGCCAAGCAAACCATGGGGATGTGAGCTGTACATTGCATATGAATAAACATTAAGTGTTCCCCCCTGCTAAATGACGGGACCAAGCAATTGTCCTGAACTCTGATTGCCGAATACCTTTCGGGTTTCTATTCTGTGAGTTTTAATGAAGATAAAAGACATTCTATTAAAATCAGGTTCTTTGGTTAACACTAATATGTGATATGGAGAGTGTTAGGGACAATATATTTTTTCTTTATTAATTATTTTTCCCTCGATAGTCTTGACCACAGGATGTGTTGACTAAAGGATAGAATCATGACTTTGCCTGTTTGACACTGCAGGAACTTCCAGGTAAGGGGAGGGTGTGTCAATCATTCCCCAATTCATGATTTAGGGCAGGTGTTGACAATATTTTTTTCTGGAAATGTTCACATAGTGAATATTTTAGGCATTTGCTGGTCATTGTAGTGTGAAAGCAGGTTTGGTAATACATAAATAAATGAATGTGGTTATGTTCCAACAAAATTAATTTACAAAAAAAAAAAAGAAGAAGAAGAAGAAGAAGAAGAAGAAGAAGAAGAAGAAGAAGAAGAAGAAAAGGAAGAAAGAAAAGCAATGGCCAGATTTGGCCCATGAGTCATAATTTGGTAATCCCTGATCTAGGGACACATGTGGGAGCCCAAGCCAATAAGGATGAGCACAGGTCAGACATATTTCCATGGGCACTGCTGGACAGAATATAAATCATATTCTTTTCTCTCTTTTTTTTTTTTGTTGTTGTACTTACAATGTCTTGCACCTCACTTGGCACATAGTAAACATTTCTTAAAACTTTTTTGGAATAAATGATTGAATGAATAAGGTATAGAGTTTGAAGTGGGGAGATATTTTTCTATACTTCTAGAGAGATCTTGTTTATTTAGGCATTTATTTGGCAAACATTTATTCAGGGCTCCCATTTGATGATTAAAAAGATGGGATTTTTAAAAAAGATTTTATTCATTCATTTATTTTAGAGAGATACAGTGAGCATGCAGACGAGTGGGGGAAGGGGGAGAGGGGAAGGGAGAGAGAGACAGAAAGAATCTCAAGCAGACTCCACGCTGAGTCTGGAGCCTGACTCGGGGCTCGATCCCACAACCCAAGAGATCAAAACCTGAGCTGAAACCAAGAGCCAGTGCTTAGCAGACTGAGCCACCCAGGTGCCCCCTAAAGATGGGATTTTTGTTAGACCTCACAGAGCAGAGTCTACCTCAGGAGACAGATGCTCAAGAAGGTATATCAGCAAAGTGTGAAAAATGTTAACAGGGAAAGTTCAGGAGGCTTTGGAAGCACTTTGAGTTTGTGGACAAATAATGATGTTCTGCCCTCATTAGACTCTGGACCTGACAGTCAGACCAAATTTAGTTTGCTGGGTAGCAAAGGCATGAGTCCATGTTTGAGGAGACCACAGCTTACACAAGGGATGGACTTGTCATCTTAACACTGATAAACAATTTAGCGGAGGGAGTTAAGATGGTGGAGGAGTAGGGGTCCCCTTTTTCAGCCGGTCCCCTGATTCGAGCTGGGTAGGTACCAGACCAGCCTAAACAACCACGGAACCAGCCTGAGACGCAGGAAGATGCATCTGGATCTCTACAAACGAACATCTCCGGCACTGAGTATTGAGGTACGAATCGGGGAGCCGTGAAACCGCGCACAGATATTGGAAGATAAACGGAAGGGGGAGGGAGCCGCCGCGTTAGGGCGCCAGGAAGCGGTAGCCACCTGCACGGGAGAGCGGGCGGACTCGAGGACCGGCACTCGCGAGAGAGCGGACTGGGACCGTGAGCCGGGAGCGCGCGCCACCAGACTGAAACGGAGCTCCGGTGTGCTCACTGGAACCAGACTGAGACCAGGAGCTCCGGAGCCCGTGGGGGCGACTGGCGGCTGGCGGCGTTAGAAACACAAAGGACAGAGACCCACCGGCCCTGGAAGTGAGGGCTGGGATGCCGTGTGTGGGACGCACATCCTGGGACGCCGCAGGGTTGAGCAGCACCAACAGAAACAGAGTTAAAGTGGCCAGAACATCAGTGGAGAACGGGCCACAATCCCTCTGTTCTGAGACAGAGGCTGAGATTTGGCCCCTGCTGCTCTGATTCTCAGAAGAGGCACAGCAAACCGCCAGGGAAAGCTGCCAGAGAACAAAAGCCTGGAAATACCGGCTCACAGTGTGCCCATCCCCATCCCCCCTCGCAGGGGACACGGAGACTCTACCCAATCAGGGTTGCCTAGTATCGGCGCGGCGGGCCCCTCCCCCAGAAGGCAGTCTGAAAAATCAAGAAGCCCACATCCCTAAGATCCCTATAAAACAAGGGTGCATGGCCTGGGTCCTGGTCAATAATTTGGGCTCTGGACAACCCTGTAACCTCTCCTCATCAGAATGACGAGAAGGAGAAGTGCCCCCCAGCAAAGAAAAGACAATGAGTCTGTGGCCTCTGCCACAGAACTAATGGATATGGATATAACCAAATTATCAGAAATGGAATTCAGAGTAACAATGGTCAAGATGATGTGTAGACTTGAAAAAAGTATTAACGAAAATGTTAATGAGAATATAGAATCTCTAAGGGTGGAAATGAGAGCGAACCTGGCAGAAATTTAAAATTCTATGAGCCAAATGCAGTCAAAACTAGAGGCTCTGATGGCCAGGGTGAATGAGGAAGAAGAACGTATCAGTGAATTAGAGGATGGGTTAGTAGAAGACAAAGCTAAACTAGAATCTGGACTCAAAAAAATCCATGCTCAAGAATGTAGGTTACGGGAGATTACTGACTCAATGAAACGTTCCAACGTCAGAATCATCGGCATTCCCGAGGGGGTGGAGAAAAACAGAGGTTCTAGAAGAGATATTTGAACAAATTGTAGGTGAAAACTTCCCTAATCTAGCGAGGGAAACAAACATTCAGGTCCAAGAGGCAGAGAGGACGCCTCCCAAGCTCAACCACGACAAACCTACGCCACGTCACGTCATAGTGCAATTCGCAAATATTAGATCCAAGGATACAGTATTGAAAGCAGCCAGGGAAAGAAAATTCTCACGTACCAAGGCAGAGGTATCAGAATTATGTCAGACCTGTCTACACAGACCTGGAATGAGAGAAAGGGTTGGGGGAGGGGGGCATTTTTAAAGCTCTTTCAGAGAAAAACATGCAGCCAAGGATCCTTTATCCAGCAAGGCTGTCATTCAGAATTGATGGAGAAATAAATGCCAGAATCGCCAGTCATTAACCAATTTCGTAACCACGAAACCAGCCCTACAGGAGATATTAAGAGGGGTTCTATAAAAGTAAAAAGGCCCCAAGAGTAATACAGAACAGAAAGTCACAATCTATAGAAACTAAGACTTTACTGGCAACATGGCATCACTAAAATCATCTCTCTCAATAATCAGTCTCAATGGAAATGGCCTAAATGCTCCCATAAACGCCACAGGGTTGCAGATTGGATAAAAAGACATGACCCATCAATTTGCTGTCTACAAGAGACTCATTTTGAACCCAAAGATACATTCAGACTGACGGTAAAGGGATGGAGTACCATCTTTCACGCAAATGGACCTCAAAAGAAAGCTGGGGTAGCAATTCTCATATCAGACAGATTGGATTTTAAACTAAAGACTATAGTTAGAGACACAGAAGGGCACTATATTATTCTTAAAGGATGTATCCAACAAGTGGATATGACAATTATAAATATATATGCCCCCAACAGGTGAGCAGCAAGATACACAAGCCAACTCTTAACCAGAATAAAGAGACGTATAGATAAAAATACATTAATAGTAGGGGACCTCAACACTCCACTATCAGAAATAGACAGAACACCCATGCAAAAAATCGACAAAGAAACAAGGGCTTTGAATGCCATACTCGATGAGTTGGACCTCATAGATATATATAGAACACTACACCCCAGAACCAAAGAATACTCATTCTATTCTAATGCCGATGGAACATTCTCAAGAATAGACCATGTTCTGGGACACAAAACAGGTCTCAACTGATACCAAAAGACTGAAATTATTCCCTGCATATTCTCAGACCACAACACTTTGAAATTGGAACTCAACCACAAGGAAAAATTTGGAAGAAACTCAAACACTTGGAGACTAAGAACCATCCTGCTCACGAATGATTCGATAAACCAGGAAATCAAAAATCAATTTAAACAATTTATGGAGACCAATGAGAATGAAAACACAATGATCCAAAACCTGTGGGATACTGCAAAGGCAGTCCTAAGGGGGAAATACATAGCCATCCAAGCCTCACTCAAAAGAATAGAAAAATCTAAAATGCAGTTTTTATATCCTCACCTCAAGATGCTGGAACAGCAACAGAGGGACAGGCCTAATCCATGCACGAGGAAGCAGTTGACGAAGATGAGAGCAGAAATCAATGAATTAGAAATCAGGAGTCCAGTAGAGCAGATCAACAGAACTAGAAGCTGGTTCTTTGAGAGAATTAATAAAATTGACAGACCACTGGCAAGACTTATCCAAAAGAATAGAGAAACGACCTAAATTAATAAAATTATGAATGAAGAAGGAGAGGTCACAACCAACACCAATGAAATTGGAAGGATTATTAGAAGCTTTTATCAACAGCTTTATGCCAATAAAATAAGCAATCTGGAAGAGATGGAGGCCTTCCTGGAAACCTGTAAACTACCAAGACTGAAACAGGAAGAAATTGATTTTTTAAACAGGCCAATTAATTATGAAGAGATTGAGTTAGTGATAAACAACCTTCCAAATAACAAAACTCCAGGCCCGGACGGTTTTCCTGGGGAATTCTACCAAACATTCAAAGAAGAAATAATACCTCTTCTCCTAAAGCTATTTCAAAAAATAGAAACAGAAGGAAAGCTACCAAACTCATTCTATGAGGCCAATATTACCTTGATTCCCCAAACCAGGCAAAGACCCCATCAAAAAAGGAGAATTACAGACTGATTTCCCTAATGAATATGGACGCCAAAATCCTCAACAAGATTCTGGCTAATAGAATCCAACAGTACATTACAAGGATTATACATCATGACCAAGTGGGATTCATACCTGGGATGCAAGGGTGGTTCAACATTCACAAAACTATCAGTGTCTTAGATTTTATCCACAAGGGGGAATTCAGAAATCATGATTCTCTGAATAGATGCAGAAAAAGCATTTGACAAAATACAGCATCCTCTCCTGATTCTTCAGAGTGTAGGGATAGTGGGTACATTCCTCAATCTCATAAAAACCATCTTTGAAAAGCCTACAGCAAATATCATTCTCAATGGGGAAAAGCTGGAAGCCTTTCCCTTAAGATCAGGAACATGACAAGGATGCCCACTCTCACCACTATTATTCAACATAGTACTAGAAGTCCTTGCAACAGCAATCAGACAACAAAAAGGGATAAAAGGTATCCAAATTGGTGAAGAAGAAGTCAAACTGTCTCTCTTCGCAGATGACATGATACTCTATATGGAAAACCCAAAAGAATGCACTCCCAAACTATTAGAAGTTATAGAGCAATTCAGTAATGTGGCGGGATACAAAATTAATGCTCAGAAATCAGTTACATTTCTATACACGAATAATGAGACTGAAGAAAGAGAAATATGGGAATCCATCCCATTTACAATAGCACCAAAAACCATACGTTACCTTGGAATTAACTTAACCAGAGACGTAAAGGACCTATATTCTAGAAACTATAAATCACTCTTGAAAGACATTGAGGAAGACACAAAAAGATGGAAAAATATTCCATGCTCATGGATCGGAAGAATTAACATAGTTAAAATGTCCATGCTACCCAGAGCAATCTACACTTTCAGTGCTATCCTGATCAAAATACCCAGGACATTTTTCAAAGAACTGGAACAAATAGTCCTTAAATTTGTATGGACCCAGAAAAGGCCCCGAATCTCCAAGGAACTGTTGAAAAGGAAAAACAAAGCTGGGGGCATCACAATACCGGATTTCGAGCTGTACTACAAAGTTGTGATCACAAAGACAGCATGGTAGTGGCACAAAAACAGACACATAGACCAATGGAACAGAATAGAGAACCCAGAAATGGACCCTCGGCTCTTTGGGCAACTAATCTTTGATAAAGCAGGAAAAAACATCCGGTGGAAAAAAGACAGTCTCTTCAATAAATGGTGCTGGGAAAACTGGACAGCTACATGCAAAAGAATGAAAATTGACCACTCTCTCACACCATACACAAAGATAAACTCCAAATGGATGAAAGACCTCAATGTGAGACAGGAATCCATCAAAATCCTAGAGGAGAACATAGGCAGCAACCTCTAGGACATTGGCCAAAGCAACCTTTTTCATGACACATCTCCAAAGGCAAGAGAAACAAAAGATAAAATGAACTTGTGGGACTTCATCAAGATAAAAAGCTTCTGCACAGCCAAGGAAACAGTCAAAAAAACTAAGAGGCAGCCCATGGAATGGGAGAATATATTTGCAAATGATGCTACAGATAAAAGACTGGTATCCAAGATCTACAAAGAACTTCTCAAACTCAATATGTGAGAAACAAATAAACAAATCATAAAATGGGCAGAAGATATGAACAGACACTTTTCCAATGATGACATACAAATGGCTAACAGACACATGAAAAAATGTCAAAATCATTAGCCATCAGGGAAATTCAAATCAAAACCACACTAAGATACCACCTTACGCCAGTTAGAATGGCAAAAATTGACAAGGCAAGAAACAACAATTGCTGGAGAGGATGTGGAGAAAGGGGATTCCTCTTAACATTGTTGGTGGAATGCTAGTTGGTACAGCCACTCTGGAAAACAGTGTGGAGGTCCCTTAAAAAGTTAATAATTGAGCTACCCTATGACCCAGCCATTGCACTACTGGGTATTTACCCCAAAGATACAGACATAGTGAAGAGAAGGGCCATATGCACCCCAATGTTCATAGCAGCATTGTCCACAATAGCTAAATCTTGGAAGGAACCGAGATGCCCTTCAACAGATGACTGGATTAAGAAGTTGTGGTCCAGATATACAATGGAATATTACTCAGCTATCAGAAAGAACTAGTTCTCAACATTTGCTGCAACATGGACGGCACTGGAGGAGATAATGCTAAGTGAAATAAGTCAAGCAGAGAAAGACAATTATCATATGATTTCTCTCATCTATGGAACATAAGAACTAGGAAGATCGGTAGGGGAAGAAAGGGATAAAGAAAGGGGGGTAATCAGAAGGGGGAATGAAACATGAGAGACTGTGGACTATGAGAAACAAACTGAGGGCTTCAGAGGGGAGGGGGGTGGGGGAATGGGATAGACCAGTGATGTGTAGTAAGGAGGGCACATATTGCATGGTGCACTGGGTGTTACACGCAACTTATGAATCATCGAACTTTACATCAGAAACCAGGGATGTACTATACGGTGACTAACATAATTTAATAAAAAAACATTAAAAAAACACACAATTTAGCGGCGCCACCCGTCTTCAATAAGGGCGGCTCAAACTGCTTCCATAACAGGGCTTTCCAATTGTTAATCAAGTGGAAATCACTCTGCTCTGAAGCCTGCATTAGGAGTTTTAGAGCACCATTTTATTTCTCTTCAAGCCTCTTTGAGGGTGTATTATGTTCAGAGCCAGGCTTTTAACAAAGCATTATATTTAATCTTTTTACCACTTTGATCTTTTTCTCTAAAAATTATTTTCATTATTCCAAGTTTCATTTTGCTTTTCCTATATATCCTTTATAAAATTGTCTGTAAGAGATAAAAGCCCATTAAATGCTGTGAAGTCCTAACCTGCCTTTAATAAAGAAAGAAATATGGGAACCCTAACAGAAGGTCACTGCATTGTGAGAAAAATGGATCCACGGTGGGCGTAAGTTTCTTTTCTGCGTACATGTTGGATGCAGTGCCTGGTCAAGGACTGTAAGAAAAATGGCAAACTCCTTCCCTGCAATTTATCAGAATGACGTTTCTTATACTAAAGATAGACTGTAACAAAAGATCTAATGTTCATGTCATCAGAGTCTCCAAAAGAGAGGAAGAAAGAGAGGGGCTGAAAAATTGCTTGAAGTAATAATGGCTGAAAAGTTCCCAAATTTTGCAAAAGATCTGAGTTCAAAGATGTAAGAAGCTGAGTGAATCCCAAACAGGATCAACCTAAAGGAATTAAGATCAAAACACAGTATAGCCAAACTTCTGAACAATAAAGGCAAAGAAAAATATCTTGAAATCAATAAGAGGGAAACAGAACCTTACCTAAAGGGGGAAAACAAATTGAATGACATTGGATGGCATTTCTCATCAGAAACCATGGGAGCCAGTGCACAACATTCCCCAAGTGCTGAAAGAGAACTATGAACTCAGAATCGTGTTCCCAGGGAAAATATGCTTTCAGAATGAAGGAGAAATAAGACTTTCTCAGGTGAAGGAACTAAGAGAATATGTCAGTAGCATACCAACCCTAAAAGAATGGCTAACTAAAGTTATCTAAGCAGAAAAAAAAAAAAAGAAAGAAAGAAAAAGCAACAAAAAACAAGGAAGGAAGAAACCTCAGATCATCAAGAAGGAAGAAGGAACACATACAAATAATACGATAGACTTTCCTTCTCCTCTTGCATCTTCTAAATTATTTTTGATGGTGAAAGCAAAAGGGATAGTACTGTCTCTAGGGTTCTGAATGCACGTAGAGAAAATATCTACAATATTTACAGTATAAATGGAGAAAATAAAGGGACATCGAGGAAGGTAAGTTTTCTACACTTCATTTGAACTGGCAAAATTGCAACACCAGTAGATTGTGCTAACTTCTGTATGTATAAAGTAATATGGGCAGCAACCACTAAAAAAAATCTATAATAATATACAGTCAAAAATACTATAGATAAATAAAAAAGAAATTCTAAAAAAATTCAAATAATCCACAGAAAGGAAAGAAAAAGGAAAAAAAAGGGCGCCTGGGTGGTTCCGTCATTAAGCGTCTGCCTTCGGCCCAGGGTGTGATCCCCGGGGTCCTGGGATCCAGCCCTGCATTGGGTTCCCTGCTCCGCTGGGAGCCTGCTTCTTCCTCTCCCACTCCCCCTGCTTGTGTTCCCTCTCGCTGGCTGTCTCTCTCTCTGTCAAATAAATAAATAAAATCTTAAAAAAAAAAAAAGAAAGAGGAAAAACAGAAAAATGAAGAAAACAAAAATTTTGATGGCACACTTAGTGCACTAACATCAATAATTACATTAAATGGAAATTGTCCAAATACACCAGTTAAAAGACATTAGCAGAGTGAATTAAAAAACAGGACTCAACTATATGCTGTCTATAAGAAATTCACTTCAAATATAATGGTGTAGGACAGTTGAAACCAAAAGAATGGGAAAAGTTACATCATGTAAACATTAATCACAGGAAAGAAGGAGTGGCTATTTTAATATCAAATAAAGTAGTCCTCAGAACAAAGAAAATTACCAGAGACAAAGGAGAACATATATAATGATAAAAGGGATAATCCACCAAGAAAATGTAGTTATCTTAAATGTTTATTCAACAGAGGCACAAAAAATGTGAAGCAAAACTTAACTCATTTTATAAAGAACTGAAAGGAGAAATAGACAAATCCATAGTTATAGTGGGTGACTTCAATGTCCCCTTTCAACAACTTGAACAGAACAAAATCAGCAAAGATATAGAAGCACTCAACACCACCACCAGCCCAAGACGGAATTGACATTTATAGCGTACTCTCCCAACAATAGCAGAATACCCATTCTTTTCAAGTGCCCATATAATACATACCAGGACAGACCACATCCTGGGCCATAAAACAAACCTCATTTGAGCTTTGGACATTGAAAAGAATGGAAATCATACAGTGTTGAGAGTGTGCTCTCAGACCACAAAGGAATTAAACTAGAAATCAATAGAAGAGAGAACAGGAAAATCTCCAAAGACTTGGAAACAGCACACTTCCAAATACTCTGGGGATCAAAGAGAAGCTTTCGAGGGAAATTAAAAAAAATTGAATGAAAATGATAATACAGCATATAAAAACATGTGAGACAGTTTCAGTTATGTGAAATGGGTAAGTTCTGGAGACCTCATGTACAATAATGTGACTATAGTTAACAATACTGTATTGTACACACAAATTTGGTTAAGAAGGTAGATCTTAAGTGGTTGTGTGTATCGCAAAATATCAAGTTGTATACCTTAAGTAAATACAATTTGTATTTGTCAATGATATGTCACTAAAACTGAAAAAAAAACCGTGGGACACAGTGAAGCAGTGGGAGAGGGAGATTTATAGCATTGAATGCGTACATTAGAATAGAAAAAGACTTTCAAAGAAGTAATATAAGCTACCATTCCAGGAACATATGAAAAGAAGAGCAAACTAAACCCAAAATGAGTGGAAAGAAGGGAATAATAAAGATAAGAACTGAAATCAATAAAGTTGAAACAGAAAAACGATAGCAAAAATCAATGAAAGAAAGAGCTGAGTCTTAGAAAAGATCAACAAAATTGACAAACCTTTAGCAAGACTGACAAAGAAAAAAGAGAAAACATAAATTATCAACATCAGGAATGAAACAGAGAGTATCACTACAGACTCTGCAACACCAAAGGATAAAATACTCTGAATATCTCCACACACATAAATTTGATGTTTGTTGATGACAAATCTGACATCATGTTGACATTGTGTTGATAAGCTTAATCCTCAGAAAAACACAAACTACCATAACTCACCCAATACGAAATAATTTGAATAGCTCTGTAACCATTAAGGAAATTGAATTTGTAATTTTAAAATTCCACTGAAAGAAATCACCAGGCACAAGTGGTTTCACTGGAGAAATCTTCCAAACATATAAAGAAAAATTAAACGCAATCTCTTCCACCAAATAGAAGAGGAAGGCATAGTTCTTAACTCATTTTATAAAGGTGGTATTACCCTGATACCAAAACCAAATGAATACAGTACATAAAAAGAAAAGCGTAGACCAATATTCTTCACTAATATATAGATACAAAAAAATCCTACAAAATATTAGCAAATAGAATTCGTAAGACATGAAACATGTGGACATTGAAATTACAATTGCAATTACAATTTACAGTTGCAGGGGTAGGGTAGATAAGCACAGGACTTGAACGCTGAGAACTACAGGATGCTGGTGAAAGAAATCAAAGAAGATGTAAATAAATGAAGAGATATGCCATGTTCATGGATTGTCAGACTCAATAGCAAAGATGTCCATTCTCCCCAAACTGATATATTTCATGAAATTCCTATCAAAATGTCAGCAAGGTATTTTTTGTATATAGCAATATTATTCCAAAATTCATAGGGAAAGGCAAAAGAACTATAATAGCTAAAACCATTTTTGAAAAATAAGAATAAAGTGAGAGAAATCAGTTTATTTCATTTCAAGACTTATTAAACAGTTACAGTTATCAAGACTGTGCGGTATTGCCAGAGGGGTTGACACGCAGATCAATGGAACAGAAATAGAGCTCTCAAAATACGCCCTGCTATTTTTTCCCCCAGAGGTACAAAAGTATTTCAGCGGAAGAAATACAACCGTCTCGGCAAATGGTGCTGGAGCAATTGGATATCCATAGGCAAAAAAGTGAACCTTGACCTAAGTCTCACAGGTTATATAGAAATTAACTCAAAATGGATCGTAAGCTTAAATGTGAAACTATAAAACTTTTAGAAAAAATAAGCAAATGAGAAACCTTCAGGATCTAGCGTTACACAAAGAGTTCTTACATTTAACACCAAAAGCATGATCCATCAAAGGGAAATTGATAAATTGAACTTCATTCAAAGTAAAACTTCTACCCTATGAAAGACCCTGTTAAGAGGTGGAAAAGCTACAGACTGGGAGAAAACACTTTCAAGCCATATATCCACTAAAGACTAGTATTTAAATATATAAAGAACTCTAGAAACAGTAAAAATAACAAAAATAAAAAACAACTCCCAAATAACCCGATTAAATCATAGACAAAAGCCCTAAGCAGACATTTCAGCAAGTAGATATACAGATGGGAAATAAATACATGAGAAGATGCTGAACATCATTGGCCTTTGGAAAAGGCCGTTAAAACTACAACAAGCGATCACACACCTGTCAGAATGGCTAAAATGAAAAATAGAGAAAACACAAAATGTTGGCAAGGATGTGGAGAAACTGGCTCATTCATACATCTCTGGGAGGAATGTACAGTGGTACAGCCACTTTAAAAAACAGTTTGACAATTTCTTTAAAATCTTAATATGCAGCTACCAGTCAACCCAGAAATCACACTTGGAGGCATTTATCCCAGAGAAATGAAGACATGTTTACAAGGAAACCTATACACAAATATTTATGGCAGCTTCATTTGTAATAGCCTTAAACTGGGAACGACCTAGAGGTCCTTCAGTGGTTGAATGGTTAAACAAACTGACACATGCATCCTGTGTAGGATTGGTCGGTAACAAGAAGGAAGGAAGTGGTAATACATGTAACAGCCCAGATCAAACTCCAGAGAATTACGCTACATGAAAAAATCAAATTCCGAAAGTTTACGTACTCTATGACTCTGTTGATATAAAATTCTTGAAATGATAAAATTATAGAAATGGAGAACAGATTAGTGGTTTTCGGGGGCTAAGAAGGAAGTGAACATGGCTATAAAAGGGACCACGAGCAATCCTTGTGGTTGATGGAAATGTTGTTTTGACTATCAATGTCAATACTATTGGTTGTGATATCGCACAGCAGTTCTGTAAGATGAGAGAAATTGGGTAACAGGTGCATTGGATCCCTTCTCTTTCTTACAACTGCATGTAAACCTAAAATTATCTCAAAATTAGAACTATTATTTTAATTTTAAACTTACCGAAATTTATTAAAATAATAGGTTTGATTTTGAAAATCCAGTAATGAGAGGCTTCAAAAAAATCAGAACTGGAAAATACTTATTAAGCCTGACCAGGGACCATTTTAGGAGCTAAGGATACATCAGGCCAAGTCCCTGCTCTCATGGGGCTTATAGTCTAGTATAGGAAAGAGAGAAGGAACAAAGAAATAAACACATCATGTTGGCAAGTGCTATTACTGAAAATAAAACGTTTAACTTAAGGAGATTGTGATTGGGGAAAGGATAAGAGATTTATTTAGGGAAGGTGATCCAGGCAGGTCTCTCTGTAGATGACGGCATCTGTGTAGAGATTTAAGACAGTTTTATTTGGGACATGTTGTGCTGGGACGCCAGTTGGGTATACATTTCCAGGCAGAGATGTCCCAAGGTCAGAATAGAAACATTGGTTTTGGAGTCATTTTCGTGGGGATGAATATGCAGTAGACATGGGAATAAATGAGATAACCAACAGTGAGGACATAGGACAGAAAGAACCAAGCACGCCATCTTTACGAGTTAACGTGAACATTTGCCGATTCCCAGTGAACCTGGCTTTGGACTGGCTTGTGCTAGACCTTCTCAGTTTTCTCTGGGACTCCTTTTCTTCCAGCCCTCCTATCATTGGAGTGTATCAGGCTTCAGTCCTTGGAGCTCCATTCTTCTCTATCGCCACCACTCCCTTGGAGATCTCATTGGCCTGGACCCTTCTCCTGAACTCCAGGCTCTTATATTCCATTACTTATCTTCACTCCATATGGAAGAGAGGAACCTAATTTTCTGGAATTAAATTTGGCAAGATGGATGTGGGTAGAGCAGAAATAAGGCTATTTCTAACAGATCCTAAAGTCCGGCATCTTGAGTCAGAGCATCATGGCCCAACATTTTATCAAGAGTGTTTCCTTTAGATTTCCTTCAAAGTCTTTCTGTTCCCATTGGCATGAATATGGTTTGTATACTTTATTTGTAGTCTATTTCATACAACTGCTCTAAAGTAAAAAAGATAATGCTGATTGAAAATGAGGTGACAGAAATGGGTGGGAAACCCTTATTACCTCCTTATCTAGTTTTGTTTTCAGTGGTTCTTTTAATAAAGATGGGTTTTCCAGAGGCAGATATAATCCCTGATGTAATTCCTATTCCCAGCTCCAGACACCTTTTATTCTGAAGTGTACCCATATTCTCCAGTCTGTAGTGAACCTTTTCTAAGCAATCCGAGATTTCACACACAATTAAAATCCTTCCCAATCACTTTAACACCTGGCCAGTTTCATGAATTCTGTATATTTAGACTAAAAACCCAGATCACATCTTCATTTATATAACCACTGTGTTTTGAACAGAGATCCAATGAGGGCATTCACTGCTTCCCCTAAAAATTATTTCATGGCTTGAGAAAAAGATCATGGATTTTCTTTCAAATTTGTATCTTCAGAGCCAGTAAAGTATGTATTACTTATCTACCTCTGTGTAACAAATTACTCCAAAATTTGGTGGCTTAAAGTAGCAATACTTATTGTCTTATAGTTTCTGTGGATCAGAAATCTGGGCATGGCTTAGCTGGGTCTTGGGAGTCAAGGTCTCTCAACAGCCAGAATGAAAATGTCAACCTGGAATGCAGTTAACACAAAGCTGGGCTGGGGTAGAATATTCTCCTGAGTTCACTCGCATAGTCACAGGATTCAGTTTCTCACCTCACGAGCCTCCCCCTGGGGCAGCCAGATCACAAGATGGCCGCCTACTTCATCAGAGTAAGCGAATGCGAAGAGACCAGAGAGAGGAGAGAGAGACAGAAAAGGACAGAGAAAGAGAGCAAGACAGAAGTCAGTCTTTTGTAATCCAATTTTTAAGTGACATTCCATCACTTTGCACAGTTCTTTTTATCAGAAGCAAGTCACTTAGCCCAGCCCACGCTCATGTGAAAGGGGATATTTATAAGTGTGTAGTAGAAGTAGAGATGGTTGAGAGACATGTTAAAAGCAGACTCCCATAAGATGCTGGATATTTGTTGAATGAATAGCTGGATAAATGAGGTTATATGTCTGATGCCAATTATTATGAAGGAACAAATGATATGACGCTCTTGACAGAGTCAATCTATTTGGTTGACACTTCCAGATCAAAGCACCTTTCAGTGAAGTGCTCTCTAAGCCATGCCCAGATTTCTGACCCACAGAAACTATGAGACAATAAATATTGTTCACTGTTCATTGGAAGGCTCAAATTGTTAGAAAGTTAGATGTTGTTACAGCTTTGTTGAATCAGTAGGGCATGGAGACGGCATGTCCTTAAAATGTTTATTTGTGTCTAGTTGGGTTCTGCCAATCTGACTGTGGAAGGTAAGCATTTTCAGTGAGCTGTCATTGACTCAGAAAAACTCAGGCTTACAAAAATCTTGGACTTATAAAAGAAAATCTTTCCTTGATTAAACAGAAAAAGATTGTTATCAGCCCCCCAAAACCCCACATTTGAAATTAGTAAATTTGTCCAAGAGAGATGCAGTAAAGACTTCAGACTAATAAATGAGTGAATACTATATCAAATAACTTCTGTAGTCATCTCAGTGACTCTGGTGTGGAGGCTAAACACAGAAACCAGGCCTAGACCAGCCTCAAGGTAAGAGCCACTGGAAACATGAAATATTCCCATGAAAAGCCTGCAGCACAACTCTGAATGTTTCTGCCTCCCCCCCACCCCCCACCCCCAGGATTTGTGACTGTTGATTGCACCAAATTTCCAGAACAAAGCCCTGCTACGGTCAGGCTGCTCCCGCCCCCTGTCACTTGATGTCACTTGATGTCGCTTGAGGGTTGAGCAATCATGGCCCCTGCTCAAAGTCCCCCCAACGCTTTCCCCACTGGTCTGCACCAGTGTCTGAGACTCCTGCCACCACTCATTGAAGCTGAAGCATCTAAGTAGGACATGTCCCCTTTAAAAGTATCTCACCTGGGAAGAGACACACACCAACTCATAAGTGAATGTAAATAAATCCGATCCCAAGCAGAAACACAGTAAGCAAAACTCCTGAAAGTAAAGTCTGGGGCAAAGCAGTTGGGAAGATGCCTGGAACATTCTGGGAGCTCTGGACAAGTCCCTTGGGGCAGCCAGCACATGGGAGAGAGGAGCCTCCACTGCACCTCTCCCAGCCTCTTGGCTGCACCACTATTATACGCCGACTGCATGAAGCACATAACTTCTGATCTGTCTCACAATCCCATTAGGGATTCTCGCTACCCATTCAAAGTTTAGGGAGACTAAGGGACAGGAGGAGGGTGAGGCAGGATCTGAGAGCAGCATTGTCTAGCTTTATTGCCATAACGTGACTACTCTTTGGGGTACATACTGGATTGAATAGTGTCCTCCCCCAAATTCATGTCTACCCAGAACCTCAGAATGTGACCTTATTTGGAAATGGGGTCTTTGCAGATGTCATGAGTCACACTAAATGAGGCCATACCGGATCAGGGTGGGCACTAAATCCGGTGATGGTTGTCTTTGAAAGAGAAAGGAGAGGAGATTCAGTCACACAGACACACACGCACAGGGAAGAAGGCCATGTGGTGATGGAGGCAGGAATCGAGCAATACAGCACCAACCAAGCAACCCCAAGGATTGCTGGCAGGCGCCGAAGCTAGGAAGAGACAAAGAAGGATTCTTCTCTGGAGACTGTAGAACACGGCCCTACGAACACCTTATTTAAGACTTCTAGTCCCCAGAACTGTAAGAGAACAAATTTCTGTGGTAATAAGACACTGTTGGTGGTACTTTATTCTGGAGGCCCTGGGAAACCAATAAAGATTCCCCCAAATGGACACAAGCCCATGTGTTCCATGCAATTGTTGCCAGGATTTTTAACCACACCGTTTACAGCCTAGGACCCCAAACAAGCATTTCCCAACCAAAAATCCCCCCCACAATCCTTTTCTTTCTTGTTTCTCCTTACACTCTTCCTTCAGGTCCTTTATATCAGGGTTCGCTTTTTTGTTGTTGTTTTAAAGATTTTATTCATTAATTCGAGAGAGTGAGAGAGAGCAGGAGCAGGGGGAGGGGCACAAGCAGACTCCCCACTGAGCAGGGAGCCCAATGCAGAGCTTGATCCCAGGACCCTGAGATCATGACCTGAGCCGAAGGCAGCTGCTTAACTGAATGAGGCACCCAGGTGCCCCTAGGTTTCACAGTTTTACTCACCTCAAGGATTCCTGGGCCAGTGAGATTCTGTGCCAGACCACAGGCTCCCTTCCTCCACCCGCTTTCCAGCATCCCACATCTCTTCTCACCTGGTCAGGTGAGTCCTACTTAAGATGCCCCATACTGTTGGCGCATGCCAATTGCCCAGGTATTCCCAGGCTGTGAGAGCCGTGTTTCCAATTCATAATGGCATGAATACAGGTTGTGAGATTTTATTCAAAGGGAACCACATTCTTTATTCTTATCCATGGGATATTTCCTAAATCACATTCATATTACCAAGTTTGTGGACGTCACCACAGAGAGCCAGATTTTCTTTAAAAATTCCACTGGGCTGCCTTCTTCCATGGGGCTCCAAAAAAATGGCAGTCTCGCTATTGTTCTTGGTAGATCTTGTTCCAGCAAGTTCTGCATCCACTTAACTTTATGAATTTGGGTTCTGTGGTTTGGATTCCGTCCCTGCTCCCCTACCGCCCTCTTCCCAATTTAAACCCTTCTAATCTAGGATTTCAGACAAAGTTGGGTGTTGGGGGTGGGGGGGGGAAGCGGAATGCTGTATTATATTCTTTGTCTCTTGCTGCCCCCTGCTGGGAAAATCATTTTTTTCTTGTTCTTTTTTTTTGTTTGTTTTTAACTAAGAAAATGAACTGAACAGGTTCCTAGGGATGGTATGTGTGAGGGAGAAGCGAAGTGTCTCAGAAGGAGGGAGGGGGCCAGACAAATTCCATTATTTGAGATTCTCAGTTTACTTTTTAAAAAATGAAGAAATGGTAACTGTAATATTTAAAACATGTTTATATTTAACTGCTTGGTATTTTATTCATTTATTTGACAGAGAGAGAGAGACAGCCAGCGAGAGAGGGAACACAAGCAGGGGGTGTGGGAGAGGGAGAAGCAGGCTCCCAGCGGAGGAGCCTGATGCGGGGCACGATCCCATAACGCCGGGATCACACCCTGAGCCTGAGCCGAAGGCAGACGCTTAACGACTGAGCCACCCAGGGGCCCCTTAACTGCTTGGTATTTTAAAACACACACGCAAATAGAATATACTGTAACTGCGTTTCCGTGAAAGGATTAGATTTGTAATAGTATCAATTTAAAGTATGATGGTAGTTGGCCTAGTGCTGGGACATGGTATAGTTTTCTCTCAATGTGTTCGTACACCTTGGTCTGTGACTGCATCTGACACCGTCTTTGGGATGACTGGCAAGGCCTTTTCCCACAATGAGGTGAGACAGAGAGGCCTTCCCACCCTCCCAGAAATAGTGCTGAGGGGGACTGGCTTTCCGGGAGCCTTCAGTGAAGGCTGAGTGAGAGGAGGCAAGGGAAGGGGGAGGTGGGGAGTGCAGAATTGTCCCCCATCCCAGTCTTCCCGATACTCCACAAGCAAAGTGAAATGTTGTGTGCCCTTTCCCTTGGATGCCATGTTTGTTAGAAAAATTCTCTTGGGGGTAGGAAGGCCTCTGAAGTGCTTCTCTGGGATGTTTAGAGCTTCTCTGGGATGGCTGGTTACAGCCAGCCAGGCACTGCCCCAGGGCTGAAGGCCATCAGAAGAGCCAGGCTCTGATCCCAGAGCTTGACTGTGAGAGTGGAGGGAAGGCCATTGAGACAATTCCACTGTTGGCTGCCCAACAGGAGAAAGCTGGGATCTCTCTCTGTTTCCAACATCTGAGGGAACAAGAATTTCTCTTCAGGGTTCAGACCTCGGAGGACCTCACCAGGGAGTCAAGGCCTCTTGGGAAAATACAGTTTCCTACCAGCAGGGTCTAGGTCACCCTGCTGGCTGTATATACTAGGAATCATGCTGCTTCTGGGTCTGTTCCACTCAGGTTCCCTTCTCCACCACAGTTCACATTCAAGGCCCTGAAAGAGAATTTGGTTAACAATATCATTTGTTTCTTTTCACCAGGAGTCTTTTGCAATAAGCTTTATCATTTAAATGAGTTGATCCCAGACGCTGGGACACTGAATCAGAAGCAGATTTAAGTTGATTTGAAGGAACTAAAGAGGGGGGGGCGTGCGTGGGTAGTTCAGTCATTAAGCATCTGCCTTCTGCCCAGGGCGTGATCCCAGGGTCCTAGGATAGAGCCTGGTCCGCTGGGAGCCTGCCTCTTCCTCTCCCACTTCCCCTGCTTGTGTTCCCTCTCTCGCTGGCTGTGTCTCTCTCTCTGTCAAATAAATAAATAAAATCTTTAAAGGAACTAATGGAAATGATCATGCTTATTTCCCTTCCTACCTGAGTTTGTGAATTAGAATTCAAACCCACAGATCCATTTGCCCAGACATCTCTTGTATTCCCTGGTCTCATCAGTGCCTCCAACACGGACCCTTCCTCCAGACATCCTTCTATCTCATAACTTCCCCAGTTGTGAGCCACTGAGAGCAAGAGTCTAGCATATTTATTGTAATTTCCCGTTGCTGGAACATTTATGTGCAAAATCAATGGACTTGTCACTTGGAATGGAGTAGCAGCCAACTCAGGTGTTGTCATATTCAGGTGGGGGGTCCCATGTGGCATGAGGGTGTACTAATCATGCCCATTAGAATCACACATCAGTCTGGGATGAATGGGGGGAAAATCCAATCTTTCAGTACAGGTAGTTTGAGTTGAGGGGTGCCTCTCACTGAAGGGAGGTTACCATGGCCTCTCTGTATTTGGAGACTTACTCTTTTTTCCTTCCCCCATTAGAATGTGAGTTGCAGGAGAACATGACTCCTGCTGTCTTGTTTACCACAGAAGCCAATGCTCAAATGCTGATCAAATGGTAAGCACTCAATATTTGTTGATGGGCTCCCTGCCTCTGGCCAGCAACTACCCAAATCCAATTCATTTCCCTGCTGCAATCAGGACAATCTTTGTAAAACTCGAATCTGGTCAAGACCCTTCCCTATTTAAGGGCCTTCGATGACTCCTCAGTTACCAAGGGCAAGTCAGAAGCCCTTAAGGAAGCTAACGGCTGCATTCCAGCCACGCTGACCTCACATCTCGCTGAAGGCTCATGCTTTCTGACCTCCGAGCCTTCACCGGCCTGTTTCCACAGCCTGGGATTCTCTTCACCCTCCTTGGCCAGTGATGACGCTGTCAGGTCTCAGCTCAGCTGTAACTCCCACTGAGAAGCTCCCAGGGTGACACCGATCACATCCGACCACAATTATTATTCTGCATGCCCACTGGAAGATGGTCTGTGCCTACCTCAACCCCTGTCACATCCCCTCCAAACTCAGGCAGTTTTGATCACATAATTGGTAGACAGTAAGTACGATGGTATCTTTATAGCAGGGATAAGCAGGACTCCAGAGGGTTCCGTCATGGGAACGAGGGTAGTCACCTCTTACTCTTTGGCTGGTCAAGGGTGGCAAACAGGTTAAAATTTAGACATTCCCCAGTTGGAAGACCATTTATGGAATGTTCCTGTCCCTCAGTTTCCATCGGTACCAGGGCTCATAATTAGACATGGATAAAATGAGGTGGAGTCCTCAACTCAGGACCTGACAATCAGTGCTTAATTTGCATTAATTAAGTGCTTAATTAATGTTGATTGTGATTTTACCATTACTTCTGGGATCCCTGGCATTCTGCTTCCTTCATTTCTAAGTTGGTGTGATCTCCTCTAAGGGCTTCCACTGCAGAAGACGTAGCATAAACATCTCTCTCTTTTTTTTTTAATTTTATTTATTTATTTATTTATTTGAGAGAGAGAGAGAGAGCGTAGGAGGGAGTGGCAGAAGCAGACTCGCCACTGAGCAGGGAGCCGGATGCAGGGCTGGATCCCTGGGATCATGACCTGAGCTGAAAGCAGATGCTTAACTGAGTCCCTTAGTAGGCCCTTCAGGGAAGCGTGTTAGATGCTAATCACAATGCTATCCTAAAAACAGCAAATAGGAGTGTATTATGTATGAATAGACCTCTTATAGCATTCTTAATTACCCACTTTCTTCTATGACTTCCTGAAATCCGGATGCTCCATTTTATTTTGAAGGAGGGGGAGGGACATTGTGGTTGAAGTTTATCCAACCTCCCCTTTCAGGCTTTTTTGAGGGTTCCTTTTTCAGGATTGGACAGAAAAAAAGAAGTTTGATGAGAAAATCCCTCTCTGTGCTTGCAAGTCTCCAGTGGTGGTTGTATCTGGAAACCCTCCAGGTGCCCACTGCCATGATGATAATAGCAATAATAAAATTAACTACCATAAAACCATTTATTGATGGGACTTGTTACTACAGGATTAAAATCACTATCCTCATCTTGTTTCCGGTAAGTGACAGAAGCTGACTTTGAAAGCCCATCTAATCTTCTGTTACACAGAAAAGGTCTCAGCACAACCTTTCCTCCGCCAGAACGGTAGGGGCTTGTGCTAGGCAAGCAGTATCTCATTTAGGTCTTTCCTGGACAACCACCTGTTCTTTCCTGTCCCTTAGATCCAGGAGTGCTGCTAGCGACAGGCAATACTCACCTCATGGAATGGCGTGTGTGTCTGCGAGAGTCTCTGTGTGTGTGTGGTTGTGGATTTGTGTGCGTGCGTCCATGTAGGTGTGTATCTGCTATGGTTCGAGTCTCTGGTTGTATTCTTTATGCTAAGCGTCCCCCTTATTTTCTTTTTAGTTCAACCTTTCCAAATTGAATTAGTCTGGTTAAATAAACACAATGAAATAGATACTTTGGGCTTTGAAAAAATGGATTCACCCTAAACTTGAGGGGGAGGAATAAAGTGGGTTTGGAATCTGTACTTGGGGACACAAAAAAATTCTCTCTATGCAGAAGTCGGTATCATGACCTATTCGTTGCAAGAGTAACAATTTTCTTAAGCACTGAACTGAAAGAGTAAACTTGAAACATGCCTACATGACAGCCTGGGACTGATTTAGGCCAGTGAGTCTCAAACTCGAGCGTGCAACAAGGCCACCTGAAGGACTGACTGTTGTGTGTGGGGTGCCAAACGCTCCCTAGAGTTTCTGATTCAGTCTAGGTGCAGCTCCAGAATCTGCATTTCTACCAAGCTCTCAGGTGACGCTGGTCTAGGGAGACACTTTTAGAATCACTGATGAGACCACTGGCTTGGAGACTCAACCACATAAAAATGAATGATGCCCGCAACCCCCTGCCCCTGGCCCCGGGGACTCTTTGAATTTGATTGAGATTAAATTAGAGATTTTAAAAGCTCCCCAGATGATCGTAATGTGTGGCAAAATGTGAGAACCACTGACATGGGAACAAAACTCATGTGACGAACACTGAGGGCATTAGAAACCCAGGGTGCCGAAGTGGTGACCAGCTCCTTCAGATGACCATTGTCCTGGATGGCGATACAAGGGCGGGCAAAGAGTGCGCTTGCGCTCAAAGTCTCGAAGTGCATGACTTGTTAGCGGCAACTTTGTCCTGCAATATTCAGCACTTGCACCTCTCAGCGTTCTTAGAACATAAAGAAGCTTGTTGCTAACCACGAAGAGAGAGTTTAGTAAAAAGTTTTGGGGTGATTTGAGGCTAAGTTTCCCGGAGTGAGGCACAAAACAATGCCTAGCATGGTCTGATCAAGGAACTGCAATGGCTGCCCCACCAGACGTTCACTACCCCACTGCTCCACCGGGAACTTGACCTTGCAAACCTCTGGCACCTCAGGAAGCCAGACACCTCCATGCAGCCCTTACCAGGAGACGAGGCCCCCTGAAGTACAAGTCTTAGCTGAGTGAGCTTGGTGAGAGGAGCCCCCGTCACAAGCCCTGCCTGGCAGTTAGGAAACCTAGGGATGCAGGTGCCTGAACCCGGCCATGAAAGCCAGGGAATGCCTCCAAATAGCAGGAAGTTCTCCCACAGCCAGGGAAGGTGACAAGGTGTGGTTATGACGGCTCAGACCCAGGACTCCTGCATTTTTCTTCTCTGAGCTGCCACGACCTTGTCCAGGAGTGTCCTCCACCCCACGAGCAGCCGTGAAACTGGTGGTCCCCGTTCTCTCCAGCCTCCATTCCTGTCCCAGATGGATTTTATTGGCAATTGCTGTTCTTTTCAAGGAGCACACATGCAGTGACAGCATGAAGGACAAGAACTACCGTAGGTGTCTTGTGTGAAATGCCTCCTCTTTGGCCAGATAAAAGGAGATGAATGGACTAAACATTCTGGAATGTCGCTCACACGGAGATTCCCAGGCAAGAAAAACCAAGGGGGGCAGAGTCATGAGGAGGGCTGCTGCCTGGGACTGTTCTGAACTCCTGATACAAACCAGAAAAGGGGTTTTAACAACCCAAATGGAGTTGGAACCTGTCTAACTGCTTGGGTCATGGCCACGGGGTAGCCTGGCCGTCCTCGGCAATGACAGCGCATGGGCTGTGTTCAGCATGCAAATTCCACTTGTTTTCCAGAAGCCATGAGCTCCATGAACACAGGGTCATTCATCCTTTGTCACCCTCAGGCCTGGTGAGGGTAGCGGCACTGCTGAATAGGGCTCTGCACTGTCCTCTGTCCTGCTCACTCCCTCTGGGACCCGAGCAGTACTTCCATGAGCCCCATTTGCCTATAAAGAAGCCCAAGTTGGAAAAGATAAGAAACTCGCCCAAGTTCAGGAGCAAAGTGATTCGAACCCTAGCTGACTCCAGAGCCATCCCTGTTTATTTCACAATAAAAAATAATTTAGAATGTTTTATTCTGATTATAGAAATTGTGTAATCGTAAATATTGTGAAAATTCAAGCAACACAAGAAAATGTAAGGGAAAAGGTCAAATTCACCTGATAATCCCATCACCCCGAGATTACAAGCATCATATTTTGGTAAGTATTCTTCCATGTATTCGTTTATGTACACACAGACACACACACACACACACGGAGGCACACACAATGTTGGACAAATGGAATCCTTACACTCACGTTGGTTCATCAAGCTCCTGCTTGTTTGCTAGTCAGTACAGCTCAACCAAATCCTGTTTCCTTATTGAAGTTATGACTGTGGGTGAAGAAGAAAGTTTGCCCTCGGTACACGGAGCCCTTTGTCGTGGGCTGGCCTCTGCTGCGCAGGGACTGGCGGGGAGGGCAGGGCGTGTGGCGTGATCAAGAGCACAGGTGCTAGAGTCGGACTGCAAGGGCTCCCTCAGTTACTAGCTGTGCAACCCCAGGGAAGTTACTTGACCTCTCTGCATTTCAGTTCCACACCTAGGAAGTGCGACTAATAGTACCTACCTGATAGTGGTGTTGTAAAAATTAAATTTAAAAAATAACTGAATGAAATGCTTTGTGGATGCCTGCTTTGTACCAGGTACTCAACTGAGACGCAAGAAATGCAAAGTTTAACCAAAGGAGATCTGCCCTCAAAGTGCTTACAGTCTGGTGAATCCTGGTGTTTCGGTACCGGAATCACACGCGCATGCGTGCACACGTGCACACGCCTCAAGAGGATGATTTTCTGACAGCAGGAGTCGTCTGGTCTAATTGTTTCAAATTTAAGCTGCAAGCTACAGATGGATGAAAATTAAAGCCCAGACACAACCCAATTCACCACACTTGTTTTATTCTGTTTGGTGTATAAGGACAACAGAAGAAAAAGAATTTTTAAAATTGAGTCCAAATGTTGACCACCCAATTAGACGGAGTGTAAGCGTCCCTCCGGAGTTATAAGACACACATGTCCCACTGGGGACAGACATAGTCCTTATGAAAGTGTCCTGGGACAGGAAGAGCCACCACAACCAGGCAGAGATCATTCCATTTTGCACGTGTGCCTTTGGAATACCAGTTGAGCACTCCCTTATGACAAAGGGGAAAAAATGGTTGAGGAGTAGAGAATGTTTCATTCTTGGCCAAACCCAATCCCTTTTCTGGCACGTTTACCTCAGCGGACAAGGAAGAGGTTAGCCAAGGTGTCTACGCAGGTTCCTCGTGGTTAATAAAACAGATGCTGGGGGTCGTCCGAGGTCTCCGGTGTAATTTCACTTAAACATGCAAACTCCTTTAAGTAAGTAAACCAAGAATAATTTGAGTAAACCAAGAGCATTTTAATGGTTTTCTCCCTCCTTCTAATCCCACAGTGTCATTATTTGCCTTATAGTAATTACTTCTTAAAGCAGATTCAACGACAATTTTTCTCTTGCTGGTGGACACATCATTGAATTTTTTGGCTAGCTTCCTGAGTTTGTTAATCAACCACCCCGGGGGAAAACAGAAACACTGGGCTAAATACTAGAGGTGTTTTCTTCTAGATTTTATTACTTACAGACACAAAGCTTTATGTTGATTTGAAAAAAAATGTTTCTCCACTTTATTAAACTTGGGACTCCTTCAAGAAAATGTCACCGCACAGAATAAAATCTGTCATTGGCACGATTGCCTCTATTATTGTATGGGAAAAGATCAAAATAGCCATGTCAGCTATTAAAAAGAGCAAAATTCATTCCATTTACTTTTTCATTGTTTGCTAAGTGAGTTCAGTTGTAACCAAAGGAGATGCCTGAGGAGCGGTATATTGTTTCCCTCTTTTTGTTTTTTTTTTCAGTGCTTGGCATTTGGGGTTCATCTGGGCTTTACTCAGACCCCGAGGAAGGTGCTTAAAGCGACTGGGCAGGGCTGCCCATTTTGCCACGTTCCATTTGGCTGTGACCCCAACCTAACACCTTAGAAAATATATCTTTCTCTGGAACACATGATTCTCCTTTACGTTAAATACACAAGAATGGATAAAGAAGATGTGGTGTGTGTGTGTGTATATATATATACACATATATATATATATACATATATGTGTATATATATATACACACACACATACATACCATGGAATATTACTCAATCATCAGAATGGATGAATATTTACCATTTGCATCGATGTGGATGGAACTGGAGGGGATTATACTGAGCAAAATAAGTGAGTCACAGAAAGACAACTATCATATGGTTTCACTCAAATGTGGAATATAGGAAACAACACAGAGGATCATAGAGGAAGGGAAGGAAAACTGAAGGGGAAGTCATCCGTGAGGGAGACAAACCAGGAGAGACTCTTAACTATGGGAAACAAAATGAGGGCTGCGGGAGGGGAGGCGGGTGGGGGATGGGGTAACTGGGTGATGGGCACTAAGGAGGGCACGTGATGTGATAAGCACAGGGTGTTATACACAAATTATTGAACACTACATCTGAGACTAATGATGTGCTCTATGTTGGCTAACCGAATTTAAATTAAAAAAAGAAAAAGAAAGAAAAATAAATAAATACACAAGAAAGAGGTCCAATTAAAGGAAGACATTTTACCAAGCTAATTGTTTTTGAAAATGCTACATTTCAGAAGGGTTGTTTTCACTTCATCAAACAAAACAGCAGTCTTTGGTAGATTTTAGGAGTTTCTCAAGATACCATTAAAAGTCATTTTTTTTGATATATGAAACATTTAATGAGAATCTCTTTTCACAAAGTCTAGCATGAAGAAATACAACTTTGTACATTTTCCAGAACTCAAATTCATTTCTGACTCCACACTTTCTTTTTGCTATACTCCCAGCTGGGAGAGGGGCTTAAGCAGAGCCAAGATGTGTGGGTATGACTGGTTACTGATGAAAGGTTTGAAATTATAGCTCTACTTGCTTAATTTTGGATAAAATTTAAAAATCAATATCTTGACTTTGCTGAAATTGCCTTAAAATATCTTCTTTCATTCTGATCAATATGCTTTTGTGAGATTCGTTTCTCTACTATGAAAGCAAAATATACAAATTATTAAGGTATCTATTATCCTCTGTGAGGATCGTTTGATGGCAAAGTGGCTGCATAGGTGACATAAATCAGTCAGCAAGAAGCAAGCTGATTTAGTCACATTAAACTTTAAAAACTAATGTACATGGGGTTTGTTCTAAGTGCATACAGATGTTTAAAATGGGTTATTCACTCACTAATTCTTTTGTTATGATTGCAGAAAACAGAAATTTACAAGTGTAATTGCAATTCTGTTTTAATCACTTATACTCACTCTTTTAATGAGCAACATTTATCGTTTTTGTGATTTTTTTCTTTTTCTCTATGTTATGACTACATTCATAGAACTGTAATTTCATGTCTGCTGAATCTAATAATAATAAAAAGTTGGTCATATATTTTGTATTTTTTCACTTAATTTTTCTAGTAATTATTTTTTCTTTGTATTTACAAAAGTATTGATCTGTGATGATAAAAAGTAAAAAAAGAAAAATCTAGTCCTTCATTACAAATAATCTGAGAGCTTACAAAGAGCTCAAATTCCCTTATGCCCTAAGTTTTATATAGCCATTTTTCTCCTTCCCTGAAAGAACTGCTGCTTCAGGAAGCAGCCTTTCCCAGAAGTCCCTGGGAGGGCTTAGGCTCCCTTAGCTCAGAGAGAGAAGGGAAGCAGGTGTGGTGCCCTAGGTACTTAGCAGTTATTTCTGATAAAAATTAATTGACTTCCATAAAGGTCTGTCTAATCCCAAAGACGTGCTCTTTCCAAGGCACCATATTATCTGCTGAAGGAGGCAGAATTTATTTATTCAAGAAATATTTATTAAGCAAGTGTTGTATGTCTGGCTTACTGAGCATCGAGAAGCCAATAGTAATTATAACAGACAAAAATCCCTGCTTTTAGGGAATTTGCATTCTAGTGGAAGATGTAGGATTTGGTGATGACTATGTCATTACACCCGAAATTAGGTTTTTCTGGGATGCTTATGTTTCAATTTCATGTTTTCCTGTTAAAAACAAGTGCCTAAGAGAGGTTTTGCCCCAGCTCATGGGTAGAGTGAGTTAATCGGATTCACGTTCTCAATGTTAAAGATTTTACCCAAATTTTTCTTAGAGCTTCAGTACTAGACTCTAAGACAAGATGGAAACTGATCAAATGCCAACTTATTTTGTTATTTTAAGAGTATATTCATGTTTTAGGTTGCTCCATAAAGATCACATGACCTCAAGGAGGTGTTTCAGCTCCAAGAACAATTTGAAAACTCCTAATCATATTCTCAAGCAGTATACAGACAAAAAGGAAGCTGCCATCCTTCCCGCAGGTCAAGCTTCAAGATGAGTAAGCTTATTTCTAAAGGGCTGGTGGGTCAAAACCTTGCAACTTTATAGAAATATTTAGTTTTCCAGACTCATGAAGTACTGATATCGGATAAACAGCCTATCAAAACCAGTCTTAAAAAGCCTGGGAAAATCAAGAGAACAGGAAGAACAAAACACAATGGGTAATCAACAGAGTTTAAGATGTTGGCCTAACTGGAAATCAGAGAAATGCAAATTAAGACAATAACACAATACCATTTTTCACCTGTCCAATGCCAAAGCTTTCAAACAACAGTGAATGGTATCCAGTGCTGGAGAGAATGTTGAGGTGGTCACTCTTTTGTGCTTCTCTCAGGAGTACAAACTAGATGCAACTTTTCACAAAAGCATTGTCCATTAATAGTTAAAAAAAAAGGCATAATCTTTGCTCCAATAAATACATTTCTGGAAATCTGTTAAGGATCAGAAATGTAGAGAAAGAGTCACACAGAAAAATATTCAGTGCCGTACAATTTACCTCGGTAAATAAAGTGTAAGCAATCTAAATTTTTCATAAAAATGAAATCTATAACTATGTTGTGATCCACATGGTTTAATTAGATAGCCGTGAACTGTTCATAAAGTTAAGGGGCAACAGTAAAACCATAGTATGATGTCAAGCAGAAGAAAATATACATTTATTCAAAGAATACAGGGGCACCTGGGTGGCTCAATTGGTTAAGTGTCTGCCTTCGGCTCAGGTCATGATCCCAGGGTCCTGGGATCGAGTCCGGCATTGGGCTCCCTGCTCAGCGGGGAGCCTGCTTCTCCCTCTCCCTCTGCAGCTCCCCCTGCTTGTGCTCTCTCTCTCTCTCTCTCTGTTAAATAAATAAATAATATCTTTTAAAAAAATAATACAAAAGGGTGCACAGCATGGTAACTATAGTTAACAACACTATAAGGTACACATGAAGGTTACTAAGAGAGTAGATCTTCAATGTTCTCACCACAAACAAAACCAAAGGTAACTGTGAGGTGATAGATATGTTCACGAACTTTGTTGCGATGATCATTTCACGATATATATGTGTATCAAGTCATCGTGTAGAATGCTTAACCCTACACAGTGTTGTCAACTAAGTCTCAATAAAGCTGGAAACAGAACAAAACAAAAAAATACAAAAAGGAACCCCACTGAAATTTTAACTGTCATATTTTCTGGATGATGGCATTATGTCCAATTTCTTGTTTTGTTTTAGTTTTTCCTATTTTTCTGTATTAGCCAATTTTTTTAATAATTATGATATACTACTTTGATCATTAAAACTTTTGGTGAAAAGTCCAAGTATAAACCATTTTACAATTGTCAGTTCATTAAAGATTTCCATAGTTCGGACTTACTTTTACATGATTTAAGAAACTTTCAGTTCCTAGCTGAAGAAAGAACCTATAAGAGGAAGCAGGCACATACACACATGGAAAAATCTGGGGGTGCCAACAACGCCACCCACCAGTCATTCTCTCCACGAGCAAATGCCTCAGCGAGCGGAGATGGAAACATTGAGCTTGGACAGTAAGGCTCGTTGCTTGTGTATCTCACTGTGTGTTTAAAGAGATGCTTTTCAATAATACATTGCTGTGAACACGGTACATTTATGCAAATACATAAACACACTGCACACAGAGTCCTATGTCCCAAGAAGTCCTAACCTCAGCACCATGACATTTTGGACCAGGGAATTCTTCGTTGGGGCTCTCCTGTGTATTGCAGGACGTCTAGCAGTATCTATGGGTTCTATCCACTAGATGCCAGGAACAGTCCCAACCTTAGGCATGATAACAAAATAATGTTTCCAGATATTGCCCAATGTCCTGTGGGGCAGGAGGGCTCCTTCCCAACTGGGAACCACTGATGTGCTCTGCACCATTCAGAGATGCATCTGCCTGCTTGGGTCTGACTGTGCCCCCAACAGATGTACAAGCAGGGTGTCCATTTTATTGGTCATGGCTGTGCCATACTTGGTGTTAAAATTTTGAGGGTCACATTTCCATACTGCACTTGAAGGGCTATTTAAGGAAGATCCAGGGTGAACATTTCTTTTTGGCACCGATTTAAAAACCTAGCCCAGTGTAGACTACATTGTATGTAATCTTTTATGCAATCTTTACATGTTATGTAATATTTAAACATGAGCATAGTGAACTCTGTATTGCTGCTGGATATACCTTAAGTGTTAAGCTCTGGATGACGGGGGGAAAGTTGATATTACATTTTTTAAAAATGAGCTTTAGGGTCAGACAATTGCCTCCAAAGGCAATTCATCACTGACTGTACTCTGGCTCACAAAATGAGCTGACATATGCCCTAGAAAACAGGGGGCTTCACGCTGCAGCCAGAGCTGGGTCCGTACCCCCGAGGCAGGCTAAACCTTCCTGCTGTTTTCTGTACAATTTCAAAGGTAAACGACACTATTGCTTGGGAAAAAATTTATTATTGAAGGATGACTTGGCAATCAGGGGAAATAATCACCCTAAAAATGTAACTCAAATTAACAAATCAATAAAAAGTAGATTGTATAGTTCTGGAAGTTGTGTTTGTTTACTGGAACACAGACTCGCATTTGGCTATTTCATTAGTCACAGCACTAGCGTGACGTGGACTCACAGTGACCTTGTGGAAACAGGTTCAAATCTGCAAACATTTTAGCACAAAGTGACCCTGGAATAAACAGCAAGTCTTTTTCTACTTTAAACAACAGTAACCTCCTCTTGAAATGGAGATATTCAAACCACTTTGGCACAGGGCACCCGGGTGGCTCAGTCAGTTGGGTGTCCAGCTCTTGATCTCAGGTCAGGTCCTGATCTTGGAGTCATGAGTTCAAGCCCCGTGTTGGACTCCAAGCTGGGCGTGGAGCCTCATGCCCGCTTAAAAAAAACCCAACAACCCACCTTAGCATAAACACCACTAACACGCAACATCGTTGTGAGGATTAAATGAAAGAACTCGGGGTCAGGCACACGACATGTGCTCAGTTCAAAGTAGTTACTACTAAGATGATGGGTTCCAAGGTTGAGAGCATTGCATTCTCTGTTTCAAAATCAGAAAATCTGTTGGCTTGATTTGTGCCCAGAGAACTAACTGAGAGCTTAGCCCAGAACACACACAGCAGAAGCCCTGCGGGTCCCGGGTTAGCTGTGGACCAGGCGCACTGAATTGCTAGGCAAGGTGGAAGAAGGGGCATCCCACGGAGTCGCACAGTGTGAGTTACAGAACGCATTTCATAGGAGGGAGATCGTAAATTAAGGCTTAGTAGGAAAAGACATGTGGTCGCCTGATCTCCCTTCACTCTACAGAGAGCTGTCAGGCCAGCCTGCTGAACACGTAGGGTTACACTCTAGGAGAGGTGTCCTGCCCTCCATTTGCTCTGCATTGTTTGAGCCGAACTTGATAGGGAGCCCTATCAGTCTGTGGAGGAGGGGATAATGCCGGTCTGAACTGGATACCAGATGTCGAGGAGAGGCTGCGGACTGCAGGATACTCAGCACCGGGATTCCTTGGGAGCCATGTGGTGGGTGCTGCGTGGCGTGCCACCTTCCTGGAGAAAGGAAGCTCCCAGTCCCATGGGAAGTTCAGTTTGGGCACAACCTGGGTGAAAACCAGCCTCGTTCCGCTTAGTCCATTGGCAAGGAGTCTCGAAGGAGCCTTGCTGTAGTTTCCTGCTTGATTCTCTGCGTTAGAATATATAGAGAATGACTGGCACAGTTACAGACACTCTGCCACAGTAAGCTTCCTAGAGCTTCTCTGAAGGCCAGAGGACCAATGTTGATCAGGTCTCTGGCCGTGTCTTCCGTAACAATGCTGTGGGAGGTAGAGGCTTTGGTGGGCTTAGTGAGGCATACTAGATATGGAGCACTTGAGTTCGGTCTCAAGGGCTGGGGGAATTTGGAGAATGGAGGAGAGAAAAGGCTGGAATGAGCAAAAGCATGGCAGGGGACAAGGGAAATGATCTGGAGAACAGTAAGTGGATAAGCAGTGCTCAAATTGAGAGTTTAGTTGGACGTAGGTGGGAGAGGGAGGTTTAGTTCAGGCTGTGGTGAGAACCAGTTAGTTACTAAGGCTTTTAGACTTGACCCCAAATGCAGCTAAGAAATGGCAGCACTTGGATGATAACTCAGGTCTCTTCGTTGCTCTCCATCTCTGCTCCACTCTCCTGTATTGCCTCTCAGTGTCCCTGCCTTCAGGAAGTATGCTGTTTCACTGGGACATGGGGTGAGCTGGGCTCCCATTCAGGAAGCAGCTGTGTGCCTTGGCCAAATCACCTTTCTGGGTCTCAGTTTCTCAAATCCAAAACGAGACAGCTGGAGCAAATATTTTCCAGCAATTCAAGATAGAAGTAAACTTTTTGGAAAATTAATATCATTACAGTGTGCAAAATGGTCTGGGAAGAGAAAGAATCTGCTGAGATACCAAAATCCTTTTGGCAACATGATTTATGGTAAATATAACATAACACCTTCCATGTAGCAAACACTCCCAGTACTTCCTCCCTCCTTTTTTTTTTTTTTAAACTATTTTAAGGTGCAATTGTGCTTTGATTTAACTTAGTCTTCAGGTATTGAATATTCCTTACTGTAAGGTCAGTTTCATATATAAAATATTTTCATTTTTAATGAGGTTTAAATCTGCCATTAAGTCCAATAGCTCATCTTTTTAACCTTTTGTCTATTTTAACTTTTACCTAATTTCTGGAAACCATCCTAATGACAAACTCCAGTGTGTCCCCTTGTGTTTGTCTACAACACAGAGCAGGTTTTGGGGAGGGGAGCAAAGCAGAGATCAGGAGAGGCAGCCGACCAAGCAGTGGGTCACATAGACTTGGTCTTGATGTGCCCCGAAGCCTGCCAAACCAGAGTTCTTAAGGATCTCGAAGAATTCGAAACCACATATAAAATAAATAAATGTAAATAGTCTATCTCCTAGTTACACTGGGTCTCCCTGGACTTCTTCAGATCCAAGTGTTTCCCTTGTTCTTTCCTTCACTGATGGGGGGGGGGGGGACTAGAGCCAGAGTTTGACCGTTTGCTGAAAGATTATATACAAGGAGGGAGGAATAAAAGAATAATATTGAGTCAGACCCTATGGGGAGGTAAAAGTAAACATCTCCCTAGAAAATAAACTTCTGCTCTTTCAAGCCCCGGGACACCGCCATTTCAAGAACGAGCCGTTCAAGCGCTGGAGTCATCCTTGAGAAGACCTCTTTAAAGAACATTGGCCAAATTCAAAGTTGTACAAATCATTTCCATATTTTCATCAGTCACACATCTATTTATCTGGTCTTGCCCACTATGTTTTAAGACTTTCAAAGGCAAATTTTAGAGTTAGACCCCAAAGGCTTACTATACAATACTCTTTACATGTAAAAGAAAAGCCTCTGTTTCTTCTTCCCTCAACATCTCTGACACCAGATGTGCAGATTTTTCCCACACCAGCCAGTTCTCCAGCTCTCTGGACCCCAACTGGGAGTTCTACAATTCAAGTCTGACACTAACCACCAGGAGTCAGCGCACACCCCACAGGTCAAAAGCTCGGTCCCAAAACATTACTTTCCACTTCAGATGTCAACTGCAAGGCCCCCGCTGTCCCCCGCATTTCTGACTGGCTGGCTGTAAATTGTGGTTTCCCACAACCCTCTTCTTCAGGTTTGAGAATTTGTTAGAATGGCCCACCGAACTCAGGCAAGTGCTTTACTTACCACTGCCTGTTCATTATAAAGTTTACAGCTCGGGAACAGCCAAATGGAAGAGATGCCCAGGACCAGGTGTGCGGAAGGGCCACAGAGCTTCCACAGTCTCTCTGGGAGCACCCCTCTCCCAGCCCCTCAGTGTGTTCATCAACCTGGAAGCTCCCCAAATCCCTTCTGTTAGGTTTTTGTTTTGTTTCTTATTGGAGGCTTTATTCTATAGGCATGTAGTATATATAGGTCTGACTAAGTCATTGGCCATTAGAGTGATTAACTCAACCTCCAACCCTCCTTCCAGGAGGGTGGGGGCAGTGCTGAAAGTTCCACCTCTCTAATCACGTGGTTGATTCCTGGCAACTAGCCCCCATCTTTCAGGAGCCACCTCAATAGCATAAATTCAGGTATGGATGAAAGGGGCTTATTATGAATAACAGAAGATGCTCCTCTCATCCTTATCACTCAGAAAATTATAAGGGTTAGAGGACGTCTGTGCTGGGAACCTGGGATAAAGACCAAATGTATATTCTTATTATATCATAATACCACTATATATATATAGATATCTCCATCTATCTATTAATCTCGGTAAATCCTGATAATTGTTCGAATTATTTATTGCTGCATGACAAACCACTCCAATGTGATGGTACAAAACAATAATCATTTTGTTATGTTTATAGGTATGTTGATTAGGAATTTGGGCAATGGGGGGATAGCTTGTCTCTATCCTCTGATACCTGGGACCACAGCTTAGAAGACTCGAACCCCCTGGACTTCTGGGTGCTGGTACATATGGAAGCTTCTGTGCTCGAATGTCTTGTATCTGTAACTCAAGGGCTGGCTCAGCACAGGCTATTGACCAGAGTATCTACATGTGGTATGTACCTGGGGCTGGATTTCTTCACTCCACGGACCCTCAAGATTTCTTACATGATCCAAGAACAAGTGTTCTAGGGGGGCGCCTGGGTGGCGCAGTCGTTAAGCGTCTGCCTTGGGCTCAGGGCGTGATCCTGGCATTCCAGGATCGAGGCCCACATCAGGCTCCTCCGCTGGGAGCCTGCTTCTTCCTTTCCCCCTCCCCCTGCTTGTGTTCCCTCTCTCACTGGCTGTCTCTCTCTGTCTAATAAATAAATAAATAAATCTTTAAAAAAAAAAAAGAACAAGTGTTCTAGGGAACAATCTTGGATATTAGAAAGTTCCATGACCTTTTATGACTTAGCCTTGAAAATCATATATCACTACTTTCACCAGACTTCGTTGGTAAAAGCAGACACAACCCCGCCCAGATAAAAGAGAGTAGATATAGATCCCACCTCTTGATGAGAGGAATATCAAAGAAACTTGTGGCCATATTTTAAAACCAATTGACCTTTATTCATTTGTCATTTAATTTGTATGCATTTCTAAGATTTTGAAACTCTCTGGACACAAATCAGTTTATTCTTAGGAGATAGAGGGCAGGTTGGTAATATAACCCACAGGGCAGCCCCCATCCTTTCCAGGACCCCAGGATGGAGATCTCTAACTGCCTTCTAAAGGGGGGAACATGAAGGGAGTGAACCTTCAAAGTACTTCCCCACCTCTTACCGAGAACAGAATATATGCTGGAGCCTGGCATGAATATCTGCATGTTGATGAATTTGGGTAGTTGCTATAAATTCACAGAACTGGAGGTGGGAAAGAGGGAGTCAGGCATGATGCCCTGATTACTTCTTACCCTCCACTCACAAAGGGCAAGACTCACCACATCAGGGGTTTGGCTTGGCCTTAGTCCACATTACAAAATGTCCTTGAGTGACCTGACAACATTGGGTCTATTGCTGAATTGCTTCTGTCCGGTCTCCAAGATTCTCCCCAGGTCATAGGAGAGAGGAAATAAGAAGTCTCAGTTTACCTGGGCACAGCGCTACTGTTTGTATTTTGTGGAGGATGAAAGGAGGCAATCAAGACGGTTCAGGGAAAGTCCGTTGTAAACAAGGTAAAGAGACTCAGGTCTGCTGATGGGGTTGTTGAGGCTGGCAAGGTGACAGGTGGACAGGAAGTCACAAAGATGGTTTTCTATGTCATGCTTTTTCCAAGGCTCAGCCATGCTCCTGGTCTGGTTCTCTTTCTCAGATGTCTTACCACTTCATCACTACTACAACTTAAAACTTGAACAAGGCCACCTGTAATACAAAGAGATGGCTCTAGCCCAACACTGTCACTAACTCCTGAGTTGATGCTGGGCGAGTCACATGCCATCCTAGGTCCTTTGTCACTCAAACCTACCGTGATTCAGAGGGACAGTTGGTTTCTGAAAAATCTTGACCGTAGATTCATGGTAGATCAGAGAGGCAGGTCACCTGAACGTACAGGTTCCAAATGTTGCATAAGACACATTATACTGAGAAGTTACTCACCGTTTATCTAAAACTCACATTTTCACTGAGCGTCTCATTTTCATTTGCTCTGTTTGGCAACCCCACCTTAACAACGTGTAGATAGACTCTAGATCAGGGATCAGTAAACATTTACTGTATAAAGGCCAGATAATGAGTATTTTCAGGCTTGCCAGTGTAGCGCCAGAGCAGCCATAAACGCTATGTAAGTGAATAGGTGTGGCCATGGGCCCAATACAACTTTATTTACAAAGCAAGTGGTAGGCCCTAGTTTGCATATCTCTGTTGTAGAACTAAACTACTCAGACTTGAAAGACCATTACGCCGTTTATCAGATGCGTAACATGAAGCAACTTATTAATCTCTTTGCACCTCAGTTTCCTTATCTTTCATACAGGAGATAATAATGCACCCGCCTCTTAGGGATGGTGTGATATGAAATGATTTCTTATGTGGGAAGTATTCCGAATGATGTCTGCAAATAGCAAATGCTATGAATGACCAATGCATGCCACTTCATGGGGCGGGGTTTACTACTTGGATCAGAGTGGGCAAGGATGATGGTAGTTAACACTCAGAGAGCACTTAGCCCGAGGCTAGGTACTTTACCTGTGCTGACTTACTTAATCCTTGTAACAGCCTAGGTTATAGGCAAACCACTAGTTTCATCATAATCATCACCTCCAGTTTACAAACAAGGAAGCTGAGATCCAGAGAGTCACATGGCTTGTCCAAAGTCACCTAGTTTGCAAGTCCCCTAGCTGGGGTTTGAACCCCTGTAGCCTAGGGCCAGAGACCATTCGCTTGACCCCTGCTCTGGAAGGTGAAGCTGGGAGAGCCACAGGCAGATTAGGACACGCTGCGTAAAATGTTTGCATCCATGTTCAGCCGACGTGGGCGCAATAGCTTACATCTCAGTTGCTTTCAAGAAACAGGACAACAGACCTTCCTCAGCCATTTTGGGGAGTGTTTCTTCCCTATCGGTGCTCCTGAGCCCTGAGGACGGTTACCCATACCTGTGGTGTCCCACTGACTTCTCACTCATGCATGGGGCAAAACTGCCAACTCGGGAAACGTCTTAAATTTCAGGGGTATGATCTCTCTTTCTTCCTCTCCAGCGTTTTCTCCTATTTCTTTCTGCCTCCTCCTCACCTCCTTTTCCCTAAACTTCTTTTCTCTCTTCCTTCTCTACAACTTATTCAGGCCTGAGTAGAAACCAGAGAACAGGTATTTGCTTTGGGAAGAGAAGAGAAAAATAAAAGATGAGTTAGCCAAGTAAAAGAATAACTCCGATTTTCCACAAAGGGCTACTTCATGGAAAGACTGTGACACTGCTGTACAGCGACTCTCTCTCTCTCTTTCTTTAGGAAAAACAAAGTTGATGTAAACAGCTGGAGACTGTAACTTGAAAAACCAAGAGAGTAAGATGAATAAAACTTCCTGTTTTCTTCTCCTCCCTGGGTCTACAGGGGGTTGGCCTACAAGCTGCCTTCCAAACCAGATGTTTGATTCCCAAAGCTTGTTTCAGAGTCTCTGCATATCAATTATTCTTTACACAGCACGACCAGACCCTAGATTCGATTACATGAGCATGCTTCAGCCAAGCGCCTGCTGGGACACAGTCCTCTTGGGAAAAGCAGGGTAAATGTGGCCAGCATATGACATGCGACCAACAAGTTGGATTCTCTACTGTTGTGGTCTGAATTATAGGCAACGCTGGCAGAGCTCCGCCTGCACGCCAGGTACTAGGCTCCGACTCTGGATTTCATCTCACCTGATCCACACAACCACGAGGGAGATACTCTTACCACCCTCGCTCCGCAGGTTAGGAGATCAAGCCTTAGAGACGGTGGTTGCCTGACTACAGTCTCCACATTTAGCGAGGGTCTCCCTTCCCCCTTTCCCCACTTTCAATCTTGCCTTGTTTAGAAAATTCTGATGCATGGAAGGAGACATCAGGATGGAGAAGCCCTCCTCTCTGGAAAGGAGATATTGTCTGTTACTTTCTGTTCCTGCCTGGGCTGCTGGGTGTGTTGCTTTTCTCTTTGGCGGCTCATTCTCGTTGGAGACATGTTGTCATCAATTTCGAAGGTCTGTCTGCATCGTCTGAGGTCACACCCAGCTGGGATCCACTGCCAGTAATAACGCAGACTCCTTCCAGCCCCCACTCAGGCTCCCCGGGGCTCACATATGCAACCCAGAACAGGGAGGGAGGATCCCCTTCACGGTCAAACTCTTCAGTGCTCAAACAGATCATAAAATGAGCTCCAGGCAAGACTCATCTAGATTTGGTCTTTTCCTGCTGAGTGACAATCTGCCAGTAGGATTAGTGGTGGGGCTGTTATTAACAACCTCTTCTCTGCAAATCAGGGCACAGAACGCGTGCTTTCTCTTAAAGTGGGTTCTTGCCTCTTGGGTCATTATTAGTAGTTAGAAATACAGAGTCATCTAAAATGTGGGGGTTTTGTTTGTTTTTATGTTTTGTTTGTTTGTTTGTTTGTTTTGAGATCTTCAAAATTTGCCATAACCTTCCCACTGGGAAGGGTGCCAGTTTAGGGGATCCTTTTCAGTCAGTTAATGGGTATCCACCGGGACACTTCAAAGCTTTTCTGGGTGGCCTCCACGTCAGGTGCAGCTCTGCCACCATGCCTTCCAGCTGGCCACATGTCACGGCGGTGGGAAGACCACGCTCACCGTTGGCACCCCACCCTCTGCACCGTGCTCTTCAAGGAAGAGTAGCCTTCTCATTAAGTTAAGCAACGACCAGGGTGGCCTCACTCCGCCCTTTTAGGCAGGGACCCTGTTGGCCAGTGTTTCATGCCCTAAATCTGGAAACAACAATTTAAGTGAAGAAAAAAACCAAAGAGAAACAAAACAGATTTTTTTACTGTAGAACTTCTGAGTACCATTAATAACCTAATGTCACTGAGTCCCCAAGAAGAGCTGTAATGCACAGTCTCCCAAACCTCATTGACCTTGGCGTCCTTCACTTGGAGACCACTGATGAGACTGGTGTCCCATGGACACACTTTGGGAAATCATGAAGTAACCACACAGCCACCGTGTACTTGGGACGGACTCGTCTCAGCCTAATGCTGGGTGCTCTGCGTACATTTTCTCACTGTGTGTCCATCACAGCCTCCACGATCGGCCTCATCATCACCACTTCACAGGCACAGAAAACCAGGCTTAGAGGATTTCAGGGACCTGCTCAAGGACACACAGCCAGGAAAGGGTAGTACAAGGGCAGAGGCTAAACGCTTTGAACCCTAAATTATATGTTCTTTCTCCTTAAGGAAAATTTTAAATTAAGTTCTTAACTTTAATTCCAGTATAGTTAATATACGGTGTTACATTAGTGTCAGGTGTACAATATAGTGATTCAACAATTCTATACATTACTCAGTGCTCATCATGACAAGCGTCCTCCTTAATCCCCTTCACCTATGTCACCCCTCCCCCCCCACCTCCCCTCTGATGACCATCTGTTTGTTCTTTATCCTTACGAGTCTGAAGAAACATTTTTTTTAAAGGCATTTTTAAAATGCCTAATAAACACCTGCATTTCTCCCATGCAAAATTAGTAATTTAAGTTTGGTCATATTTGTTTCCAGTCTTTCTTTCTTCAAGTAAATGAAATATTACAGATAAGTCATGTTTGTTTCTTATCAGGCTGCTTCCTTGTCTTCAATGAACCCCAACCCCAGGGGTAGGGGGTGGGGCTGCAAAGTCGTGAAGGAGCGCAGCCCAGGCTGCTTCTCAGTGCTTTGCTGCCAATCCATAGAAGTATTTCTTCTCACGTATTTTTCATTTCCCCAGTGCCCTCTGGAGTTCCAGTCAAAATCTGAGGCACAAGAGGAAATATTTTTAAATAATGGGGTAAGCAAAACCTGAGGTCGGTTAGCCAATACCTTGGTGTAGAGTTAAGAAACGGGTCTCCATTCAGGTTTTGGAAGCAGTGAGTAGAATTGAAGGTAGGGGTGGGGGGTATTCTCAGGTGGGACTGACCCTGAATGTGCTAAAGGAGCTGACAGCAGTAAGTGCTGAGGAATGTTGACAAGGGATGTCATGTGATGTAGCCAACGACATGTGGTCTACACAGTGGACACAGATGGCCCTGTGTCCAAGTGTGTCATACATGCAGTCACTCCAGACCACCCAATCCAAGGTAAAACACCTTGCCATCCCTGTTCTCCTTCCTTGGTTTATTTTTCTGCATAGCACCGATCCCTCCCTACCTGACATAATGTTATTGCCCCTTGTCTGTCTTCTCCGCTAGAATGTCAGCTCTATGAGGGTAGGGCCTTGTCTGTTTGCCACTGTGGTACCCCCTCACCTGCCCTTCTCTGCCCCTGCTCCCTAGAAAATATTAAGAGTTTATGGAAGGATGAAAGGATCCATCCAAGAAGGAAGCAGATTTTTTTTGTTGTTTTTTAAGATTTTAAGGAATCAAGGAGAAACAAATCTCATATTAAGGATTATTAACTTGTGATACAGAGAGAAAGAAAAGATACTCCTGCTAACATTATTTTACAAGGAGCCTCTTTTTATAGAAGGTAAACCTGCACATTCAGACAAAGAATTAAACTCCAATGCTCCATGGAACAATGTTTTCCCCTCAATGAATCCTGCTGCTCGTCACAAGAGGGAAGGACAAGAAATAGAGAGAGTGGAGGTGGGGTGTAGAGGGAGAGAGAGAGAGAAAATCCTAAGCAGGCTCTACGCTCAGCATGGAGCCCAACCCAGGGCTCAATCCCATGACCCTAAGACCATGACCTGAAATCAAGAGTTGGATGCTTAACCAACTGAGCCACCCAGGCTTCTCAAGAAATAGAATTTTGTATCTCCCATCTTTGGGGTACAAGGGTAACTGTGTGATGACTAGAGATAGTTAACCAAAAGGTGTATTGATCGTCTTTGCTGTGATAACAAATGACCCCCACTTCTCTGTGGTTTGCAACAGCAAAGATTTACTTCTGTTGGCTGTGACTCTTCTGGGCTCTACTCCTTTGGTCACCCACCTGGGTGTCCTACAGTTCAACTCAATTCTGGAACTATTTGCTGTGAGATAGCTTCAGATCCCATAGGTTAAGGGCTCAGTCCTGCAAAACTGTCGCCCATCACCCACCTAAGACACCAATCACAAGTCCAGGTTGTTACCTGAGCTTCTGACCAACCTGCTATAGATAGACCAGAGATTCCAATGATCTCCCTCTTGGGTTCAACCAATTTGCTAGAGCAGCTCACAGAACTCAGAGAAACATTTTGCTTTCTAGATGGCCAATTTATTACAAAAGGATATAACTCAGGAATAGCCATGTGGAAGAGGTGCATAGGGCAAGTATGGGGAGGGAGTGCAGAGCTCCTGTGCTTTCCAGTTCTTCCTTCTCTCCAACCCAAAAGCTCTTAGAACCCCTCCTTTTGGGGTTAGGGGATGGAGAAATTGGATAAAGGTAGTCAAAAGGTACAAGCTTCCAATTATAAGCTAAGTAAGCCCTGGGGATATAACGTCCAACATGATGACTGTGGTTAACACTGCTCACTGTGCAGTATATCTAAATGTTGCTAAGAGAGTAGATCTTAAAATTGCTCATCCCAAGGAAAAAATATTTTTTCTTTTTTTTCTTTTTGTATTTATATGAGGTGATGAATGCAACTAAATTTATTATGGTCATTATTTCACAATATATGAAGTCAAGTCATTATCCTGTATACCTAAACTTCTACAGTGGGCTGTCTATCAATTACAACTCAAAATTGAAAGAAAAAAATGCAGAGGGCAAATGCAATGGTTAAATTGGGGAAATTTACTACAGATAACCAGCCAGAGAGCAGGATGAATGAACTGTCACGATACAAATCACACGCACACGCACAGAGCACAGCAACAAGGAGTGGTATGTAGACCTCTGCAGAAAGTCTCAGATTGTTCAAAGAAGAGTATTAGGCAAATTGCTGTTTACCATGTGGACAATGTGAACTCCCTCAGGAATCAGAAGAAATAATTAAGGAAATGATTACTATGGACTTGATGTCAACCACAAATGAAAGATTGACTGGGGAAGCGAAAATGAGTCTGGGGAGCAAGGAATCATGTGTCTTAGTATCATCATCATCATCATCATCATCATCATCATCAAGAGTACGGTGGTTACAGACAGGAATGTACAGACTCTAGATAAAGTTGAGAGAAACGAGAGCTATGATACCAGGGTTAGAAACTCTTAAAAATTCAACTAAAAGGGGATCAGAGCCTCTAAAGTTGAATTCTGGCAAAATAACAATCAAGGATCTTGATGAGGAAGACGAGCAGAGCTATGTAAAGAAACCCTGACTCTCTGAGCTTACCTTTGAAAGGAGTATGTAAGAAAAGATTTGTGGGTCATGTAACTAAGCACAATTATAAAAAGTGGAACACAAAGATTGGTGCGTGTGTCTATCAGAAGAGTGTCAAAAAGACTATATTCCAAAATGTGCTAGATAGTCTAAAGAAGGAATCGATTACCAGGCCAACACAACAGCCGGGATGAGAAGTGGAGGATGGTAGAGCTGGGATCATACACAAAGAGATTGAAGTGATGGGGGAAACATGAATTTGGAAGAGCAGGGGGAACGAGGGGTTTGAAGAGGCCAGCCCTCTGCTCTGAGCTAAGTGGGTGAGAAGAAATAAACAACCTCGCCTCCTATGTCCCTGGAAGTGATACTGAAAACCCTACATTTGAAAATTGGAAAGCTGGTCATAGAGTTCATTTTATTTGGTGATTCCTCTGCAGTTAGTGATTGTAGGCAGAAAAGACATCAGTGAGAAATTGCAAGACATACTGGGTTAGAGGTGGCAATGAAGCTTTTATATGTGCCCCTCTCTGAAATGGCAAGATTCTTTGTATAATTAGGTATAAATAGGTACAAGCACACTTGCCTTTATATTCGTAGGAAAAAATCCAGGAGAATATATCATTAAATGCCAAGAATAGCTACCTCTGTGCAGTGAGACTATGGACACTTTTTAAAAATTTATAATTTTTTTTAGAGAGAGAGAGTGTGTGAGCATGGGAGTGGAGGGGAGGGGCTGAGGGAGAGAGAGAGAGAGGGAAGGAGAGAAAGAGAGAGAGAGAAGGCAGGTGAGGGGCAGAGGAGAGGGAGAGATAGAATCTTAAGTAGGCTCTACACCCAGCATGGAGCCCCACACGGAGCACGATCTCAGGACCCTGAGATCATGACCTGATCCGAAATCAAGCGTCAACTTAACCCACTGAGCCACCCATGTGCCCCAAGATTATGGACACTTTAAATTTTCTTTCTTGGTGGCCTCCTGTGTTTTCTAAATTCTCAGTAATAACACATATTTTTATTTATTAAAAGAATTACACAAGTAATATATAACACATAGACAGTTGTGAAAAACTCAAGCAATACAAATAAATGGACAGCCTCCCCTGACCAAAATCTGTGACCCTAGTCCTTTCCTCAGAGCTGATATTCACTATCGAGTTGGCATGAATCTTTCCAGATCCTTTTTCTTAATACACTTTGAGAGAATTTCTAGATTTACAGCAAAATTTAGTGGATACAGAAATTTCCATATACTCCCTGCCTACACATAAGCCCAGCCTCCCCCACTATCAAAATCCAGCACGAGAGGGGCACTTGAGTGGCTCAGACTCTTGATTTCGGCTCAGGTAGTGATCTCAGGGTCTCAGGGTCGTGAGATAGAGCTGCATGCATTGGGCTCAACCCTCTGCAGGGAATCTCCTTGAGATTCTCCCTCTCCCTCTCCCTCTGCCCCACCTCCCCCTCACGCACTTATGAACACGTGCACATTCTCTCTCTCTTTCTCTCTCTAAAAAAAAGGAAATAAATCTTTTGAAAAAAATTCAGCACCAGAGTGGTGCATTTGTTCCATACAATCCCTGAGCCTGCATTAACACAGCATTATCACCCCAAGTCCATATAGCTTCTTTTAAAAGCATTTATATGCATATATGTAAATTGTGGTCATTTGTGTATCTACAGTGCCATCCTGAATACTCTATTCCGCACTTCTTTTTTTCAGTAACAATATTACTTAGAAGCTTCATTTCATATGGATCTTTCATTTCAGTATGTACAGAATTACTTCTTTTTAATTTACTGATTCATTCACTCAACAAATGTTAATTAAGCACCGTGATAATAAACAGGTTCCAATGTTTGTTGTCATTCTATAACTCTGGGTTTGGGTTACCACATTTTAAAATATTTTTCTAACTAAATAATTACAAAGTATAGCTATATGAGAGTATATTTACTCTTTCCATATTAACGAACATTTTGAAGAGTCATTTTTCCTCTGTCATAAGCAAGAGTACAATAAATATTTGTGAACATGTGTTTTCAAGAAACTGTGAGTTTAACTCTAGACAAGCAAAACTGTTGGGGTGGAAGGGGATATACAATTAACTAGTGAAAGAATGTTCTAAATTCATAGCTAAAAATATTTACCAATTTATATTACTAGTAGTATATGTCAATTTTCTATACCTTGAATAACAAGGGTTTTTAAAAAATGTCTATTGAACATATGTGGTAGGTACTGTTGTCCTCTGATAAAGAAATAGAGGCCAGGAAAATCAAGTAAATGTGCAAAGTCACACAGTTAGCAAGTGGTGAAGCTGGGATATTAACTCAGACATGACCCCAGAGCTTGTGTTCGGCCAGTCAAATGGGAAGAAAGTGGAATGTTGCTGGTTCTATTTGAATTATCCTGTCCATTTCGTTTTATGTTTGCTGGGCTTTCATTTTCTTCTGTGAATCTCCCATTTGTGACCATTTCTTGCTGCAGTGGGCAATGAGCACCAAATAAGACAGAACCCAATGATCCCCTCCTCCTAGCAGTCACATCCTGTGTAATCACGTCCCTTTGAGTGTGGATTGCACGTAATGACTCACCTCTAACAAAATACAGCAAAAGTGACGGGATGTCACTTCAGAGTTTAGGTTACAAAAACTATGACTATTATCTTGATGGCACTGTCTCTGGTTCTTCCTCATTTGCTCACTTTGATAAAGCCTGCTGCCATCTTGTGAGCTGCCCAAGTGGCAAAGTGAGGTATTGAGGACCTCATTCACTAGCCAGCAAGAAACTAAATCCTGCCAACAACCGTGAGCCTCTTAGACATGGATCATTCCCAGTCAATCTCTGAGATGCCTGCAACCACACCTGATACCTTGATTGCTCAACTTATCTGTAATTTGCTTTAATATGTGGGGTGAGTTAAGAATCTTGTTTACCTTTTTCTTCCAAGTGGATAGTCAACTGTCAAAAAACTATTTGTTAAATAGTCCAATGTTTAGTCATTGATTAGATGTCACTTTCATTGGTCATTATATTTTCATATGTATGTATGTGAATCTGTTTTTCATACTTTGTATCTGACAATTGATCTATTTGTGTATTTGGTCTTAATTTTTGTCTTGATTTTGATGATTGACTTTACAATATATTTTGACATCTGGTACTCCAGGTTCCCTCGCATTACTGTTCTCCAAACGTCTATTACCTGTTGTTTTTCAGATGAAATTATAATCAGCTTGAAATATCCATGAAAAATCTTAATATTTTCAGTGGAAATATATTAAATTTGTAAATTAATTTGGGGAGAAGTGGCATAGTTATAATCTTCTGGTGTTCCCTTTTAGAAACATTGTATATTACTCCACTCATCCAGGCTCTCCTTAATGTCTTTTTGGTGAAGTTTTGCAGTTCTCTTCCTGTACATCTTGAATATTTTACTGTTGCTGTTATGTTTGAGATCATTTTCCTTCTAACTGGTTAGGAAAATCATTGGTTTGTATATTTCATACTTCAGCATGACACTTTCTGCTATTTTCTGGTAGTTGCTCTTTGTGTGTGTGTGTGTGTGTGTGTGTGTGTGTGTGTGTGTGTGTGCGTTTTAATGAGGAATGGCTGCTGAATTTTGGCAAATACCTTTTAGCGTCTATTGAGGTGTTCCTGTGGTTTGTATCCTTCAATCTGTTACCACAATGAGTAACATTAAAAGATCTATTTTTGCATTTTTATGTTAAATCCTACCGTTTTATGATGTATGCTTTTTCAACCCCTTACTGGAGTTGGCTTGCCAACAGTTTATTTCAGATTGGATTTGCCAACATTTTATTTAGGATTTTTGTATCAGTGTTTGAAAGCAAAATTAGTCTGCCATTTTCTTCTCTGTACCAACTGTGTCTGGTTTTATAATCAGCATTAGGTTAGCCCTAAAATTGAGTTGAGTCTGGGAGGGCAGTTGATATGGTGAGCACTGGTGGTTATAGGCAACTGATGAATCACTAAATTCTACCCCTAAAACTAATAAATACTATATGTTAACTAAATTGAATTTAAATTTAAAAAAATTTTTAATAAAACTAGAACTGAGTTGAGTCTCAACTTTTTTCATATTCTAGGACAATTTCTGTAACATGGGAATTACACATTCTTGGAACATTTTTTCTTTTTAATGTCACCTGTAAAACTGTCTGGTTCTGGTGCTTTTAAAGAGTTACTGTATTATTTTTACAATTAGAAATTTTTTCCAAAAGTGAGACATAAAAAGGTTCATTTTATTTTTATTCTATTTACTCTATTTCTCTTTTAAATTGAGGTTTAATTGGTATACACTGTTATATTAGTTTCAGCTGCACAACATAATGTTTCAACATTTGTATATATTGTAAAATATTCAGCACAATAGTCTAGTTAACATCTGTCACCATACATAGTTACAGAATTTTTTTCTCGTGATGAGAACTTTTAAGATTTACTGTCTTAGCCACTTTCAAATACAAAATACAGTATTATTAACCATAGTCGCCATGGCTTATTTATTTTATAACTGGAAGTTTGTACCTTTTGACCCTCTTCATTCATTCTGCCACACCCCCATCCCCCCACCCCCACTTCTGGCAGCCACCAATCTATTCTGTTTATCTAAGAGCTTGTGGGTTTTGGGTTTCCCTTTCTGCATTTTTTCGGATTTTATATATAATGAAATCATACAGTATTTGTCCTTCTCTATCTGACTTGTTTCCCTTAGCCCTCAAGTTCCTTCCATGCTATCACAAATGGCAAGATTTCATTAGTTTTCATGGTTGAATAAGATTTCATTGTATACATACCACTTTTTCTTTATCCATTCATCTGTCTATGAGCATTTCCATATCTTGGTTATTTGAAATAATGCTGCAATGAACATGGGGTGCATATATCTTTTTGAGTCATTTTTCTCCCCCAGATTATCTGATAAGATTATTGTTGTTATTTGGGTTGACTTAGTTGCTTGGAAACTTTCTGACGTTCTATTACAAACTCTCTTTCCAAGTTACTGGTATTCGATAATCCTGTGTAATATTTCATATATAGGCAGAATCCATTCACCCTTGAAGAAAGACTGCTTAAAGTTGAAATCTTTGGCATTAGTTCTTTATATTAATGTACTAATTCTGGAAAATCTGCATAGATGTTTCAGGATTAAATTCTAGATAGAAGTAGGGAAGTTACTTTCTCTAGCTCAAATAGCTATGTTCTTGATTCATGTGATCATACAGGCTGGGGAAAATCTCACAAAAAAATAAAGCATGTGTGAGCACACATATATGCACAGACACACACCCAGAGACACACTACATTCACTGGATTTAAAAGCATTGGAAACAGAAGGTACTTGTTATTTTTAATTACAAAACACAAGACACAAGACACATTTTCAAAATAGCAGGGTTTCCCCTCCCTGGGAGGTTTGGGAAAGTTTGTTTGAGCCCCTACCGATCTGAAATATGGGACATAGATTATTGCCTTCACTGCCTGGAAGCTCCCAGGGGATATAACCATTTTGTGCTTTGCCCTGACAAAATGTTACACACTTTGAACCAGTAATGGTAGTTGAGCCTCATGAGAAGAAAACCAGAGGAGGCGGCAACCCTGAGATGAGGGAAAGGCAAAGGTAATGTTCCATCAGATACTAAGTCTTGAAGGTCACTTCCACCTACTTTTGTTTTTCCACAACACTGGATCCATGTATAAATAAAACTTTTTATCTTTATTCTTTTTAAATGATGGCATTTGTGGTCACAAAAATCTCACAGAATGCATTAGAGGTGGTTTGGAGGCTGTGGTGAATTTTTTTCTTTGTCCTCTAATCTGATCTGTGCCTCCAGCCCCTAAATTCCCCAGCCTTGCTCACATGGTTCTCCCGAGTGTCTTTGAACTATGTAATTTTAGCCTCTTCCAGAGTGTGATAGTCCTGAGTAAAACCAGCATCCAGAACTATCACTAATTGCTCTTGAAATGAATCTGACTCCCTATAAGCTTGTATGCTTTCTAAAGTTTATCTGAACAATATTAGTCTGCTCACATTGATCTTGTTATCACACCTTCCTTATAATCTTCTGCCTTGATTTGCTGAGAGGACACCAGTTTCCCACACTGGAGCTAGAATCCCTTCCTGGAGACTAATCCTAGTGCAGTCCATGTGGCCAGGACTCTGACCTCTTGTGTAGCTCTTCTCCCAGATCTTTTCCCCATCTCACATCCTTATTCCCAGAGATGGAGGTTCTTTTCCCTTACTATTTCTCTCCTTGGCAGCCAAGGCACTGTCATCCATAAGACCAGGTAATCCTGCTTGGATTGCCTACCCACTCACTAAATTTTCTTAGAAATCATTGCCAGGTCTGATCCAGTGCAAAGTGGTCATGCCCCATTAGATACCAAACAGATGGGGGACTACCTCTGGGAGGCTGGCTCCCAAAGCCTTGTTTATGCGCGCCTGCCTTGCTCTTAGTTCACTCATGTCTCCTTTCTTGTCTGAAATTGAGGCCCCAGGCTGTCTCATAACCAAGTCTACATGGGTTAAGGCAGAATTCCAGAGCAGGAGTGCTAAATCAGATATGTAAATGCTCCCAGTTTGGTTTTTTAACTATTATACCTTCCATGATGGTATAATACTTCTGGCTATAACAAAGTAAAAATGCCATGTTGTCTTTCTTTTAACCAAAATGATAGCTGGCTCTTAAATTCTGTATCCAACAAAATTATTCGCTATTTTGGAGAGATGGGCCCTGTGCCCACCCTAAGTCAGATGAGGGTGCAACCATTTGTAGGTACGAGAAGTGGAGGGCTACCACTGACTTGAGAACAGCTTGGCTTCACTGTACTTCTAAATGTTTCAATATGGGAAATGGAGACAAAACTCTTCAAACCTCTTTCAGTTTCCTCCAGTTATACATGTATCCATTAGTAATGGTTTTTATTTTTTTAACTTTTTATTTTGAAATAGGTCAAAATTCAGAAGATATTGAAAAATGGTGAAGAGTAAGGTCAGGAACATGGCAGGGATGTCCACTATCACCACTGCTGTTCAACATAGTACTAGAAGTCCTAGCCTCAGCAATCAGACAACAAAAGGAAACGAAAAGCATCCAAATTAGCAAAGAAGAAGTCAACCTTTCACTCTTTGCAGATGATATGATACTCTATGTGGAAAACCCAAAAGACCCCACCCCAAAACTGCTAGAACTCATGCAGGAATTCAGCAAAGTGGCAGGGTATACAATCAATGCACAGAAATCAGTCGCATTTCTATACACTAACAATGAGACAGAAGAAAGAGAAGTTAAGGAGTCAATCCCATCTATAATTGCACCAGAAACCATAAGATACCTAGGAATAAATCTAACCAAAGAGGCAAAGGATTGGTGCTAAGGAAACTATAGAATACTCGTGAAAGAAATAGAGGAAGACACAAAGAAATGGAAAAATGTTCCATGCTCACGGATTGGAAGAACAAATATTATTAAAATATCTGTTCTACCTAGAGCAATCTACACATTCAATGCAATCCCTATCAAAATACCATCAAATTTTTTCACAGAAATGGAACAAATAATCCTAAAATTTGTATGGACCCAAAAAAGACCCTGAATAGCCCAACAAATGTTGGAAAAGAAAACCAAAGCTGGTGGCATCACAATTCCGGACTTCAAACTCTATTACAAAGCTGTGATCACAAAGACAGCATGGTACTGGCACAAAAACAGACACATAGATCAATGGAACAGAATAGAGAACTCAGAAATGGACCCTCAACTATACGGTCAACTAATCTTCAACAAAGCAGAAAAAAATATCCAATGGAAAAAAGACAGTCTCTTCACAAATGGTGTTGGGAAAATTGGACAGCCACATGCAGAAGAATGAAACTGGACCATTTCCTTACACCATACACAAAAAATAGACTCAAAATGGATGAAAGGCCTAAATATGAGACAGGAATCCATCAAAATCTGAGAGGAGAACACAGGCAGCAACCTCTTTGACCTCGACTGCAGCAACTTATTCCTAGACACATCGCCAAAGGCAAGAGAAGCAAAGGCAAAAAAACGAACTATTGGGACTTCATCAAGATAAAAAACTTTCACATAGCAAAGGAAACAATCAACAAAACCAAAAGACAACTGACAGAATGGGAGAAGATATTTGCAAATGACATATCAGATAACAGGCAAGTACCCAAAATCTATAAAGAACTTACCAAACTCAACACCCAAGGAACAAATAATCCAATCAAGAAATGGGCAGAAGACATGAAAAGACATTTCTGCAAAGACATCCAAATGGAAAACAGACACAAAAATGCTCCACATCACTCGGCATCAGGAAACTACAAATCAAAACCACAATGAGATACCATCTCACACCAGTCCCAGTGGCTAAAATTAACAAGTCAGGAAATGACAGATGTTGGCAAGGATGAGGAGAAAGGGGAGCCCTCCTACATTCTTGGTGGGAATGTAAGCTGGTGCAGCCAGCCTGGAAAACAGTATGGAGGTTCCTCAAAAAGTTGAAAATAGAGGTACCCTACGACTCCACAATGGCACTACTGGGTATTTACCACAAAGATACAAATATAGGGATCTGAAGGGGCACCTGCACCCCAATATTTATAGCAGCAATGTCCACAATAGCCAAACTACGGAAAGAGCCCAGATGTCCAACAGGTGAATGGATAAAGAAGATGTGCTATATTTATATATATACAATGGAATACTACTCAGCCATCAAAAAACGAAATCCTGCCATGTGCAGCGACATGGATGGAACTAGAGGGTATTATGCTCAGTGAAGTAAGTCAATCAGAGGAAGACAATTATCATATGATCTCACTGATATGTGGAATTTGAGAAACAAGGCAGAGGATCAAAGGGGAAGAAAGGAAAAAATGAAACAAGTTGAAACCAGAGAGGGAGACAAACCATAAGAGACTCTTAATCTCAGGAAACAAAACCAAAAGACAAGGGGTTTGCTGAAGTGGAGGGGGGTGGGAGGGATGGGGTGGCTGGGTGATGGACAGTGGGGAGGGTATGTGTTGTGGGGAGCGCTGTGTATTGTGTAATACTGATGAATCGCAGACCTGTATAATACATTATACGTTAATAATAAGAAAATAATTACTGATAAAAAATAGTTAATAATAATAATAATGATTATAATACTGATAAAAAAATAGTAAAGAGTTTCTGTGTACCCATGTCCCAGCTTCCCTCAATGATAATAGCCATAGTACATTGTCAACACCAGAAAATTGACATTGGTACAACATAATTAACTCAAGTAAATTTAGACTTTTTTCAGATTTCACCTCTATTAATATTTAGGTATCTATTATATGATAAATTGTGGAACAGATAAATATGCCTTTCAAAAAGCAGTATCAAAATTACTAAAAATAAGTTTGCCTCAATGTCTAATGTGGTCCCCCTCATCTCAACTTGGCTTGTTTTATAAGAATGTTACTAAATTAGGAGCCTAGGGATGAGATCATACTGGGTTAGCTGGGTGGGCCTAAAGGGTAATGACAAGTGTCCTTATACAAAGAGAAGAAAGACACAGACAGAGGAGGTACTACGTAGACAGAAGCAGGGACTGGAGTGATGTAGCTTCAAGCGAAAAAACACCAAGAATTTCCAGCAGCAGCCAGAAGCTAGGAGAGAGGCAAGGAATGGATTCTCCCACAGAGCCTCCAGAAAGAACCAACCCTGCCCATCCTTGAGTTCAGACTTCTGCCCGCCAGAACACTGAGAAAACAAATTTCTGTTATTATTACCCAAGTTTGTGGTAATTTGTTATGGAAGCTGCAGGTAACTAATATACCTGGATTGGGAGCTCACTCTCTCTGTCAAACGCTCCTACATCCCTTTCAGACCTTTGGTCCAAAATTTCCTCTTCCACTTCCCTACTCCATTGAAACAGTCTTTGAATTACCACAGACTGAATTGAAGTAGTTGGCCATAGATGCAATAAACTTTAATTTTTTTAAAAGTAAATTCTACCCCCAACATGGGGCTTGAACTCACAACCCTGAAACTTAGAGTTGCATGCTCTGCTGACTGAGCCAGCCAGGCACCCCATAAACTTTAAATCTTCTTCGGTGGTTTGTGTTTCTAAGGAGTTTGTCAAAACTTAGTGAACATTAGTTGGAGAACTAGTACTGAGCTGGGAGGTCCTCCCTCTCCTAGCAAAGGTGCCCAAGGGTGGTCACCCCACCCTCTATGGTCTATTCCTCAATGGTGAAACTTTCCCAGCAAAGAGTTGTTTGTTTGTTTTTTTAATAATAATATTTTTTATTATATTATGTTAGTCACCATACAGTACATCCCTAGTTTTTGATGTAAAGTTCCATAATTCATTACTTGTGTATAACACCCAGTGCACCATGCAATACGTGCCCTCCTTACTACCCATCACCAGCCTATCCCATTCCCCCCTCTCCCCTCTGAAGCCCTCAGTTTGTTTCCCAGAGTCCATAGTCTCTCATGGTTCATTCCCCCTTCTGTTTACCCCCCTTTTCTTCTTCCCTTTCTTCTCCTACCGATCTTCCTACTTCTTATGTTCCATAAATGAGTGAAACCATATGATAATTGTCTTTCTCTGCTTGACTTATTTCTCTTAGCATCATCTCCTCCAGTCTCATCCATGTTGCAGCAAATGTTGAGAAATCGTTCTTTCTGATGGCTGAGTAATATTCCATTGTATATATGGACCACAGCTTCTTAATCCAGTCATCAGTCGAAGGGCATCTCAGCTCCTTCCACGATTTAGTTATTGTGGACAATGCTGCTATGAACATTGGGGTGCATATGGCCCTTCTCTTCACTACGTCTGCATCTTTGGGGTAAATATCCAGTAGTGCAACCCAGCAAAGAGTTTTTAAAAAAGAAAAATGTCTTGGGAGACAGGTAGTAGGTGGACACTGAGATAAAATTTGGAATACAATCAATTAATCAAGGAAGTTTATTATCTCCTGGATTTGACATAGAGAAATCACCTCCTTCAAAGTGGTGGCAATAATTCACAGATTTCAATGCATTCCTACAAGTTTCATATTGAACCCCACTTTTATTTCAATGGTTTCACTAGTTTCCATGTCCCAAAGGATGTGTTCCACAAAGTCAATTTGTGGACCAGACAGCAGCTCCACCAATCACTTTGGAGAGACCCACCTGAATCAAATGGCCAACCTTGAAATGTAGCTTTCTCTGGGAAGCAGTAAGGTTTAACAGTTTACTGCAAAATCTGGTTTAAAACTAACAAAGTTCAAACCACCTTGGTCTAAACTGAATGAAGATTTGGGGGAAATAAGAGTAAACAGAATGTAATGAAGTTAATTTCTGGTGTAGCCAGAATCCATCTATTAGAGTGGAGGGGGAGGAGTTGAGAGAGTAGCCTTCCTTCCCATCCTATTTCCTTCATTAGCCAAACTGGATTTGCATCTGTTATGAATAACAAAATGCCTGGTGATGTATGAGAGCTGTTTATGAAAGCCAAGTTACAAGTGACCAAAATAATAAAGGTAGGGACTTTTAATGATCTGACTTCCCCCAAATAAAACAATTCAAAGCAATTAGAATAATTATTTCTCAGACAGTGCTGTACATATTACCTGAGCTAATCCAGTGTGGTTGATTGAATTGCGTGCATCCTTCCAAAAAAGAAACCCTAATCCCCAGTACTCCAGAATATGACCTTATTAGGAGACAGGGTCTTGAGAGAGGTAATCACATTAAAATCACATTAAAATGTATATCTCTAGCTGTCTCTCTCTCTCTTCATTCATACATTGAAATATGCCAGAGATTAGGGAAACAATGACCAAAGAGACACAGTTTGGGTCTTCATAGACCTTATAGTTGCCCCTTCTCAGAAACTTTTAATGACTTCCTGCTACTGACTAAGTCCTCACTGCTTAGCATGCCCCGCCTTCCCTGCTCATTTCCCCCCACCTATCCTTTTGAGTCCTTTATTCTCACTATTTCATCTCCCAGAGCCATTCTCTCTTCTTGTAAAAAACTCTATCTATATTCTACAGACCTCAAAGTTTGGTTCAACTCTTAGTTTCTCTAAAATATATTGTGCACTGGCGAGAGACCCCCAAATTTTAAGTCCCAGCCCCATATGAAGGTAGATGTCAAGTTTCTCCTTGGGAACCAGTCTCCCTGCGTTGTGAATGTTGTCAAGCACGTGGCTCTTTATAATCCATTTAATATACAAGGAAACAGACTCTCTGGAAGCCAGGACAGCGTGGTGTAAGTGCAGTGTAACCACTTCCCCGTCCTTGCATCCTGAGATGAGAAACAGCCTCACGTCTGCTTTGTGCTGTTTTGAGAGGAAGCCTCGATGGAGCAAAGTTCCAGCATATTTGCATGATACTTCCCACACAAGCACACATTAGCCCTTCTGTCCCCTCTGTTAAATTAATTAAACAAGGGGGCTCTGAGGTGGCCCTAGGCCATGGCTGGCTGTAAGCAAACCAAACCTGAACCTGTAAATGCTTCAACCTAATGACAACCAATCACAAGCAGCCAACGAGGCTTGAAGCTATAGCTAATCAATAGTTTTCTTATTTTGCTTCTGCTTTTTCTCTATAAAAGTGTCTCCCTGAGCTCCTGACCTAGGAGCAACCCTAACCGCTTCCGGTTTCCACAGGTATGTTTGTGGAAAACAAAGGACGAACCTCCAACAAGATAAAAAGAGGAAGCCCTCCACCTTTTCTCTGAAACCTTCCCAAATAACTCCCCTTTATATCCATGTCCCCAGATGGGACTTACCTGAATGCTCCTGCTCCCTCAGGGTTCTCTTCTTCCTGTGGCTACAGCATTGATTACACAGTTATGGTTAATTATTTAAGTAAAGAACTGGCTCCCTTGGGAGCTTGTGCTAGTCTCTGGAAAGATATTATGATAATTAAGAGATGTCTCTGGCCTCAGTGAGCTCACAAGCTCAAGTTTCTCCAAACATATCACAAGAACAGCAAGAACCTTTGAGAACTAAGCCTCCTGCTGGCCAGGCCTGCTCTCCCACGGCAGCTTAAATGGATGGCATCAGCATGTCATTCCACCTCAATACGAATTGTGTCCTGGAAGGTACAACATAATTAGCATGCATCAGCCAACAACTATTGAGTGAACATGTGCCAAGAGCAAGGTGAGGCAAGGGTAGGGATCCAATGCTGAGTGAGATATGCTCCTTAACTCCCAGACAATTGCAGACTAGAAGTAAGTTTACCTATTGTCATTATAACTAAAGGCTCTTTCGTCTCTATTCTGTGATTCTATGATGTTGCAATTTTGAGTCTCTGCCATTCCCATGGAAAAAAACATGCCTGACTAGTATCAAGGAAGGATGAAGAAACTCTGGAGCAAAGCTGAATGGTCCCAGCCAAGCCCAGGCAAGATGGCGGACATGCAACTGACCAGCGGCTCCCTGAAAATAAATGATGGTTATTTTAAGGCACTGAGTTTGGGGCTGTTTGCTGTGCAGCCAATCTAAGCAGATAACTGTATGATGTTTCAACTGTATGATGTTATACTCTATCTCCTGTTCACAAGTTTTTGGTAGTTACCTTACAGAAGGGTGAGGTTGAATGATCAGGCTGACTATTAGACCTGTCTTTTGTTCTCTACATTATGATTCCTGCGTTTCTTAAAATTTGAAGGGCATAAAAATTACGGTACAGGTTTATACATATAACTCATGTATGCAATACTTCACAGACAGGTTAAAGCATTTTGCAAGGGTAATTTTGATTATGTGAGATTTTTACGTACTCACTAATTTTAGAACCTAACTCCAATTGAAGTGGAACTCCATTATTTATCATTACTCAAGCTGTAAGCTTCTGGAGGGTAGGGCTGTATTATATTTATCTATCTGTGTCTATCCACCCCCACTCCACTCTCAGGCTAGATCAATATTTGTTTAATTGAGTTGTTTGTAGTTATTAAGCATCTTGCTGCACAGGGCAACATTTCTAGAGAGCTCCAGGGACAGTATGTTGCTGCCAAAGGCTTGCAAGCTAAGGTGTATAAGCAGTCATTCTAACATACATACACACACATACATACATACCTACGTATATATATATATTTTTTTTAATTGAAAGATTAAAATAAAGCCAGGAAACTCTAGTCTCTTGGGTGCACATTTCCCTTGCCAATTAAAGCAGCACAATTTTCTTTATCGCTGCCTGCCAATCAGGTGCAAATTGAAAACAGGATATTTTGGGAAAATTTTCCCTTCCTCAGATTTCATCACACAGCTGCTCTCAGCTCACACACCCTGACAATCGCAAAATGCCTCATGAACTCTTGCACTTGAAGGAGGCACGCTCAAAGTTCTGGCCTGGTAACCGGGAATCTTCCCTGGGAGACCTAACCAAAGTTCCCACTCTGGCTGCAGGAGGCTATGGCCCATTTCTCTTCCCAAACCTGCCCCCTGTGTGATCTAGGTCAATGCAGGCAATTTTCTCTGTTTATCCAGCTGGACAGTAGGGATAATGATACCTCACTGCCTCACCAGGGTATTCAGGGGTTCAACACCTATCACTTTGTGGCCTTTGGTTGAAAAGTGCCATGATGCATGGGCAGGAGAGAGAAGCCCCCTTTGGCAGAAGTCCTGCAGCAAACCTGCCATTCCCACCCACCCCACTTTAGATCCCTCAGGCATTTGCCAGAAACCAGTCTACCTTGTCCCCCAAATGTAGCACCCCAAATGTGGCATTTAGATCTGAAGAGCTCAGACTGACTGAGATAAGAAGTGTCTAGTTTTAATACCCTGCTGTTTTTCTGGTAATTTGCCAGGCTTGTAGGCACTTGAGAAATTTTGCTCAATGGATGAATATTGCTCTCTCTTTCTTCTCTTTGTTTCATTTCATTAATGTGCTTTGATTCTCCAACTAAATTTTAATCTCCTCTAGGATAGATATTAGGTCTTGCACAAAGCAAAAACTCAGTCCAAGTTACGCAAAGTGTGGTCCTGGGACCACCAGCATCAAAGTTACATGAACGCCTACTTAAAATTCAGAATTTGAGGTTCCTGCTGTATTAACTGACTTGAAGCAAAGATCTGCATTGTAACTAAGTTCCTCCTGTCATTGCATTTACGCTAGGGTCTGCCCTAGGCAAGAGGCTAAAATGTCTGGAGCCTGGGGAAGGAGGCAAAGAGGACTGGGGGGCACAGTCTTCTTGAATGTTGCAGTGATAGTAACCTGAACGATGTGTCTCAATAGAAGCTGTTGCTGCCAGAAGTGCAAGTAAACTTTCCTTGCTTTCTTTTTCTATCTCTAAGAACAATTTGTACTTTTATACCATTGAAGAAACACACGCAACAAGTCTTTGTTTATCACAGCATATGTAGGAGATTTAGTGTACTTTGACAGTTCTGTCATGCTTCTAAGTGCTACATATTTTTTCCTTTCTGTATTTTGAGAAAAGTACATGTCCAACCCATCCTTCAGTATGCCATCTTCCCCAGACACTAAATTTTTGTGAAAGTGTTTGATTTCTTCATGAATTCCTTCTATTGTCCTTAACCCAACATCCAGCATGCATACAGTAAACACCCAATAAATGTTCCAGTCTCCTGTCAAGATTTCAGGGTTTTGATGAGCAACTCGGTGATTAGTAGGTGAGAGTAGCAAACGCAAAGCACCAGGTGTAGGTGTTATAATGTATTGTCTTGAAGATCTTTGTTGGGAGAAGCATAGAGAATTATGTGGAGAGACAGAGTCTGCAAATGCATGAGGTAATTAGAAACACCTGGTGTGCAAATAGCAGTGACCGTGCTGATATTTTTGTAAGGATAATCACAATTTCAGTTATTTTCCCAACACTACAGATTTTTTGTACTGGCTCTTACTCTTAAAATATGCACCTGGCAATCTTAAGTAAAACTTTTGTCTCTTGTCAAACTCATCTTAAATGTTGGATGGAACTCCATTTTTATTAGGGGAAATTTTATAGCCATTGTCTGGAGTGATGAGTACATGCCTTGAAGTGAACAAGCATTCCCCGTGGAAATGTTTCACTGCTACAAACTAGGAGCATTCAAGACGCAGAGAATGAAGTGAGCACAAGAACTAGGTACCTATTTCTCCCCACTGACTTTATTGATCTTTTTTGATCACTGCAGCAGATCATAATAAATTCTTTGGAGTTGACCTCAGACACAAATTGGGAGAAAGAACCCATAAAAGATTGATTACTAGCTCTAGAGTGCTATGCACAATATGAAGTTGTGTATTTGGATGCTTCCTAGAGGTCAAAGTTTGAAGTGTCTGAGCCTCTCCCAGTAGACTAGACTATGGAAACAATAGAAAAAAATCAACAAAACCAAAAGTTGGTTTTTAGAAAAGATCAACAAAATCGACAAAACTTTAGCTAGACTAACAAGACCAAAGAGTAAAGACTCAAATTACTAAAATCAGGAATGAAGCAGGGAATATTGGTACTGACCTTACAGAAATAAAAAGGATTATAAGGAAATGCTATGAATAACCAGATTATCTGGATGAAACGTAGACATTCTGAAAAACACAAAATACTAAAATTGACTCAGGAAGAAATAGAAAATGTAAACAAACCTGCACCAAGTAAAGGAATTGACTCAGCAATTTAAAAACTTTCTGTGAAGAATAGCCCAGGCCCAGATGACTTGACACTGAATTCTACTAACCATATAAGGAACAATTAATGCTAATCCTTCACAAACTCTTCCAAAAAATAGAAAAGGAGGAGATAGTCTCCAACCTATTCTAGGAGGCCAGTATAATACCGTTACCAAAACCAAATGAAGACATCAAAGAAAAGAAAACTTTGGGCCAATACTTTTATGAACATAGATGCAACAATTCTCCAAAAAAAACTAACAAAGTGAATCTAATTACATAAAAAGAAGTATTATCCACATGACCACAGGGGATTTATCATAAAAATTTTAGTTTGGTTTACCATCTGAAAATTAATCCTGTAATATACCATATTAATAGAATAAAGAAAAAAACCAATAGATGAAGAAATAGTATCTCAATACATGACGAAAAAGTGTTTGACAAAGTCTAATGCCCTTTCATGATAAAAACACAAAACAAAACATGCATCATAGATAGACGGAATAGAAGGGAACTTCCTCAAATTGATAAGGCGTCTACAAAACACAAACACCTAACATCATAGTTCATGGAGAAAGATTGAATGATTTCCTCCGGATTCTTGTCTGCAGCTTGGTACTTCGATGTGCATCTCAAACTATACATACACTGAATTGAACTCTTGATGCTCACCAAACCCACTTCTTCTCCACTTCTCTCTCAGTAATTGGAGTCGCCATTCATTTGATTGAGCCGATCGCAACCCCAAGTGTCATTCTCAGTTACAATCATCCCTCCCACATCCCTTAGCAAGTCTTGATCACACAGCTCCAAAACATTGTCAGGTGCTACTGCAGCAAAAACCAAAACGTGGGAGTACCTTTGGAATTAGGAATTGTGTGGAAGCTGAAAAACTTTTAGGAAAGTGTGTTAGTGAAAGTGTAAGGTGATTTGACTAAATGTTAGCAGAAGCCCAGTGGCCTTAGTAGATGCTACCAGAGAGGATATAAAGGGAAGGAAGAAAATGGCATTGGAAACCGGAAGAAAGAGGATCCTTACCACACAGTGGCAGAATGTCTAGCAGCACTAAACTGTAAAAAGTAGAAAATGTGCCCAGTGCACTGGGTGACCCAGGTAAAGAAATTTCCAGGCAGAGTGAGGATGCCTCCTGGTTTCTTCTTCTTACTTAAATTTAAATTCAAGAGGAAAAAGATAAAATCAAGAAAGGATTGTTAAACAAAAGAAGCTTGGACTTGCAAAGTTTGCAAATTTTCAGCTTCTTCTACTGACAAAGAATAAGATTAAGACATAGCTTTGAGGCAAACCTATTGCAGCAATCCATAATTTGTTACACAGCAATAGATAATTTACACGCTTTCTATCACATTGAGAATAAAATCTCCAATTCTCCACCATGGCCTATAAAGTTCCCCCTTTATCTACATATTTAGAAGATCAACTCCTGTGCCACTCTCCTCCCACCTCACTGGGCTCCAGCAGGGCTGAATTTCACTTTCATTCTTGAATACACCAGGCTCTCTTCTATCTAAGTGACTTTGTGTTTTCCATTCCCTCAATTTCAAAGGTTCTTCCTTGGATATGTTCCTGACTGGCTGTTGTCATTCAATCTCTTCATTTGTATGTAGATCAAAGGTATTTAAATCGAATACAAAAGGAAGGATTGAATGGAGTGGCAAAATTTTTCTAAGGAGGTGACATTTCAGCTGTGGTCTGAATGACAAGAAAGAGCTATTAGTGTCATTCAATAGCGGTTATTGTTTTTTAACTTACTGATTTGCTTATATTTTAATTGCCTTTATATCACATCAGAAATCTCAACTCCATGAAAGACTTGGTTTTCTTGTTTTCATTATATTCTCATAACTAAAACAGTGACCAGCATTTAGTAGGGACCCAACAAATGTTTGCTGAATGAACAAATGAATGAATAAGCAAACGAATGCCTAGTTTAGGTAACTGGGGTTAGATCTCACAGCTAAAAAATGATGAAACTAGTAACCCACCCTCTTAACCTCTTGCCTCAATTATTTGAACATTTCCAGTGAAATTGATGTTAATTACTTCAGATCTCCATATACATTGACACTATCTTTTTAAAATGTATTAACAGAAATCTTCAAAAGACCCAGAGCAAAATAGCATCATAAAATGTTAGTTTAAGAAGCTCTTATTTTATTGAAGATGTGGTTGAAATATGAAAAAGTGTTAGATTTCATTTGGTCATTTCTTTCTATATATTTTCCATAGAATTTTTCTTTCTTCTGCCAGACTCAGGTAAGTAAGGGTTGGTATTTCATCATTTCTCCCTTTCTTCCTCTTAATAAATTTTACAGAAAGAAATATGACCGAAGAAAAGCCCACCGCAGGGAATATGAACATTGAGGGGCCATATGGAGCCTAGTGGAAGCCATTAGAGTCACTTCATCTTGTACGGGCAGTAAAATCACTCTGGCAAGTGCAGTCATGACCCATATTCGTTGCCACATGGCAGTGAGTGTTCTGGCTGAGTGATTATTTTTGTAGCTCCATCTGCCTGGCACCACCAGAGCAGCGTGCTGGACGTTGAGACAGTCTCACCTGCGGGAAGAATCCAAGCTCCTGCATGATTGGGTTACTCTAGGGCTTATGGGGTCTTTTCCAGCTGAGAGTTCTGTTTTGATCTCACTAGGGGTGAATCCATTACTCTCTCCAAGATGGTCTTATTGGCTCACTCAGCAACCCTCAACTCTTAGCTACATATTGAAAGCTTTTCTTGAGCCAAAGGCAAGAGACATAAATAGCAACTGGCTTTGAAATCTGTGGACAAATTGTGTCTCATTCATCAGACTTCTCACCAGTCTCACTCCACCCCCCTAATAATTCCTCAAAACACAGACACACACCCACACACACGTATATCACATGCACACACGTACACACAAACACACATATACCACTCCTTCAATAGTGACACTTTCAAAGTAGCAGGAAAACACAAAGGCTGTGGTTGGTTTCCACACTTGTGTCTTGCTAGGCTACCTTCTTCATTTCCTGAATTTGTTCTTATTTGAAATTTCATTGCATGTGATATGCTCAAACTCAAATGGATATCGCTCTTGTTCCAGGTGAGTCAACGAGGAAGTTAGAAAGGCAGGTAGGCTAGACTGAGATAATAGTGAAAATACCTCCTAGATACATGCAGCCCCCAAGGCTTGGTGTTTGCCTAGATGCTCACCCCAATAAACCAGAGCAGCGGACTACAGGGCAAGGGGGCAGATATCGTGGGAAGTGGTGATGTATTAGCTACACATGGAGAAGCCTAATCCTCGGGTTCGTTCTTTCTTTTTCTTTCTTCCTTTCTTTCTTTCTTTCTTTCTTTCTTTCTTTCTTTCTTTCTTTCTTTCTTTCTTTCTTCTTTCTTTCTTTCTTGAAGATTTTATTTATTTGACAGAGAGAGTGAGAGAGCACAAGCAGGGGGAGCAGTAGTGGGAGAGGAAGAAACAGGCTCCCTTGCTGAGCAGGGAGCCTGATGTGAGACTCGATCCCAGACCCAGAGATCATGACCTGAGCTCAAGGCAGACGGTTAACCATCGGAGCCACCCAGGTGCCTGATACTCAGTTTCTAATACGTACTGGATTCTCTCTCTGAAGCAATATTTTTTAATATGGGCTTTGACATCAAATCCTCTCTGGAATAAACAGAAAGTGTGTGTGTGTGTGTGTGTGTGTGTGTGTGTGTGTGTGTGTGTATGCATGAGCACATAAGAGAAAGAGAGAGACTGAGAATTTGTTCCATAGATGTTTCTAGGCCCTGACGGTACCCACTGAAAAGATGATTTGACATACTGGAAAGGGTGGGGTCATTCAGAGAAATCTGAGTCAGGGTGTCCCGGCTCTGCTTATGGGTCAGACCAAGCACAGAGGACCCTCACTAGCTTGACCAGGCTTATCCCCTGGGGAACCTTAGGCTTACTTGATCCCATAGACCAAGAAGCCTCTACAGCTACCAATTTGTCCCCAGGACACATAGGTTTCATTAGCCCCAGCTGGTATTTTCAAAGCCCACAGCTCTACAGGCAAATGTTTTCATGTCTTTGACAGCGTCTCGATCACCACAAATTGTGAAAATGCCATTACCTGGTGCTGTTCATGGCATGTTTGTAGACTGAATAAAAGTTGCATTATGTAACGGACAATTGACCGGCCTAGGAATTAGAGGATGCGTATTCCAGTTTCTTCTGTGGAAGCTCAGCCTCTCTGAGACTCCGTTTCCCCATCTTTAAAAGGAAGACAACAGTAATATCTACTTTTGCACACACACAGGTCGGGATCATAGGAACTTGAATATGTGAAACAGCCCTAAAAACGTGTGTTTCAGAAGAAAGGCGTCATTATGTTTCATGTCAGCCTATAGTTGGCTTTAGGCAGCAGCATGGCGCCCAGCTGGAGAAACCTTAGATGCTCCCCCTCGCCCCATGCACGCCGCTGGAAGCACGTTAGAGTATATATGAGTGGTTCTCCACTGGAGCAGATTTTGCCATCTGAGGGACATCTGGCAATGTCTGGGGAGCGTTTTGACTGTCACGGCCGTTGGAGGGGGAGGGGAAGTCCCGTGTACTGGTATCTACAGGGCGGAGGCCCGGCCTGCTTCTAAAGACCCAACGATGCACAGAGCCGACCCTCACAACGAAAAATTATCCGCTTCAAGATGTAAGTAGTTGGGAAATTGAGAAACCCTGGTGTGTTCACATGCTTCCGCTCTGTGCCTTCAAGCCAGAGAACAGTCGTTGGCCTTGGTCTGCTGCCGACTGATCGTCTGGTGCACACCTTGCGATCTCCATAACCGAGGCAGCGCTAATGAAATTCCTTGCAGTGTCCAAACCAGTAGTTCTCAGCGTGTGGTCCTCAGAGCAGCTCCATTAGCATCCCCTGGGGAGCCTGTTAGAAATGCAAAGCCTGGGGCCCCTGCTCCAGGCTGGCTGAATTGGTGGGGCCCAGCGATCTGTGTTTTAACAAGCCCTCCCAGGGATCGCACTGCCCACTGGAGCGTGAGAACCACTGACGGAACAATCGTCATGACTCAGACTTTGCCCCGCTGCACTTGGACAGAGCAATAGCCTGGGCCCAGCTGGGGGGACTCCTGGCTTATTTTCAGCCCAAGAACCTCCCTGCTAGCAGCTCTGTGCTTCAAGGAGCTGAGGCAACCTCTAGCTGCAGAAAGCAGAATGTCATTCTGACTTAGCCCTCCTAGTACGTGGCACCAGGCTGAGAACCCCTGGGGGGGAGCATGGCGCCAGATGGCACACATTCAGTTTTGATGGGGTGTTTGGATGATGGGCTTCTCACAGCAGAGCTGAGTGTGGGCTTGACTCTCCCTGGGTGAGGGGCTGGCTCCAGGTTCCATGGCCCCACCACCCCGTGCTGTGGCAGGTGTGGCGATGTACTCTCCCTAGCTGGAAAGTGCTCGAGGGATGCAGTTGAGGCAGAAATGGGGGTGGATAGGTATAGAACTTTCCAGAGCCCGTGACTTTCCCTTCATGAGAGGCTCCTATGTCCAGACGTTCGCCATGGGAAGAGAATACGGTAAGTTCCTTCTGTATCCCTGACATGTTCTCTGACCATGTGGCCCTGGGAAAGTTAGTTAACCTTCTCTAGACCACAACTGCTTCATAAGTGACTTTGGAGCAGTCATACCTTTCCACTACTGCATCAGAATATTTATTCACTTAATAAATATCTATTGCATACTTACCATGTACCGTTTGGTGCAGAAATTTGTAACTGCGAATTAAAGATGCATGACACAAAGTCAGCTGGAAACACACATACACACACTTGTCTATAATATAATGTGGTAAATGCTACATGTGGTCTGATGGGAGCCCAGACAAGGAACTGCAGAAGATGTCTGCCTGGTTTCATTCCACTTATTCTAACAGCAGCACCTAAGCCAGCATCAGGTAACGAGGCCTCTTGCATAGACCCAGGCTTGGTGAATGTGTCCAGCAAGCAGCACGGCTCTCGCCTGGTGAGGGCTGGGCCCTGGGGCTGGGCTAGTTCCATCACCATGTCCCTGGAATTACATTTTTGAGCTAATGAAGCAGAGGCTGAAAAACACGTGCGTTCCATTTTTGCTAACGGGGAGGTATGGAAAGACTACCTATCTGCTTCTGTTCCCTGAATCCCAGAACTGCTTTCTGAGAAATGATTGTTCAGCTTTTCCTTCAGTTCGGGGAGGACCCAATACACTGCCAACGAACACCCTCTTGCCGTCCAGAGTTTTTCTGTTGCTTGCATCCAGGGAATTCTAACTAACACAGGGATTGTTAGGACCAAATGAGCAAAAGTAGATTCACCGTGAAGCTCTCTGAGCTTGGGCCTCGGGACTCTCACTTGCATGAATCCCTTCCAAGGTGCTCAGAGGAGCCCAAGCAAGGTGTTCACATGGTCAAAGGTTTTCATCACACAGCAAAAGTGAGTTTTAATAACAACTGGTTAAGATCACAGCTTCTATCCAACCTGGCTTCTATTTAATCACATTGCTCTTTGTCCTGGATGATAATGGAGTGGCCAAAGTCATCATGACACTTCAGCTAAGGGGAAGCCAAGTTCGCAAGACATTTAGTTGGAGAATAATTATTAGATATTCAGTCATTTTCAGATGTAGCAAAGTTATTGCTAGTCTTTCCACTTCAGGAAAACCACAGGTTTTATGCATCCTAAGCCATCTATAATTTAGAAAAAAAAACAAATTTTAATCAACCATATTAGAGGAATGACTAGATTATATTGCTATTTCTTTGTTGAAAATTATGTCATAAAACTTGCCATATGAAGAGGTGATAAAAGAACATGCATCCCCCAAAAACAAGCTAGAGAAAAATAAGGTAGAGGCATATCAAGCAATTAATTAATAAAATTAATAAAATAAACTGATAAAAATATTAATGATTTGTAATACAGTATTGTATTGGTCAGTTTTTCACAACTTGAATTTGTTGTGATTTTTCTCGTTCTAAATAAATATTCATATTCATGTTCACATCTAATTTTGTTCCTTTCTTTTAAAAGAAGTCATCCCAAATTAAGAATCAGATCCCACATAACGTGATCCAGCCCTGCAGATAAAATTATGTATGGGATGGTCCTTTGGAAACCGTGACTGGTTGTGTCAAGGTAAAGAATGACATCTTCAGGGGCACCCGGGTGGCTCAGTTGGTTAAGTGTCTGCCTTCAGCTGAGATCATGATCCCGGGGTCCTGGGATGGAGCCCCACATCAGGCTCCCTGCTCAGTGGGGAGCTGTTTCTCACTCTCCCTCTGCCATTCTCTCTGGGTCAAATAAATAAATAAAAACTTTAAATAAAAAAGAATGACATCTTCATCCAACAACCTGGGAGCTGAGTTTATGCCAGGAACTCCGTAGACACTGAGGATCCAAAGTGGAAAAATCCAGTGGTTCCCAAACCCAGCTAAGGAGCAGAACTCTTAAACTATGTAGATTTCTAGGTCCAAATGAGACTCACTGAGTCCAACCATTGGGATGGAGCCTATGAATCTATATTTTAAACAAATTTCCCTAGGTGATTCTTATGCAGCCAGAGAAGGACTGTCCTCCACATAATCCCGCTACTGAGTCATAGGGTAGCTCTATTTTTAACTGTTTGAGGAACTGCCATACTGTTTCCCCGAGTGGCTGCACCAGTTTGCACTCCCACCAACAGTGCAAGCGGGTTCCCCTCTCTCCACATCCTCGCCAACACTTGCCGTTTCTTGTGTTTTTGATTTTAGCCATTTTGACAGGTGTGAGATGATAGCTCATCGCCTCTATTTTTACAGGTGTGGAGACAGAGGCCCGGAGAGGTGAAGCCGCCTGCCCGAGTCCCACAGCGAGGTGGCAGACCGAAGCACCAAACCCCAGCGGTCTGACTCCAAGTTCACATTCTTCCCACCGTGATACACACCACCTCCATTTAATCACACGCACAACCCTGGGGGCCATCAGCCTCCAGAACCTCGCTATTCAAAGTGGGGGGTGGAGGACCAATGGCGGGGGGGTCACCGGGGAGCTTGTTAGAAGTACAGAATCTGGATCTGTGGAATCAGAATGTGCATTTTAAGAAGGTGCTGGGGGATCTGTGTGCAGGGTGGAGTGAGAGGAGCCCACTCTGGAGAAGCGGGGCAGGTGAGGAAGGAAGTTCCTTGGTACAGATACAGGCCAGCCTCATCCACGGGGGTTTAGGATTTAGTGAAAACATTCTTCTCCAACTGGCATGCCCCACACTCATCAGGGAGGAATTCCCAGAAACGTAAAGAAGGATACTATTCCCAGTGAAATCTCTCACTCAGAGGTTCTGTTTCTCCCACTGACCTTGTTTTGAACTTCTAAACCAATATGGTAGCACGTGTGGCAACTGACCCTTGAAATGGGGCTAGTCCAAATTGAGATGCGATGGAAGTATAAAACATCAGATTTTGAAGACGTGTTATTAAAGGGAATAATAACTTTTTACCGATAATTGTTCAGATTGCATGTTGAAAAGATAATATTTGGGATACATTGGGTTAGATCAAATGTATCATTATAATTAATTTTACCTTTTTATTTATTTTAAGTGTGGCTTCTAAAACATCGGAAATGACATTTGCCAAAGGACAGCAAGCACTGGTGGCTTATATTATATTTCTGTTGGACAGCATGGCCCTAACTCTTGTGCTTCAGGAAGACTGACATTTCTCTACTTTTCTATCCAATGATGAAAGGTGACAGCAGATTCTGACTCTGAGGAAGTTCACGGGTCAGCAATTCCCTTGAGATCAGGTTGGTGTCCTAGCAAGCTGCCTTCCCCAGGACGGAGCCATGGACTGACGAAATGGCAGAGCTGGTCTCTATGTGCATGAGGGCTTTGGATCTGGGGCTGGGAGAGGAGTCTGTTCACAGCTTCTGGGAAGCAGGGCAGGAGAGCTGGAGAAGGAAGGACGTCTCGGTGATTCAGAGGCTTCCACGGTGCTGGGGAAGGTAGGCGTATCTCCCATGGCTTGGCTGCTTGAAGGTAACAGCTCTATTTGCCTCCTTGAGTCCTTCTCGGTTCAGGACAGCTTAGCTGTCTCACGAGGTAACTTGGCAGAGAATCCATAGATGGAATATATACTATATTGCATCTCAGTGAATTATTCCCGTAAAGGTGACTAGGACAAAAAACCACAGAGCAAGGCTTCTTTTCTATACCGTTGCCTTTCAAACAAACAAGCCGGGATTATATACAAGGCAAACCAAGTGGGGAGAGTGAACTGGGCGCTTCCTGGAGACCAGAGCTGCAGACCATATGGAGCTTTCGAGGCCTGCCAAGGTCCGCTTCATGGTGAAATAGCTTTCAGCTGCTCCTGCAAACTACGGCTCTCAGCCCTGTTCAACAGCTTAGTTTCTGAGCCCGAGAAGGGGGGAGATCCCTGAAGCCTGCAATTTAAAAACCAAAACAAAACCTTGCTCAAAGTGTTCCAGCTTTTCCTGTCCTAACACAGACAGCTGCTTTGTGAGGCTCATGAAGGTTACTGCTATAGAATATTTTAAATAGGAAGGGAGTTCCTATGACTTCCTACTGAATGAGAAGGAGGCCCATTGTCTTGGGGTTGGTGAATTACAAAGCACGGATTATATGGAAGACACTCTATGATGTTCTTCATGAAGTGACGGTAGCTGCGAGGAAGGGACAAAATGCTGGCATCAGGAGATGAACCCCAGGCATGGTGTTTATTTTGTGGGTTGGATATTAATTATACCCAAGCAATGTGATAAGCTCTCCTGTAAAATAATGAGGGAATGAGGGAGACCCTGTGCTCTCGGGAGAGAAACAGAAAGCAAGCCACACCAACGTTATTAGGTATTTGGCAACATAATTTTGTGCTGGTGGGTAGGAAAGAAAATCCTTTAAGAAGACTTGAAGGAGGCTGTTACGGATTATTTGTTAGAATGTAGTAATGTCTTGTAGGGGGTAGAAGAGTGATAACAAGAGCCACCTTTGTGGGAACACACTCTACACCGGACCCTGCCCCAGGCCCTCTCACATATTCGTTCTGATTTTCACATCAGGCCCGCCAGAGAGGTGTTCTCCACTTCTGCTTTGTGTCAATTCTCTTTCCAAAGACAGGCTCTGTGGTTAAGCTGGGTTAAAGGAAAGAGGTGAAGCCACGTAGAGAGAAAGGAAATGTAAAAAGGCATCATGTTTGTCATTTTTTGCATGACTATTAGGGTCTTGCAGGAAATTATGTTGATGCCACAGAGAACCTGGAAACGTCTTTTGAGATAAGCTATCCCAGAGGTCATGGAACGGAAGTTCTCACAGACAAAATTAAGATACTTGAATCAATTGAAAACACGCAGCAAGTAGCCAGGGACAAGGGTTGGGATAGGGTGGTACACAGGGGCTGGGGTGCCCTGTAGGACAGCTGTAGGAGGGGAGGGTCACCCCGCTGGGGTCCTGGGTTAGGCGATGTTTACTTGCTCCTTCTTTCTCTTTGCCACATCAGCCTTTCTCACTGATGTGTGGCTGCAAAGGCGAAGTCGAGGTTTGAGCAAGGGAGCCCCAAAGGTAGAAAATATGTGGGGGCCAAAATACACACTTGCTTCCTGAGACAGATGTAGGAATCAGTACCTTTGGCCACAGCGATAGCTTGCCAATCAGCCCGACGAGCAGCTCTGGATTGTTCTTGTGTTTTGTGATCAGAGGACATATGGGAACAGAATGGGTATCACCAATGGGAGGCCGGATTAGAACTCGGAATACCAAAGGCCTCATAGGCCTCATATGTATTTAGTGTTTCACAAATATTTGGTGCCTTATGATTATCCAGTTTCTCTTGGCCCTTCCATTCCTTTCTATGTTCAACTGATGTGCTCTACCCACTAACTTATATTTATCTAACATATTCCATGAATTCGGACTATGTCTCACACTCTCTTTGCTTACTCATTATACTTAACACATCTCATGAGTTTCGCACCTTCTATGGTAGAATAGAAGAATATTGGGCCATCCCCAAATAACACTGGACATGCACATCACAGCTGATTCATGCTGACCATTCCTGTTGGGATAGAAGCCCTCTTAACCTCTCAAGTTAGACCTGGCCTGTCTTGTTTATTGCTGTATCTTCAACGTTTCATATATGATGAGTGCTCTTTAAATTGTTGAATGAGTGAATGAACGTCTTAGAGATGGGGAAATACAGAGGGAATAATTAGGGTAAAGAAAGGAAGCAGCTCACGAATCAAAATCTCCCTCTGCTAAAAAGCCACGGGTCCCAGGGCCACAGGGACCTCCCTCGTCTTTATTTTAATCAGCCCCGTGCCTCTGCTAGAGCAGCGGCTCTGAAACGCGTGGCCCCAGAGCAGCCGCAATAGCCGCTGGGAACTTGGTAGAAATACAAACGCTCAGCTCCCCCAGACGGCTCCCCCATCTACTGAATCCGAAACTCGGAGGGTGGGCCCAGCAATCTGTATTTTCACAAACCTTCCAGGTGTTGCCAGGCAGGCTCAAGTTTGAGAGTCACTGTGCTAGAATACTGTGGCATTAAAGAGTTTAATTTCAAGACATTTGCCTTCCAGGATACTGTGTTTCTCCCCTCTGGAAACAGGGGTCCAGTTTCATTTGTTTATCAATGAAACCGCACGTGTTTGCAGCCTCCCAGGGTGACGATGCTTCCTTGCTGACGAATGCTACCTGAGCAAGACCTGCTTGGACCCCAGAGGCTGGGCAGGACGTATGTGCCGGCTCTGCCTAGAGTGCAAAACCAACCAGGGAAACAGGGAGGAGAGGACGGTGGAAGAGGGAAGGACAAAGCCAGCCACATGCGGGGATTTCTCTCTAAGGCTCACCCAGGAAGCCCGACGGGCATGTGCTTTATAAAGAGCGTCTGTGTTTTCAGCTTTCCTGTCTCCACCAGCAGATGCAACTGGGGCCCAATTTGTGGTAACCCTTTCATACAGGGAAAGAAGGGCCTGGAAAGGAATTCAGCATCATGTGCTTAAAATAGCCAAGCATCGGGGCACCTGGTGGCTCAGTCGGGTGGCTCAGTCGGTTAAGCATCTGCCTTCGGCTCAGGTCATGATCCCCGGGTCTTGGAATTGAGTCCCGTGTCAGGCTCCCTGCTCAGTGGAGAGACTGCTTCCCCCTCCTCCCTGCTTGTGCTCTCTCTTGCTATCTCTGTCTCTCTCTCTCAAATAAATAAATAAAATCTTAAATAAAATAGCCAGGCATCATGTTTCACTTTCCATGAATTTTGCTCTTTGGAACCACAAATATATTTTTTAATAATACTGTGCTTATTTTTATTATAAAAGTAATATGTTCATTGCAGAAAATTTGGAAAACATAGACAAGTACAAAGAAGAAAATTTAAATCATCCATTACCCATTGGTCAAAGATGACCACTCTCAATATTTTGGGGTATTGCATTTGAAATAGAAAAATACATGATAGATGTTTTTATAATATTTTTACAGAGTAGGAAATCTCCATTTTGTTTTCTTATTTAATATTATACAATTCTTTATAAGCATTATTTTAATGGGTACAAAATATTTTATTATAGGGATTTTACTTAGCCTTTTTTCCCATTAGTAGATGGTTGTTTCCAGTTTAAGGCTAATATAAATAACATCTTTGGGTCTTTTTTTGCATCTCGAATTACTTTCTTGGATTGATTTTCTAGAAGTGGGATTTCTGGATCAACTGGCATTCTGTGGGTCTAGTATGAGGTAGAAGGGAGGGGCTGTGTCTGGTCAGGAATGAGCATGAAACCAGCTGTCCAGGGAACTAGGCTCCACCCCATGTTTGCCAGAGATTTGCCAGGGGTCTAGAACAAGTCACTTTTTCTCTCTGAATGTGAGTGTTCTCATTGTTAAATGAAGGAGAGGGAACAGGTCCTTGCACATCAGACAGAAGTACTGTGCCACTGAGCTGAACTCTGTAAAGCATTCCTTTTATATTAAACTCAGGGATATTATGGAGCAATTGTAAAACTGACGTGTAAAAAACAAAATTAAAAAAAAAAAAAAGATACAATCCGGGACTTCCCGCTTGTCTTTAGCCAGTTAGATTTTTCCCGCAGACCTCCCTCAAAGTTTGTGCTTGCTCTCTTTGGCCAATAAGGGTATGTCCGTGGAAAAGACTGAGGATTGGACTGGGTGATCTTCCACATTGCTTGCAGTCTGGATAATCTGTGCATAGACAGTTCCTGGCATAGAAGCTACAATATATTTGGCACATCTTTCGGGTCTATGATTTAGTCTTCATCCTGGGATTGGGATATTTTCATACATTTTTCTATGGAGCAGCTTCATGTGAACTCAGGTTTTAAAAAAATCCTGAATGTATTTTTAAAACCTGATCCATCTGCCCTTTGCCTGCAGCTATTCCATCATACATCACACTGGTTCACAGAAGCTCATCTTCAGGCACTTCTTTTTTTATTTAAATTCAATTAGCCAACATACAGTACATCATTAGTTTCAGATATAGTGCCCAGTGATTCATCAGTTTTGCATATATCACCCAGTGCTCATCACATCAGGTGCCCTGCTTAATGCCCATCACCCAGTTACCCCATCCACCCACCCACCTCCCCTCCAACAACCCTCAGTGTGTTCCCTACAGTTAAGAGTCTCTCATGGTTTGTCTCCCTCTCTGATGACTTCCCATTCTGTTTTCCCTCCCTTCCTCCATGGTCCCCTGCCCTGTTTCTTATATCACGTACTTCTTCACTCACACAGAAACATTTATTCTTGTTAACACGATTACATCAGACAACATTACAATATGCCAAGTACAAAGATGAATAAGATATCATCTCTACCCCCATATTCTAGGAGTTAATCATTATTTCTCATCAAGCATCCCAGAAAAGACCCAATGTCAATAAGGGTCATTTAAAATAAGAAGCGTTCAGAGGGCGCCTGGTTGGCTCAGTTGGTTAAGCATCTGCCTTTGGCTCAGGTCATGATCCCAGGGTTCTGGGATCAAGCCCCACATCAGGCTCCCCACTGAGCCTGCTTCTCCTCTCCTCCCTGCCCCTGCTCTCTTTTGCTATCTCTGTCTCTCTGTCTCTCTCTCTGAAGTAAATAAAATATTTTTAAAAATACAATTAAAAAATTTAAAAAGATTTAAAAGGAAGTGTTCATATCAAATATGTTTGGAAAGTGCTGAGTGAAAGCAAGTTAAGCAGCTTTATTTACTTGGAGGACTTTTCAGAGCCTTTAATATACTAATCTGCATTGTGAATCCTGAACGGGGACATAAAACATGCCGTGTTCCTAAAGTTATTTGTTTAGGAGACTCTTCACCGTGGAACATCTCCAGGAGCCAGACACCCATGGCACACAATTTGAGAAATGCTTGTGTAGTAAAATCTAACGAGAGCATTTACTCAACCAATAGATGGTAGTTGTATCGATAAACCATGATATACAGAGGAAATTGAAGACAGATACTTCCTCTTGAAGAGCTTTCAATCTAATAGGAAGGAGAGTTCTGAAACACGCACAGGAAATATGCACACACAAATGAAAATTAGTGTGAAAGTGTGGAGACAAGTGTGCGATCAGCAGAACTATGAAGGGAAACAGATAAAAATTAATCAAGGTAAGTTTCATGGAAGAAATAGGGCTTGGAAACAATTCCTTTCACAAAGATTGCAAAATTATTTTTCTTATGAAAATAGTGTTGTTTATGAAGGAACAACTTTTTTTAAATACAGAAAAGTAAAGAAACACCCCCACCCTGCACATACACACATACATACACATATATACTTATATATTTCCTCGGGGGAGGTTACTCAAAGTAGGAATACCGAGGCAAAGAATAAGGAAAGTTCTGAGGCTTTTGATACATTTTGCCAGGTTGCTTTCCAAAAACTGTAAAGGAGAATTCTCTTTTCTTGCCAAAAGACCTTGCATTTCAGACTGATGCTTTTGTTCACCCTGGTCAGTTCTGGGGTCAAAGCCAGTTTGTGTTACTTTAAAAAATATTGTCTATTATGTTAGATAGGAAATACTATTATGGGTTGGCTTTTAATTAAAAACATATTAAAAATACAAAAGAAAATATGTAACATTAACAAAGATAACAAGGTGTAGACAACTTTACCAGAATTCTCTCTCAGAGAATACTACGTGTGTTGGGAAGAAATGTTTTGATGGCGTGGATGGGGCAGGAATGAGGCACCAAAAAGCATACTCAAATGGGGAAAGATGGTCATTGACCGCTATATCCTTACCTCCTAGAACAATCCTTGACAAATGGCACTGAGTCGATATTTGTTGAACATACAAATTATGGAACGCGCTTTCTAAGGAGCATAGGTTCTAGTAACTGGAGATTCTTTATTTCGCTGAGTCCTTGCCATGAGTTTCCCAGTTTACAGGCAGGAACAGAGGCAGAGCGTGGGACCAACCGAGAGTGGGAGAATTTGAACTTCCCAGGCTAATCCTAGAATGAGGCAGTCAAGAGAAAGGATAGGTACCCCATGGAGAAGAAAAAAGAGGGGGAAAAAGACCATTCTGGGTGGAGACTGGTGTTGAGACAGGACTTTGAAGAAAATGAACAACTTCATTAAAAAAAAACTTTAGGGGCGCCTGAGTGGCTCAGCTGGTTAAGTGTCCAACTCTTGATTTTGGTTCAGGTCATGATCTCAAGGTCATGACACCGAGAGGTCATGACACCAAGCCCCGCATCAGACTCCACTCTAGGTGTGGAGCCTGCTTAGGATTCTCTCTTTCCCTTTGCCCCTCCCCCCTTCAAAAAACTTAAGTTGCTTGCTGTAGGATGGCAACACGAACCCTCGCCTCTGTCTCCTCTTTGAAGGGCTTAGTGAAGGCTGCCTTACTTACTAAAGCTTTTCTGTAAGTGGATTCTCTTGGGGGGAACTCAAAGAGGTGCTGAGTTCCTCATCTATGTGCACCCAGGGAATGCAAGGGGACAGCAAATGGGTACACAGGAGTGGAAGAATGAAGCCACAGGTATATAAGTGAAAAACAATGAGAGAGATCTCTCTCCTAAAAGACACTCCCCCATCTGGTGAGCGGTGCTCCCAGGACTGTTTTAAAGCGCAGGTGTTTTGAGGTGCTGGTGCGGAGTGAATGGCTGGGGTGTTGAATGCCTGTGGGCAAGCACTTGTGCATGTCTTAGTTTTATTGCACATTTCCTGTTGTGCCTTGGTGGAAGAAAATGTCTGTGACTTTTCACACACTACTTCTCAAATGTATAAAATTGCGTGGCTTGCAAACTTTGAGTTTCAAGAACATGTTTCTTTTAAACGTCATACCTAAAAATGAATCCCGTCAGCTTTATAGCACTTCTGTCCCTTATTTTAATTTTGAATTTTGTGAGGCAGCCAATCCGGAGTGGCTTTCGGTTCTCATGGGGCTTTTAGAATTTCATTATCTTTTGATATGTGCACCTGCAATATACATCAGAATGAAAAGGAAACAGCTCTGTTTCCATGCTTGATGTCTACGTTTATGGCAAATGAAAAGTCTGAGCCTGATTGAATTACTTTCATATTTAAAACTGACTCCACACTCCCTTCTTCCATGTCCTTGGTAGCAGCAGAGAGCGCTGTACATTTCACAGGCTGCTGTATAATTCCCTTTTTAAAAAGCTTCAGTGAAGCTAAAAGTGGCTAATGGGCCAACTATTGGAAGCCAGGGCGCAGTAGAGTAGCCAGGACATCAGAGTTCCTGGTTGTTGACTATCTGAGTAGTCTTGCTACCTCCCCACTTCTTCTTCCCTCTCTGACTCAAGACCAAAATTACTCATATCCTTTAAGAACATTTGAAATGTTGGTTCTTAAATTTTCAAGAAAGAAATAGGATTAATTAGCTTTATGGCCACGTTAAAAGCCTGTGCCCATTTAGAGGGCATTGGCATGGCTCTAAACTCACTCTTTTATTCCTGTGAAGTTTTCCTCTTATTATTTGTCTAATTTTTGCATTTCAAATATGATTCATGGTAACATAATAGACAGCATCACACATAGACAGGGGCTTCTTGATTTTCAAGTCTCATGACCTAACTGGTCTTTGGACTGAAGATGACAGGCAGTCTTCAATGTATGGAGTTGTTCTCTATTGTGGCTCAAACAATTGATCTATTCCAATGTTTTCAAATTTTTCTTGGAATGTGATCATGATTTTGAAAATAATATTTTAGATGTGGAACAAGTTTTCTCCCTCTCTCTCTCATAAAATAAAACAAAATAAAAAGTTTCTTAAAAGAATATTCTTCCCATGTGTGCGAAGCACTGAATCTTCCCATTCTATTCTTCTACTTAGAAAAAAAAATTGGGGGTGCCTTGGTGGTGCAGTCGTTAAGCGTCTGCCTTCGGCTCAGGACGTGATCCCAGCGCTCTGGGATCAAGCCCCGCGTCAGGCTCTTCCACTGAGAGCCTGCTTCTTCCTCTCCCACTCCCCCTGCTTTTGTTCCCTCTCTCCCTGGCTGTGTCTCTCTCTCTGTCAAATAAATAAATAAAATCTTTAAAAAAAATTGTTCTTCCCTTCCCATCTTTTTTCTTTAATTAAGTTTTAAATTTTAATTTCAGTATAGTTAACATCCAGTGTTATACTAGTTTTGGGTGTGCAATATAGTGATTCAACAGTTCTACACTTTACTCAGTGCTCGTCATGATAAGTGCCCTCCTTAATCCCCATCCCCTATTTCACCCCTCCCCCCACCTGCCTCCCCTTTGGTAACCACCAGTTTGTTCCCTATAATTAAGAGTCTGTTTCTTGGTTTGCCTCTCTCTCTCTCTTCCCCTTTGCTCATTTATTTTGTTTCTTAAATTCCACATATGAGTGAAGTCATGAGGTATTGATCTTTCTCTGACTCGTTTATCTCACTCAGCATTATACTGTCTAGCTCCATCCATGTTGCAAATGGCAATATTTCTTATCTTTTTCATGGCTGAATAATATTCCATTGTGTGTATATACCACATCTTCTTTGCCCGTTCATCTATCAATGGATACTTGGGCTGCTTCCATAATTTGGCAATTGTTAATAATGCTGCAATAAACAAAAGGGTGCGTGTATCCTATTGAATTAATGTTATTGTATTTTGGGGGGTAAATACCCAGTGGTGCAATTACGGGATCTTTGAGGAAACTCCATACAGTTTTCCACAGTTTGCATTCCCACCAACAGTGCACATCTCACCACATTTCTCCACATCCTCACCAACACTTGTTATTGACTTTAGCCATTTTGACAGGTGTGAGGCAGTATCTCATTGTGGTTTTGATTTGCATTTCCCTGATGACAAGTGATGTTAAGCATCTTTTCATGTGTCTGTTGGCCATCCGTATCTCTTCTTTGGAGAAATGTCTGTTCATGTCTTCTGTCCATTTTTTAATTGGATTATTTGGTTTTGAGGTGTTGAGTTGTATCAGTTCGTTCTATATTTTGGATACTAACCCTTTATCAGATATGTCATTTGCAAATATCTTCTCCCATTCAATAGGTTGCCTTTTAGTTTTGCTGATTTTTTCCTTCACTGTGAAGAAGATTTAAATTTGTTGTAGTCCCAATAGTTTATTTTTGCTTTTATTTCACTTGCCTCAGAAGACATATCTAGAAAGATGTTGCTACAGCTGATGTCAGAGACATTACTGCCTGTGCTCTCTTCCAGGATTTTTATGGTTTCAGACATCACATTTACGTTTTTAACCCATTCTGTTTACTTTTGTGTATGGTGTAAGAAAGTGGTCCAGTTTCATCCAGCATGTAGCTGCCCAGTTTTCCCAAGACCATTTTTGGGGGCAAACTCTTCTTCCCTTTGCATATTCTTTCCTCCTTTGTCAAAAATTAATTGATCTGGGGCGCCTGGGTGGCTCAGTCGTTAAGCGTCTGCCTTCGGCTCAGGGTGTGATCCCAGCGTTCTGGGATCAAGCCCCACATGGGGCTCCTCCTCTGTGAGCCTGCTTCTTCCTCTCCCACTCCCCCTGCTTGTGTTCCCTCTCTCACTGGCTGTCTCTCTATGTCAAATTAATAAATAAAATCTTTTAAAAAATTAATTGACCATATAATTGTGGGTTTATTTCTGAGTTTTCTATTCTGTCCCATTGATCTATGTGTCTATTTTTGTGCTGGCATCATACTGTTTTGATTACTATGGCTTTGTAATATAACTTGAAGTCCTGAATTGTGATACTTCCAGCTTTTTTTTTCTTTTTGAAAATTGCTTTAGCTATTCAGGGTCTTTTGTGTTTCCATACAAATTTTAGTATTGTTTGTTCTAGTTCTGTGAAAAATGCTGTTGGTATTTTGATAAGGATTGTATTAATTGTGTAGATTGCATTGAGTAGTATAGACATTTAAACAATATTTGTTCTTCCAATCCATGAGCATGGAATGTCTTTTCATTTCTTTGTGTCATCTTCAATTTCTTTCACCAATGGTTTTCATTTTTCAGAGTACAGGTCTTTCACCTCTTTAGTTAAGTTTCTTCCTAAGTATTTTATTCTTTTTGGTGCAACTGTAAATGGGATTATTTTCTTAATTTCCCTTTCTGTTGTTTCATTATTAATGTATAGAAATGCAACAGATTTCTGCACATTAATTTTTTTATCCTGTGACCTTACTGAATTCGTTTATCATTCCTAATAGTTTTTTGGTAGACTCTTTACAGTTTTCTGTATATAGTATCATGTCATCTGCAAATAGTTAAAGTTTTCCTTCTTCCTTACCAATTTGGATTTCTTTCATTTCTTTTTGTTGTCTGACTGTTGTGGCTAGGATGTCCAGCACTCTGTTGAATAAAAGTGGTGAGAGTGGACATTCTTGTCTTGTTCCTGACCTTAGGGAAAAAGCTCTCAGTTTTTTCCCATGAAGTCTGATGCTCACTGTGGGTTTTCATATAAGGCCTTTGGTATGTTGAGGTGCGTTCCTTCAACCTACTTTGTTGAGGGTTTTTATCATGAATGGGTGTTGTACTTTGTCAAATGCTTTTTCTGCATGTATTGAAATGATCACATGGTTTTTATACTTTCCCTTATTGATATGATGTGTCATGTCGGTTGATTTGCAAATATTGAAATACCCTTCCATCCTAGGAATAAACCCCTCTAAATCATGGCGAATGATTTTTTTTTAATGTATTGTTGGATTTGATTTGTTAGTATGTTGTTGAGGATTTTTGCATCTCTGTTCATCAGAGATATTGGCCAGTAGTTCTCTTTTTTGGTGGTATCTTTATCTGGCCTAAAAGCATGAATTTGGAAGTTTTCCTCCCACTTCTATTTTTTTGAATAGTTTGAGAAGAATAAATATTAACTCTTCTCTAAATATTTATTAGAATTCATCTGTGAATCCTTCTGGCCCTGGACAAATTGTGTTGGGAGTTTTTTTATTACTGATTCAATTTCATTGCTGATAGTTAGTCTGTTCAAATTTTCTATTCCTCCAGCTTCGGTTTTGGTAGGTTAAGTGTTTTAGGAATTTATACATTTCTTCTAGGTTGTCCAATATGTTGGCATATAGTTTTTCATAATATTCTCTTAAAATTGTTTGTATTTCTGTGATGTTGGTTGTTCCCTCTCCTCTTTCATTTGTGATTTTATTTCAGTCCTCTCTCTCTCTCTCTCTCTCTTTTTATGAGTCTGGCTAGAGGTTTATCAGTTTTGTTGACCTTTTCAAAGAACCAGCTCCTCATTTCACTGACCTGTTCTATTGGGTTTTTTAGTTTCTATATCATTTATTTCAGTCCTAATCTATATCATTTTCTTCCTTTTGCTGGGTTTGGATTTTGTTTGTTCTTCCTTCTCTAGCTCTTTTAGGTGTAAGTTTAAGTTGCTTACTGAGATTTTTCTTGCTTCTTGAGGTGCGCCTAGTGCTATAAACTTGCCTCTTAGAACTGCTTTAGCTGCATCCCCAAGATTTTGGATTGTTGTGTTTTCATTTCCATTTGTTTTCATGTACTTTTTAATTTCTTCTTTGATTTCTTGATTGACCCATTCATCATTTAGTAGCATGTTATTTAACATCCATGTATTTCTGCTCTTCCCAGACTTTTTTCTTGTGGTTCATTTCTTAATTTTTAAAGCATTGTGGTCAGAGAAGATGCATGGTATGACTTTGATCTTTTTGAATTTGTTGAGATTTGTTTTGTGGGCTAATATGTGATCTATTCTGGAGAATGTTCCATGTGTATTTGAAAAGAATGTGTATTCTGCTGTATTAGGATGGAATGTTCTGAATATGTATGTTAAATCCATCTGTTCTAGTCTGTCATTCAAAGCCATGTTTCCTTGTTTAATTTATGTATAGATGATCTGTCCATTGATGTAAGTGTGGTGTTACAGGACCCTACTATTATTATATTACTATCATTTAGCTTCTTTGTATTTATTATTAACTGGTATATTTCTGCTCCCATACTGGGTGCATAAATGTTTACAATTGTTATATCTTCTTGTTAGATTGTCCCCTTCATTATTATATAGCATCCTCCTTTGTCTCTTGTTACAGTCTTTGTTTTAAAGTCTATTTTGTCCAATATAAGTATTGCTACCCCACTTTCTTTTGACATCCATTTGCATGACAGGTATTTCTCCATCCTCTCACTTTCAATCTACAGGTATCTTTAGGTCTAAAATGGGTCTCTTGTAGGCAGCAAATAGATGGGTCTTGTTGTTTTGCCTTGTTCTTTCATTTGGGACATATTCCTCTATTTCCTCATTTTGTCCAATTCTCTGTCCATTTCTCTGTGTTAGGAAAGTCAGCCAAATCTCCTGCTCTTGAAGGTAATGGCCTTATGAAGAAGAGGGCCTGTAATACTCAGCAGTGCAGTGTCCCCTCTCCCCCAGGACCTGGTGCTTCAATTTCTCCTCTGTGTGTTGCCTATGCCCTGCTATTGTGTACTGGCCACTTTTTCCTTTAGTCCAGTCATCTACAGAGGCTCTCTTTGCCTGTTGTGGACGGTGTTTGGTGGGGTAGGGTGAATTTTAACAAGATGTGCACTGGCCTGTTTGTGAAATGAGACCTGCTGACACCTCCATCTCCAGAACCAAGGCCCCACAAAACCCACAGGTTGGAGATGTGGTCTTGGCGGGGTTCTTGCTGGTCTCCTGGCAGGGGGTGGGAGGTACCCACAGTGCTGGGACTTAGGCAAGCATGACTGGAAAGAGCAGATCCCATGAAGCATAAGGGAGTGGGTCTTGGTGTAAGCAAGTTAGGTAGTGAGTATTGGCATCATGCTGGTTGCCACAAGTGGCCCTGTGTTTATGCTGGGGTGCGAGGGAGGGAGATGGTGCCTGCCAGTTCCTTTGTTCCTGGAAAGGCCTCCCTACAATCACTGTTTCTCTGGGGCATGCTCCAAAATGAGTAAATAACTCTCCTTCATATGTGCCCAAGACGTTTTTCAAACTGCTGCTTCTATGCCGTATCTCTGAGGGATGTTTGTCGTGCTATGTCCTGAAGGGCAGGGACTCAGCTTCCTCATGGCCTCTGGGCTCTCTCAGAGCCAAGATCACTGATTTTTAAAATTCCAGGCTTTAAGTCCTGCTGGTTGTAAGAACTCATGAAATTTGGCCCTTCTCGTTTTCAAAGACAAATGTTATGCGGATTCATTTTCCCTGTGTGGGCTCCCCGATGTGATAGTCTATTTCTCACCTTTCTCCGCACCACTGGCTCCTTCCAACTGTGGGCCACAGTCTCTCTTGCTCCCAAACCACATCTTCCCCCCTTCCTACCTCTTTGATGTGGCCTCTTCTCTACCTTTGGTTGTGAAGTTTGTTCTGCAAGTCTTAGGGTTGCTTTCTGGGTTATTTATGCTGACATGACTGTTATCTAGTTGTATCCATGGGACAAGTGAGCTTGGGGTCCTCCTACTCCACCATCTTCCCAGCCTCCAGCAACGTTCCCTTCCCATCTGAGGTATTTTGTTAAATACACATTTTCTAGCCTTAACCAAAAAAAAAAAAAAAAAAAAAAGAAGATACAGAAATGATGACCATTATTATGAGGAACATAAGAAATGTTGGTAAAAATACTGATTAAACAGAGATACAACCAACAACAATTCATTGTAGGAAATTCTATAGGACAAATGGCCCTCCTCCTTCAAGGAATAAATCTTTTTTTAAAGATTTTATTCATTTATTTTAGAGAGAGAGACAGAGCACAAGCAGGAAGGGGGGCAGAGGGAGAGGTAGAAGCAGACTCCCCACTGAGCAAGGAACCTGGTTCAGGGCTCAATCCAAGTGCCCTTGAGATCAGGACCGAGCCAAAGGCAGCTGTTTAACCAACTGAGCCACCCAGGCGCCCCCAAGAAATAAATCTTAAGGGCAAAAAAAAAAAAGGAAGGACAGACCTACAGAAACATCAACCAAATGTATTACAGGAAATTTTTGATCCTGATTTGACAAACCAGCTGTTTAAAAAATGATGATGAAAAGGCAAAATGATGGAAAGAGTAAAACGACCAGTCATTGCTAGGTGTTGGGGAGACTAGGCAGAGCACAGGGCCCGGGGGGCAGTAAGAACGCTCTGTGTGATACAGTAATGGTGAATACGTGTCATTACACATTTGGCCAAACGTATAGAATGCACGGCACCAAGAGTGAACTCTAATGCCGAATATGGATTTGGGGTGATTATCATGTGCCAATAGGGTCATCAGTTGTAACAAATGTACCACTTAGGTAGGGAGGATTGATCATGGGGGAGGCTGTACAGCGGCAGGGGCCATACGGGAAAGCTCTGTATCTTCCTCTTAATTTTGCTGTGAATTTAAAACTTCTCTTTAAAAAAGTCTTTTAAAAAATGATGAGAAAATTAAATTTGAACATTGTCTATTTGATGGTATTAAGATATTGCTATGAATTTGGCTGAGTGTACATGTTATATTTTTTAAATAAGGCTCTTAGAATTTAGAGATACCACTTACCAAAGGATTTCATGTAAAAATTATAATTGCTTTGAAATGTAGTCTGATGTTTATGGAAGAGCAGAGAGGAGAATACATCTGTGTATAGATGAAAAGAGATTGGCTCTGAATTAATCATTGTCAAGCTGGGTGATTGGTTCATGGGTTTATTATAGGCTTATTAAACTAATCTCTCTACTTTTGAATTTTGAAATTTCCATAATAACAAGTTTAAAACAGCCAAAGCCACAATGTTTCAGATAAAGTTATCAAGCAGCATCAAGAGAGCTTGGGGGCCACAGTGGGCCCAGGCTGGGAAAATGACTGCTCAGAAAGAGCTGGCTGAAGCCCAGGGTGGAGGGGGGCAGCAGGGATGAAGATTGTGCTCAGGCTATTGTCAGAGCAAAAATGCTGTTTTCTTTGCCCAAATCTGGGCCACCTGGAAGAGAGAGCAGACCCGTGGTCTGAAGTTGCAGTTGGAGGGCTTAGCAAGGGGAATCAGAGTCCACAGATGCATTTCAAAAACAAATAAGGAAAAGTTTAGAACAGCCATCAGCTTTATACACTCCTGTCCTTGCTTACGTGCCCTCTCTGACTGGTGTCTTCACTTTGAGTGTAAAGCAAAGCAAGATGCCCTCTTGGTCCCTAGAGTCAGAACCTCCAATCATTCGTCAAATAGCTCATCTGGTGAAATGATGTCGCTTGCCCAGGGCACCCTGCCCACAGCCAGAGCTCTGCTGAAATGCGGTGAAGCACATGGCTGGGGCACTACCCTAATTTTTTTAACCATTGACCCCCTTCACCCATTTAATGTTTTGTTTCTTTCCATGTTACTAGGCTAGCACAACCTTTTTAACATCTCTCCAGCACACATTTCAAGTATTCATATGGATGTATTACTCAAACTATATCCTTGAAGGGCTCATGATCTCGTAAGAGAGGAAACTATCATCAAAGCAAAAACCAAACACACAAAAAAGAAACTCAGCTTTCTACTTCTGCCAGGGCCCGAGGAAACCAACACCAAATTACATGGGTGCCAGGCAAACACCCCTCTTCTGTCTTTGACTTTCCCACCTCCTCTGCTTCAATCCTAGAGGACCTGGGGCAACTTGAGGGTGGGGTACAGACATGTGGGGGGTGAACCTCATCAAGCAGGCCTGTGGGGGCGGTGGGGGCATAACGTGTAAGGGTCGGGGAACCTTCACGTCAAAGGAAAGAAAGTTTCCGCTCTTACATGTGACTAAACAGTTTAACCATAAAGGTGCTACCATTCTTCCAATGAAAATAAACAGATACATCACGAGATCTGAGAAAAACATAATCCCACAAAACAAGCTGGAATAGTGAGAGGGGGTAATAATTGGGTTGTGTTCTCCTGAACTCACCAGTTCTACCAAGACAACTGACAACGTTAAGTGATGTGGGACATGCAGTGTATTCCAGCTTCGCAAAGATACACTGCTTTGCCCTGGTCACCGCCAACCCGATGAGATAGAGAAAACATTACTCCCCAGATATAGGGGGAGCTTTGCATTTATTTGGCAGAAATACTTGGATAACTCACTGGAACATATTCAAACAACAGGAGTGACTCTAAGCTCCTGGACAAGGGTAGGAGATGGGGACAAAGGAGCCAAAACAAAAGAAGGAGAGGTGTGTACTGTACAAAGTGACCTCCCACCCCAGCCCTTCGAACCTGCAGTTGCCTAGAAGCTCAGTTAGGTCTGGCATTCCCTCCAGGGAATCAGTGAAGGGCAAAGGTCAGTGTAAGACCCTCAGCTAATCTACCCGATACTTTTGTACAAATTAGAAATGGAAGCCCCTTGGGTAAAACAAGTGACAAAATGGGGTACCCTGGGGTGGAGGAATGAAGGCACATCCCTCTGGGCTTTCCTCAGAAATCTGAGCTGGAGCTAGCTTTAGTTGCCCCCCCCCCCCCCGGACAGGGCACCTGTGTGCGGCATCCAACCCGGTCCTGCGTCCCGGTGAACAACTGCCCTGGTTCTCAGCCCAGGTTGCTAGAAGGAATGGCACAAATGGACAAGCAGCCAAAAAGCAAAGAAGGCTGTCAAAGCGGAAGCCCTCAAAGCTTTGCAGGAACAATGAGGAAGGGCTGTGGAATTGGGATTTCAGGCAACCTTACACAATCTTACAAGCCAACTTGGTTATATACATGTCAGTTTCTGTGTGCTCTCACCATGGTTTATCTGCTCTTGCCAAATTGTATAAAATTCAGGGGATAAAAATCTCCGGGCTACCTCATCTATCACTGTTCACCATTCCTAATAACTGGATAGAAGAAACGAATCAAAATGAACTAATGAGGTGCGTGGCCTGCCTTGGACTTTTTCTGGAATCCCCCTCTCCTCTCCGCAGCTGGGTCTTAGCCCCTCTCTGCCAGGCAGCAGAGCTGGGGGGGGGGGGGCATGTGTCGACGATCATGTGCAGGGACCCCACCAGCTGCCTCTGCACACTCCACACTTTGTTTAAAGGAGAACCATATGGCAGGTCTAGGTAAGGGTCCCTGAAAGAAAAACAAAATGTGTAGGCAAAGAAAATAAATATGGAGGAGACAGAGACCAAAGCAGCAAGTAAGAAGAGGAGTAGGTATTTGCAGCTGCTGGTGGGAAAATGTGGGGAGCTGGCTGAAATGTGGGTGGGGAAGAACCCCCGCTAGCCGGACCCGCTTCCGCAGCTGAGGTCGGATCAAGGGTGTTTCCCTGGGCTGTGAGCCTGTGCCACGTCTTGTGGCCAGACTCGGACAACTGCTCCCTGCCTTTCCACTCAAACACCCGAGCACATGGGGAGAAGCAAAGGAGAGTGGCCTCGAGTGGAGGGGATGTAGTAGAGGGTGGCTGGAACTCTGGGAAGAGAAGTTTAACTCAAAAGGTGAATGAGTCATGCTGTGAGGCTGGGAGGGCAGAGGCAAAGATGATTAAAGCCACATATCACTAGGGCACCTGGATGGCTCAATCCCTCCAGCATCTGCCTTCGGCTCAGGTCATGATCCTGGGGTCCTGGGATCGAGCCCCACATCGGGCTGCCTGCTCAGCGGAGAGTCTGCTTCTCCCTTTCTCTCTCCCTCTGCCTCTCCCCCTGCTTGTGCTTGTTCTCTCTTTCTCAAATAAATAAATAAAATCTTTAAAAAAAAAAAAAAGCCACGGGTCACAAGAGGGAATACTCTGCCTGTACTTTGGTGAGTGAGCTGAGGAAGGACGAGTGGTCATGCTGAGCCGCTCTCTGAAGGCTCTTCAGATGTGCATTTGGAACAATCTCAGGGAATATTCTGGTTATAGCAGGAACTAAAAACATAAATGTTGCACGGGCTGGACAATGAGAAGAATATCAAGGAGCTGGGGTTTAGAGGTGTGGGATTGAAAGAACAATCAATCAAGTGGTGTATTGAGAGTGTAGTCAAGGAAGTGAGATTCTCGGCTGTTCACCACATGTTCTGCTTTCCCACTTCCTCCAATCATGAGGAACTATGGGAACTCCCAATCATGGTGGCCTGTGGTGTTCACAGATGAGGCTGCTTTCAGCTACAGCTTAACAGGAAACTCCACCTCCACTGCTGAAACAACAGAAATATTTATAAACTCCCAGAACAAGAAGACTGTAAGTACAGCCATTCCAGGGCGATTAGTTCAATGGCTCAAAGACTTCATCAAGGACCCAGGCTCTTTCCATCCTTCAGCTGGGCCAGCATTAGCATGAAGACTTTGACCTTAGCCCAGCTCCCCAGCTGGTGACAAGATGGCCCCTGAATTTCCAGCAGCCATATCCATGCTACACAGCGTCCAGAAACAGAAAGGAGATTATGTCTTCCATGCTTATTTGTAAGTGTGAGGAAATCTTTTCCAGAAGATTCCCAGCCGACTTCATCTCACATCCTGTTGCCCAAGTTCTATCACATATTCTGGTCTAAACTAGCCATTGGCAAGGGTAATGGTTAGCTTAGACCAGGGGACAGAATGATTTTTACATGGTTAAAAAAAAATCAAAAGAAGAATATTTCATGACGTGTAAAAAGTCTATGAAAGTCAAATTTCAGGGTCCATAAATAAGTTTTATTGGAACACAGCCACACTGTCATTCATTTACATGTTATCTATGGCTGTCTGGGCAGAGCCGGGGGTGAAAATGCACAGAGTCAGAGTAGGCCAATCTGACCAATTCTGCGGCTTGTAGGTGAGTCAAGAGGCATCCAAAGTCACGTGAATGCCCTGACAGTTGATGAGCAGGGGTCCGCCATGATGCCATCTGTAGGTAGTATTAGTACCTGCCCAGATTCTGATGTAGTTTCACTTACACATCTGGAATGTGCAGCAAAATTCTGAATTCTCTTTTACTGTGTGTATGCTAGTAACCCTCCTTAAGAAAGCACTTAGTAGAGTTTAGATAATTTTTAATGTCCTTCCAAAATTATACATCAGACACTGAGTCAGAATGCCCAGGCTCTGCCAAATATTACTGAACTGAACAAATTAGGAAAGCTCCCCACACTCCATAATTCCCTAAGTCAGTCTTTTTGACACATTGAAAGATGAGGCAGGGAAACTGCTGGTCTCCTGGTAATTATCACCACCTGTTCTCCAAGCAGCTCTCCCCAATAGAATAGAGTCTCCTGGCAGGGCAGAGAAGGGGGGAGGAGGGAAGAGAGCTAGCCCTATGTAGTTAGCAGGTCTGCCTGGTGTCACTGTGGGAGACCCCCCTGCAAGGGCACAATCTCTGTTCTGGGATCTGGACTGGAGCTTGGCAAAATTGGGAAATGGCCAACACTTGTCTTTGAGTGCCCCTATCTCTTGTTAGTGGTTTCTTCTAAGCCATCTTTCTCAACTTTCTACCTTTCTCGGGCTCCTGGAGGTGGCTCGGTGCCATTTTGCTGCCAAGATCTCATTCTGTAAGATGACACAAAATATCTCATCGTGGACACGACTGGAAGCGTGCCACCAGCCTCTGTTCAGCCTTCCTGCGCCCACCTGAGTCTCTCCAAGGCAGTTCTCCACGCTACGACAGTCTGAGCTTTGGGAAATGAGCCCACAACCCCGTCCCACCTAGATTAACATCCTTCAAGGAGCCTACACTGCCTGCTGCATACCAAGTGCCCGGGTACGATGTAGACCAGTGGGTCTTAAGCGTGGTCTGCAGATCAGGAGGGGCACCCCTGGGCCGCCATCCCAGCCCTACTGAAAAAGGGGCGCTGGTGACGCGGTCTGGGAATCTGTATGTTCACAAGCTCTCCAGGCCATTTTGATGTCATGGCCAGGTTGAGAACCCCTGATGCAGGCCCTCCCTGCCCACCGACCCACACTCATTGCTCACCCCTGCTCCGTATGCATCCTGTGTTTTACCCCAGAGATGGCAAGGAGATTTCACCGAATCCCTCGATTCTCTCCAGGCCGTGGTGGCTACCCAGCGTGCTGTGTGGAGGAGGATGAAGCCTCAGTCTTAGCTTCTCTGGCAGGAGATCTGCTCCCTGGCTGATGAGGGACGTCTACACGTGGGAGGGGAAGAGTAGGCAGCGATCGGTCAGGCACTCCCCAATTCCCACTCTCGCCGCAGACTGTCAATCCCCCCACATCACCGAGGCCTAGTGTTGAATGGATTTGATGGCCATCCCAGCCACCCTGGCAGAAAGATGGGTATTTCAAAAGATGACAGCCGAGAGAGGGTGAATGTAGCCCTAACGTGTCAATCCCTAACAAGGAATTGGGAGGATGGGGCCAGGGTGGGATTGGGAGGGGAGGGGTTCTCTGCAGTGGAGCTGCCCTGGTGCTTTTTCCGTTGTGTGCTTAGCTGAAATGGATTAAGGGGCAGGGAGAGAGCTTAGCCACGGGGCAGAAAGGAGACACCCCATGCGCGGCGACCCGGCCTGTCATCTGTTGCTGGAGATGGATACTGTGGCCAGGCTCCGGCTCAGGATCCCCAATCCTAAGGGGGGATTTAAGTGCAATACTGAATTTTTCCTCCACGAGAGGCGGAGGGCAGGAAGGCCAGACGGGGAGGAGCGAGAAGGGCCGCGGGAGCCAGCGCAGCTGGAAGCGATTAAACCGGGCCCAGAAGGCCGCGGCCAGGTGACCGTCTGCGGCTGCTAGAGCCGCACAAAGAAACCTTTGCCCTCGAAGTGTTTGGCAAGCCCCCCACCCCACCCTCACCCCACCCCCTGCTCTATTTTGACTCTCTGTCTGACAGGCTGTGGTGGCTTCCACAGTGAAAAATGAAATCTGCCTAGCGAGTTCCACGGCATTCTGGAGACGGGGGCAGGAGGCTCCCTCCGGACCTACCCCAAGCAAAAAATAACAGAGTTCAGAATTTCCTGTGGACCTTTTTCTTTCCCTGATGTCTTTAAGGTTCTTGCTTGGGACATTTCAGCTGCACTTTTCCTTCAGACGACTCTTCAAGGCGTCCTGGGTCCCTCCGCTTTGTCTCCTGACTCCCTCCCTCACCCAGCTTGTCTGTCCCCAGGCCCGGCCAAGCAGGCCCGATGTGATGGCAATGAGGCCCCTCCCTTCCCCCCAGTCTGGGAGTTTGCTTCCCACTCCCGGAAACTCTGAAGTTCCTCTTTCCTCCTGGACGTTATAAATCTATCTCTTATATTTTGTTTCTTCGAGGAAATTTACTTGCCAGAGAACAGAGCTCTATGTCCCTCTTTGTTATGGGAAAAAAGTGCCACAGGATTTCTTTACAATGACCCATCCGTGAAATACTCCAGCCAAGCCTGCGATCATTCTCTTGTCATAATATGTGAAGGGGGAATGCCAACAAAAACGGGTGTGTGTTTCGTCTTAGATATTTCACTCATGCATCTCTCTCTCCAGGAAAAAGAGCAAACGAAAACGCAGAGGCATTTTGAGGAGCTCTGCTCGCTGCTGTTTCCCCTGAGTCGAGCATGCCTTGCAGGGATACAGTGTGCACAGCATTATCCCTAATTTTGTAAGTCCTTGCTAAGTTATATCAGACCTGCCACCCTGGCTGTTAAATGTCAGTTAAGACCTAATTAATTTAACTTCTCTGACAAGTTTAACTTCGTTCCCACAGAGAGTGTAATTTGCCTTTTTCCAGCTGATAGTGCTACAGGGATATTTTAAAAATAACTTTTATTGTTTTAAAAAAAAACTTAACCAAGTAGTCTATGTTCGGCATAGAAAAGTCAGGAAATCAAAATCAAAAATAAGATTTAAAAATCACGTAATTTTGTCATACAGTTATAAACAACTATAAATCTCTTTTTTTTTTTTTAAAGATTTTATTTATTTATTAGACAGAGATAGAGACAGCCAGCGAGAGAGGGAACACAAGCAGGGGGAGTGGGAGAGGAAGAAGCAGGCTCATAGCGGAGGAGCCTGATGTGGGGCTCGATCCCACAACGCCGGGATCACGCCCTGAGCCGAAGGCAGACGCTTAACCGCTGTGCCACCCAGGCGCCCCACAACTATAAATCTCTTATAAATCCTTTTCCTTTTTTGGTATATGTAATGAAAGGTAATATTTTAAAACCTATTAATGAACATTCCTCTTTTGCATTTCCATGGTCATGCATCAAAATAGGATTTTGTGGACAGTGAGCCTGAAAGCCAGGTTTTGTTCAGAGAGGGAGGATTTTTTTATTGGGATATAATCAACATAAAATGTTATATTAGTTTCAGGTGTACAGTATAACTATTCAATATTTGCATATATTGCAAAATGTTCACCACAGTAAGTCCAGTTAGCATTCATCACCTACATAGTTACATTTTTTTTCTTGTGATGAGAACTTTTAAGAGCTATTCTCACCAACTTTCAAATATGCAATAAGGTATTTTTAGCTGTAGTCACCATGCTGTAAATTACGTCCCCAGGACTTATTTATTTTATAACTGGAAGAGGAGGCAAAGTCCAAAGCCCACATCCATGCACTTATAAACTATGGAGAGAGTCAGGGAGAGAGAGGCTGGATGTGAGGAGCTCAGTCTCCTCGCTCCAAGACAGAGGGTATGTCAGCTAGGATGACAGAACTCCAAGGGTAAAGGACTTTTGCCTGAATAGCACATTTTAGTTACTTAGTGTAAGACTGGATGCGGCTCTCCCTACCTACAGTCAGTTCTTCTTAGCTGCTCTTGGAAAACTGCTGCTTTCACCAAGGGGCTCAACTTTAGGGTCATTAGAAGGAAAAAAGTTTTCCCTTCAAATAATCTGAGGTGAGTTTCCGGGCGGGTGGTCAGCTCCTCACCCAAGAACTCAAATTCTTTTCGATACCAGAGGGCCTAGAGCACTGTCGTCAACAGTATGTGATTGCCATTGGACGACTGCCAACGTTTCATTTGGTAGGAAGGGAAAAGAGAGGGTACAGGAGGTACACCCCATGTCAGAAGACTCTGGCCCCGAAGTGACAGATGTCACCTCTACTGATAGGTCATTGGCCAGAGCTTGGTCACCTGCCCAAATCTAACCACAGGGAATGCTGGGAAATTAGTGTAACAAAGTAGCCATGTTTGCCCAGGTAAAATTTTATCATTATGGAACCAAGGGAGGACGTCTTTTGGTTGCTTGCTAGCAGTCCTCTCCATACCCTGTGTTATATAAAGGGCCCTGAACTCTCTGCATGCACTTCAAGGGATCTTTGAAGGCAACCGTGTGAGAGCCATGGTTTGCCATCAGGCACCATGAAGAAGATGAAGTGATTTTCACAGCTGAGGCTAAGGCTGAATCACCCACACCCAGAGAGGTCCACAGAATCAGTGAAAGGTGAAATGAGGCCAGCCCAGCCGTGGAACACCAGTATTCTGGACCAGCTAAGAGAAACTAGACCATGGGTTATACCGGCGGCCAACGTCACCTGCAAAGGCCAGCCAGATGGGCAGCAACAAAACTTACAGAAGACACTGCAAAATCCAGAGGGGCCGGAGGACTTGTCAGAGCTCTGAGGACCTGTCACTCCACTGCCTTAAGCCCACGGTAAGCGTCCCTCATGCTCTGATTGCTATCTCAGGGACAAGAAGTAGATGATGAAGAGGTCTGAAAAACTGAGTACACAGACCCATAATGGACTGTGTGGACAGACCGCCCACAGCATGGACGACCTGATCAAATTGGACTAAATTTATTCAACCCCCATTCCTACCAGCAGAGTAGGGAGCTTGTGAGAAAACCCAGATCAAGTCATCAGTTAACAAAGACACCGCTATTTGATTCCTGCACATCTGAGTGTAGTCTGAGGGCATATACTGTCTACCCCAATACTTACATATAAAGATGTCTTGGAAATGCTGGAGCTGGGATTAGAAGATGAAAGCTGATGACGTAAGCTCCTTCCACCCGCACCCCAGAGGTTTGCTGTGCAGACCAAAAATCACTTAGCAGCCACAGAATGCTTACCTGGAGGTTGGAAGTCCCAGAAGAGGGCACTTGAGCTATGTATAAACAAAGAGCAGATGTGAAGGGTAGACGGGGTGGGGACAGGTCAGAGCTGATGCTGGATTTCAGGGAGAGACTCCAGGGCCTCATGAGTAAAGACAGCTTCAGTGCTTGGGCTGAGCTCAGCAGCAGGGCCTGGGGGTCAGAGGGAGCAGGGAGTCTGGGTGCAGTAAGAGACAGGGTGTGAGCCCACTACCACCCAGTCTCTCCTCAACCTCTGTGGGCCCTGAATAGGAGGGGGACGGGTTAGGAGGAACACAAAATCCAAGGGAAATGCATTTAACCCCCAATCTCTTAAAAACAATTCAAAAATCTCCAATTATGGGCCAAAAAAAATTGTTTCCAAGTTGGACACATCTAAACGAAGCTGAAGCCCTTTATGGGTTTCTATGTATCCCACTTAGTATGACTATTCTTCTATTTCACTGCAGACAAAGTAATAACCCCAGACCAGGGGTGTTATGGAACATACAGTACTTTCACCATGTTAGTCTTCTAAAATCTGAAAAATTCTGAATTTGAAACACATCTGGCCAAGAGTTCATTACCCAGGAATTCATAACCCGTATTTCAGATGCATCCTTGCCCCCATGTAATGCTCAGTGCTAACTGGGCAAAACCCACTTTGCTCTTCTGGCAGATTTCCTCTAAAACTTCAAGAGTTTCATCGAACAAAGATACGATTGACATTTATTTTCTTTACCTGATTTCTAATGCTGATTTTATGGGTACGTGAACATTCAGCCAACTTTTTATTTCTAGTTTATGAGGATGCAGGAAATGCCATTACTTTTCTCCATTTTTATTTACTTTCTTTTGTATGCTTTGTTCCGGTTGTAAGAAGTAGCAATGTAATCACACAATGGATCAATGGCTAGTTATTTTGCAATACTAAATATTTGGGAATGTGCTTTGGAACTGTATATACTCAGGATAGGGATCATGAAGAAAAGGAGATTAAGACTGAGTGTCTACTCTGAAACATACTTTCTCCTGTACCACTTAATGTAATCTTTATTGCGTTTATCATTTAATCCATTTAATGTAATCCTCATGAAAAGTTTGTAAAGTAAAAATTCCCATTTGTACAGTTGAGCAAACTAAAGCTCAGAGAGGTTAAGGAATTTGCCCAAAGTCATACAGCCAGTAAGTAGCAGGGCCTGTTTTCCCTCCTCAAGAAACAATTCCACCTAGGACCTGAATGTTCCCAACAAACCCCTTCCTGCCTACCCACCACAGATACCAGTCCTCTTTTTTACAATAAATCCAGTAAGTGTATCCTTCTCTGTGCTCTTTTTTAATGGAAAAAAAAAACCTCCCCAAAGCACACTTCTTTCTACCCTATTAGTCATGTAGAGGATGAAATGGAATGGTCATACAAGCTCTCAGATCAATTTTGGTTGGTTCCTTCTTCCACTGTCTTTGCATCGCAGACTCAAGAGAAGGAGGCACACAGAGTTAGCTTTACCTGTCACACACATCAGTCCAAGGTTCCCAAACCAGAGGATGCTGGACCATCCGCTTCCTCTTTCTCAACTCTCGCTAGAAGGGTTGTAGATGAAAGAGATTTGCCCCCAGACAATTAGACCCTGGAGAACTATGAGGGGAAAGACAACACTGACTTAAGGAAAACATCTAAAGTTTTCTGTAAATACGCCGTCCTTTTAGTATACAGGTAATAGAGAAAGTGAGTAATTGTTTTTAAAATCCATATTCTAGGGGCACCTGGGTGACTCAGTAGGTTAAGCATCCAACTCTTGATTTTGGCTCAGGGCATGATCTCAGGGTCATGAGATCGAGCCCTGCGTCAGGCTCCATGCTAAGCAGGGAGTCTACTTGCGATTTTCTGTCTCCTTCTGCCCTTATCCCCACTCGTGCACACTCTCTTTCTCAAATAAATAAATAAAATCTTTTAAAAATCCATATTCTGTATGTATATTTTAAAATTCCACTTCTATGTTTTATTAACTTTAATTACATTAGTATATTACAATCAGCTAAATGTTAGTAGCTGTATACTCACACATCCGTATTATGTAAATGCCTGATAACAGCTTACAGAAATAGCTCTCCATCAAACATTTTACAACATTTAATGTCGTATTATGAAGATGACGTTTGTCATTCTCTTCCATTATCCTTATCTTTCCTCACTCCTCACATCCCATTCTTTTGCTAAATGAATTCTTTCCCCCATTCTTCTGCTAAATGGAATCATTTTGTTCAGTACGTTATAGAAATTGATGAATTTCAAAGACAGAGGAAAATAGGCTTTTTTATTGCCTTCCAACAGAGGGTACAGAATAGACCCGGGGAAATCAAAATCTCTAAAACTATGTGAGTACTCATCTGATTATTAATCCAATAGGAACCTGGCTCAACCTAGAGGAAATAATAGGACCCAGATGGAACGAGCTCTCACTTTGCCTCAGCAACTGTGCAGGGCAAGGCCTGAAGGAAAGTTCTGGAGTGGGGTTGGACCACCCCCTTGGCCTGGGGGCCCAGAGACTAACCTTCTAGAAGCTGAAGGCACCTCCTGGAAAAGAAGGCTGCTCCCTGGCACTTTAAGAACTGTAGCTTGAAGCTCTGCAGGCACCCTTTCTCCCTCCAGAAGGCGGTGAGGGTCTCTCAGGACAGTGTGCAGCTGCAGGAGCTCGGAAAGCCAGGCCCATGACGTCATCTCTGGCCTGCGAGCAGACTGTTAGAGCGGGAGCCACCAGCCAGTGGTAAATCAGGGTGAACAGGAAAGACTGGAAAGACTGAAAAGTCTGTTTGCGTGCATTACAAACTGCACCCTACCAAGAATGGAATAACTTGGCTGGAAGTCAACAATATCTTAAATAGGCATTGAGGGGACATCTTGAATAGGCATTGAGGGGACTGGTGAGTATGAAGGCTTCATTTAACAGATGCCCAATATGCTTCGTCTGGCTCCTAAATGGCTGGCTGAGCCTCCATATAACAGGGAGCTCATTCTAGCTTGAAGTTGGTTTGGTCGTTCCCTGATGCCGAGGGGGTCGTGTGTGTGTATGCGGTTAGCGGTATCTATTTGAGCAGGGAGCTTGAGAGTTATTCCCTTACATTCTCTTAAGAAAATTTGGGGCTTCTATAGGGCATATAATAATCTGTGGTGAGGGTTGATTCTGAAAATGGTATTGGTGGTGGTGTTTTCGACATTGAATAACTAGGCATTTAAGGTCAAGTTCTCTCATGGTCACGTGGTCTTCCATAGGTCATGTAAATAGCGTCGCCATGGTATTGAGGACAGTACATTGAGTTCTTCATTCATTTTTGGACATTGTGCTGGTACATATGTATTTGAATTTTCATTCTGTGCATCAAATCATATTTTATAAACACTAAGGTGATACCTTATTTAAAGGATACTTTGTGAATCCTTTCGTTCAGAGGGCCTGGGGGAATAAATACTTGCATTCCTCAGATGAAAAAAAATCTTCTATTATAATAGTAGATAACCATATTATTCTTAAAAATCAAAATTCATCAGTGTCATTTATAAAGTCCTTCAATTTGAAAAAATAATATATTTTTCTTATCCCTTATTAAAGATATACTCCATTTTGTAACATTTAAAAAAAAAACAAAGGTATCAGAGGACAGCTTTCAAAGCATGGACGTAATAAGTAACGGCCATGTTTTTTCATTTGCTTCTCAAAATCTCTTCACGGAGTGGTGAATCCCCAAACATGACCCGGGCTCTACAGATGAGCCATACCTGCTCTTCTCTAGATATTTCCAGTTAGCGAGTCATTTAAAGCAAAGGTTCCAAACTTAGGTTGTCTGTCCCAAGCCAGTTCTTAGTTACCCTGGGGTCAATCTGCTGTCGCACGGCTGACTCTGAGGACTGGTGAGATGTGACCAGGGTGTCTCTTTCCCAAGTCTACGATTAAATGAGGCTTTTAGAATACAAGTCAGAATTCTCTAACGCGTTGGACTGCAAATCCTGAGAGGGCAGCTGTGAGGACAGGAGAGGGGTGTTAATCGAAGAAACACCGTAACGAAGATGAGCATGAAGGTCGGGTGGGAGTTAGCAAGCTGCTGCATACACGCTACTCTCAAGATAAGAAAACTGAGGCCCGGAGAGCTTACATGCTTAGATCCAACAGCCAAAATATTTAAACACCAGTTGGAGCCAAAAGGCATACTTGGCTTTCCAGTGACCAACGTGTAATTGTGCCACAAGCACTGACTGAGCACCTGCTATGAACCAAGCATCTCAGGCGCCATTGAGAAGGGAACGGAGGCCAGGCTTGTGAAAGGTTTTGCAGTGCGGCGGGGCAGCCGGTGGCCGGGAGCCATGTGATAAGCATTGCCCTGTCCTGCTGTTGCTGCTTCTCTTACTATGGCTTTCCTTCTTCTTTGGTCTACGTTCATATTAACTTAGACTTAGAACAACTCCATTCTTCCATCCCATCCGGTTAGTAAGGGACTGGATATTACCCCAAAATGTGCCACCCTTTATTTTCACAGCAGTGACCACCTGCAGGGCACAAGCTTTGAGTTGTCTTTCTAGTGGTGGTGATGAGTTTCCATGAAGGCGTCGATTCTGTCACCTTTTGACTAAAGATGCCTTTTATTTTATTTTAGAGAGAGAGAGAGAGAAAGAGAGAGTGCGAGTGGGAGGGGAGGGGCAGAGGAAGAGGGAGAGAGAGAGAATCTCAAGCAGACTCCCCGCTAAGCTCAGAGCCCAACTTGGGGCCCAATTCCATCACTCTGAGATCACGACGTGAGCCAGAACCAAGAGTCTGACGCTTAACTGAATGAGCCGCCCAGGTGCCCCTAAAGATGTCCTTTAAATAGCAGAAACTCCATAAATAATGACACGTGGACCCAGCTTGGAGCACAATCTTGGACTTTGAAACGGAAAAAACCCGAGATGACAGCAGAGTAAGGAGAGTAAGAGCTACATAAAGGGATTAGATCTTCCTCTGCAGCTGTTCAGTTCATTTTGTTTGATCTAATTCCCTGATTTGGGCGAGGCCAAAGCCGTGCACACACTGGGCCACATTCCTGCTTCGTCGTGGAGCACCACCCCTGTGTTCTCTCTCCTTCCGTCCTTCTTTTAATTTATGTGTCCTGCTGTATCCTTGAGTCCTCATAAGCCTCCTGAAATCCTTTCAGGAACAAGGCAAAATATAAATTAATCAATAGAGCAACGAACCGTCTACCATCATGGTCATATTTCTCCATTTTCGCCTCTCGCTCACAGCACTGGCTTCCGCCTCCTCTGTTCCCTTGTCGTGGATCTGTCCTAAGCCACCAGTTTCTTCCTTCTGGCTTTTCTCATTCTTCCTCCTCTGCCAGCTCAGCCCACGGCTCTGGTCTCCACCTCCTCTTCTTCCAGCTGGTTTCATACCTGGTTCTCCTCTTGCCTCTTCGACTGCTGGTTTGGGAATCCTTTTCCAGTTTCTCTTTCCAACCCCATTTACTAATTACGGCAAGATGCAGAGATTCAGTTCCTGGCGTTCGTGCTCGTCCATCTCAAGGAGAGCTAGCTCATTTATTGACTTCAAGGTGACTACAAGCCCCCCGAGGACAAGGACCATGTATTTGTTTAAAATCACGGAAGGACTTGCACATGCTTCGAGCTCAACACACATCGCTGACTGAACTTAACAACACGGGACCTCTAGCTGTGGTGGTCTGAAATGTCCCCCGAGAGAGTTTAGAGAAGAATTTTAAGAAAAAAATCAACTAATTATGGCATATATATAATTATATTGTCTAATGTAGTCCATAGTCTCATAAATGAAATTATTTCATCTCAAAAATGAAATTAAAATAGTCAAGAATCAGATTGAAATTTTTTATGTCTGGGGCTAACTTAAGTAATCTTACAGGTGGTGACAGAGATTCTGTTTTGTGTTGTTTTTGTTTTTACATATAGTCTCTAAAACATATTGATTCCTTCACTTTCCCACTGCGCTGCACGCTGCTTGCAGCCCCATTGCCTGTCACCTGGTTGACTGCGACAGGCCTCCTACACGATGGCCCTGCTGCCTTCTACCCTCTCTGTGTTCTCCACACAGCAGCTGTAATCTCGTGCTCCATAACTTCCATGCTCCATAACCTCGTGTGGCTTTCTACTGCTCTGTGGATATGACCTCAGCAGCCTTCCTCAGTCCCTGGGCTGCTCCCCACTCCTGGCCCCAGTGCCTTTACACATGCTTCCCCTGTGCCTGGGATACTCTGAACTTACCCTGAAGGACTCCTCTTCCTCAGACAGGCCTGCCCTGACTCCTCAGATATGTTCAGAAATGTTGAGTATTCATTGTCTCTCCTTGCAGTGCTTTTCCTTCGTGGGACTTCTGGCACCTGAAATGCAGGAATTATTCGAGCATTGATTTGCACAATGTCTGCTTACCCTTGCTGCATGGGAAGTTCTCCAAAGGCAGGCACAGCACCTCTCTTGTTTGTCACTTTGTCCAAAGCCACTAGCCTGGCATGCAGTAGGAGCTCAATACGTGTTTGTGGAGTGTATGAATAAATACAAATTGTAAAAGAATCAGACCTTGCTGTCTGGTATCCTAATAAGACCCTTGAGGTTAGAAAGATGTGTAAGGCATTGCTGGAGCTGGAGCTAAAGAGGCAAGTGGAACGGGAAGTTGTGGTGAAGGAGTATTTAAAAACAGGCCAGGAGGTGGAGAAAGGGGAACGCTCTCACACTGTTGGTGGGAATGCGAGCTGGTGCAGCCACTCTGGAACACAATATGGAGGTTCCTCAAAAAGTTGAAAATAGAGCTACCCTATGACCCAGCAATTGTACTACTAGGTATTTATCCAAAGGATACAAATGCAGTGATCCAAAGGGGGACCTGCACCCCAATGTTTATAGCAGCAATGCCCATAATAGCCAGACTATGGAAAGAGCCCGATGTCCATCGACAGATGAATGGATAAAGAAGAGGTGGTGTATATATACAATAGAATATTACTCAGCCATCAAAAAGAACGAAATCTTGCCATCCGCAACGACGAGGATGGAACTAGAGGGTATTCTGCTAAGTGAAATAAGTCAGGCAGAGAAGGACAAATACCATATGATTTCATTCATATGTAGAATTTAAGAAACAAAACAGATGAACATTGGGGAAGGGAAATAAAAATAAAACAAGACAAAATCAGAGAGGGACACAAACCATAAGGGACTCTTAACTATGGAAAACAAACTGAGGATTGCTGGAAGGGAGGGGGTGGGGGAGGGGGTAACTGGGGTGATGGGCCTTAAGGAGGGCACGTGTTGTCATGAGAACTGGGTGTTATATGCAGCTGATGAATCACTAAATTCTACCTATGAAACTAATAAAAAATAAATAAAAACAAACAAACAAAAAAAAAAAACAGGTTCCAAAGGACCTAAGGAGCTGATCAGAATGTGAATTTAATAAGGATGCACATTAATGCTGAGTAGAGTGGCCCAGGGGTCTTTTTCTCAGTTGGGGGAAAACAAAGACCTATCTGATTTTCCGCACCTGCTAAACCCTGCACATAAATCCCTTGGCCTATTTCTGTGTCTTTTTTTTGCACACAGGAGATAAATCTGTGATTATCTTCCAGGGATTCCACTAGGTTGAAGCCAACACACAAATAAGTCACAAGTCATGATTCCTTTTAAAAATAACTACGCATTGAATTTCACCTCACCTTTCCTTGGCTTATCTTTGGAATTTTAACATATTTCTTAGCATTTCAGAATAAATTAAGAGCTTTGGGAAATGAAAAGCAGCATTGCTGGTTTCAGAAATCCAAAAATAAACCATAAGAAACGGAGCATCCCTACAAATCTCAACTTGACTGTTTTTTGGAGTCCCAGAGCTAACTTCACTGCAGCTCATATTGGGGAACAGTGATTTTAATATTTTTGCATACATTAGCCCTCGAAAATACCTATGTAAAGGTTTTGAATCTCAAGGTTATTTATTTCATTTAAAAGATGTAGGATTTTTAGTTTCGAGAGAGTAAATTTTGAAGATTTTTAAAATATATTTTTGAGAGAGAGACAGAATGCCAGCATGAGTTGAGGGAGAGGCAGAGGGAGAAGCAGACTCCCCGCAGAGCAAGGAACCTGATGCCGGACTCAATCCCAGGACCCTGGGATCATGACCTGAGCCGAAGGCAGACACTTAACTAACTGAGCCACCCAGACGCCTGAGAGTGTAAATTTTGCTGGAAACTTTCAGAAACACAGAATCGCCCAAAAATGTGCACAATCATTCATTCGGAAAGGATTTACTGGCTGCGAACAGCAGGCAGGGCTATGCAGACGGGCAGTCAGAAACAAAAAAGACTCAAACACAGTCCCTGCTCTCAAAGCGCTCACAATCCACTATGCGAGACAAGAAAAGTCAACACTTTTAACAACTGTAGTTCAAGGAGGAAAGTTTTAAATGCTGCTAGAGAGACACATATGCAATTCTATGTATCCTACCTGTTTTATGTGTCTTTATATATGTTTGGATAAGGGAAGTCTGCCTCCTAGATAGAGCCATCTTGAAAGATTCTGGAAGAAGGTAAGATTTGAAACTGACCAGAAGAGATGGTAGGTTTTCTTTTCTTTTGCTTACTTATTTATTTTATTTATCGTAAAGAAATGAATATATGTAGACAGTACCGATGAGTGAAAAGGATCAAATAAAAACCGAATAATATCTCTACATAGAGCCGATCGCTATTAACATCCTTTTATCCGTGTGTATTTATGTAGTTGTTTTACACAACTGGAACCACACACCGTATGAGGCTCACGTCCTGATTTCTCATTTAACGGTTTATCAGGAACATCTCTCCATGCCCGCTTGTCAGTTAACCCACGGGCGCTGTTTTACTGGCTAGCAACGGGGAGGGAAATCCCTAAATCTGAGCCGCAGGACCTTTGAGAGCAAAGGTGCAGGAGGAAGTGCCGGCTGGGCGGGGGAAGCCATGCTCAGTGAGGGCCGGCGAATTCCTGCTGCGTGCACCATCCCAACCCGGCCGTTTCTTCCTTGGCATCAGAAGATGCTTCCAGGCTGCACTGCAAAAACACACAAGAGCATGGCGTCTTACCATTCTGATCAATAACCCGATCTGTTGCCTCAGCCTGAGCGCTACTGAGGGGCTTAGGGAAACAAAAGGTCAGGAAGAAAAACATTCTCTACCTGATGGCGAGCGCTGTGGTCCCTGCTGGGAGTGTCCCCGCCTTTTGACTCAATGCCCACTGGAGCAAACGGGGCATGTGGGCGGATATATTTTTACTGGGGAAGAGCTGCCAATGAAATGGTAAAGGCCTGCAATTTTCGGAATGTTTGTCATCTAAGTGGGTGTGCTCCGGGTGCCGCCCGGTGAGAGGCTTCCCATTCCACTTGAAAACGGACTAGCCAAGGGTAGGGGCCCAGACCGGTTGTTTTTCCCCGATACAAAATAAATTTTCAAGTGCCCAGCGTGAACGTGAGGATGATTCAGAATGTCTGACCTTCGATGCAGGAAGTCAGCGTTGGCCACTCTGGCGGAATTCCAGGGAAGAAATGTTGGTAGGCTGAAGTTCATGACCGTAATACCATTCACTTTTGGACTGACTCATGCTTCACAAATGGTGACTGTTAGTATCTCGAAAATAAGTGTCCTTTGGCCGGGTTGGAGGTGTGCAATGAGCTACCCATGGTCTATTATTCATCTGCTTACTCTCTCTCTCTCTCTCTCTCTCACACACACACACACACACACACACACACACACACACCAATTTATTGAGTATATTACTACATGCTAGCAACACAGCAACATTCCACTGTTGACCAAGGAAGAGCTTTCGGATCTGCCTTATTCATGGGAGCAAGCAGAGAGAACAGGGTGCCGGGCCAAACTCGGTCCAGCTACCCAGAAGAGCACTGCGCCAAGAATCAAGAGTGCAGGTCGGGACCAAAGGGAGCAGGTGGTGTGTCCCCAGAAGGGGTGCAGTGTGACCGTGTCCTGAGAGTTTACGATGCCAGGCTTGGATGATGCCACAATGAAAGAGCCCTTTGACTGATCAAGTACAGACTTCACAGGCGAAGGTAAGCAAGGCAAGGGGCTCCGGCGCATCCTTTAACTGCTCCTCAGAGAGAGGAGGGCTTACCTCAGGGCCCTCGTAAGAGTCTGCCCCGTAGTTGCTCCTATGCATGTGTCCTCCGACTCGTGCTCCCAGAATGTGCCAGAATGCACCCATTCTGCCTCACGCGCATGGAGTCAGGACTGCTCCTTATTTCTTCAAGAGAAAGGTGCTGGGGTGCCTGGGTGGCTCAGTCATTAAGGGTCTGCTTAGGCTCAGGGCGTGATCCCAGCGTTCCGGGATCGAGCCCCACATCAGGCTCCTCTGCTGGAAGCCTGCTTCTTCCTCTCCCACTCCCCCTGTTGTGTTCCCTCTCTCACTGGCTGTCTCTCTCTGTCAAATTAATAAATAAAATCTTAAAAAAAAAAAAGAAAAGGGTTCTTTCCTTTTCTTTATTCCTTCCATCCTGCCTCCCACCTTCCAATCATGTTCTTCATGCCCACCTACTAAGCTCCTCCTCTCCAGAACTTTGAGAGAAGAACCCTTGTGACCTGTCTTTCTGGTCACATGTTCACAAGTGGCTGCCCAAGAGGCAGTCAAGAGGGCAGGCTCTGAGGTGTGAACTGTATGAATCCACATGGATGCAATATTATCCATACCCAAGAGTTGTTGTGATTCCATGTCTACACCGGGAATAATATTATCTACGTAGAAGGGTTGTTGTGATTAAAAGACATAATACTCATAAAGTGTTCAGAGGGGTTCCTGGCATTTAGTTAGCACTTAATCAACATTAATGCTTATTACCATTTTTAGAGTCATTATGATTACAGAATTGGGAGGGCTCTTGAACAAATTTGGGGATGAATGTCAGAATTTTCGGGCCATCCGTTGTGTTTGCTGCCCTCAATTTTTAGCAACTGGACAGAAACCTTTCGATCCTCTTTTTCTAGCCATTCTCCTCCTACCATTCATCAGATGATGAGTGACTAGGAGTCAGAAATGAAGTCTTTGCTCTGGATCTAAACTAAAACTAATTTCCACTTTTATCTGCGGCTGGAGCGACGAGCAGACGTGGCAGATTTGAGAGCGGCCATTGGGAGGGGAGTGTGGTAGGGAGCAGGCACCCAGGGAAACATGAGGGAGAGTCATGGCGGTCTTGTACCTCCCAAGAGCTCCTTACAGTCCCCTTTGCGCCCAGATGGGGACTCAGGGGAAGACCTGAGAGAAAGGGTATTGTAAGGAGTTGCAGTTGCCCCTTTGGGGTCTTAGGATTTGAGGTATTATTTCAACACTGGCTGTGACATCACCCCAAAGTTTTGTGGAATGACATAAACCACCAAACCTTCCACCTTCATTTTTATGGGGAATTTTGCTAAATGTTTTTCCTGTGCCCTCATGTCTGGACACACCTCCATTTTAAGTCATGAAAATGATCTCTCTACTATGAGTAAGAGGCCCCAAAACATTATGTTAAAATTCGATCAGTGTATTGCATATTACTCCATAAGCCAGAATGGAGCCAGGGGCCAGAGTGGCCTTTCGGGGATGTTTCATCCCAGAAAACCCAGAAAAAGGGGAAATTTGAGTTAAGTACAGGTTGCAGGTCCACATAGGTTTTTAGGACTCGCCAGAATCTGCAAACCACTAAGTAGTTCATAAAAGTCTTACTAAAAATTTTCCGTCTAATCCAAAACATTAAAAATTGCATGGCAGGTTTTTAATACAGTCTGTCACAGAAGTAAGAGTATTGCCTCTGAAGGAGACTTCCTGGGTTCAGATCCTGGCTCCACTATTTATTATTCGTGTGACCTTGAGCCAAGTAGTTGACCTTGCTGTGCTGGCTTCCTCATCTATCGAATGCGGACAAGAGTACCTGTCTTGAATCCCATTGTCCAGACCCTAAGCTTCAGCTCAACCTCGACACCTCCTTTTTCACCTTTGATCCAAATCGTCACCAAGTCTTACAAGCTTTAGCTCTCAAGCTGCTATTGCAGCATTTCCTTCTGTATGTATCTGCTGCAGTCCTCACCACCAGCCCTCAAGTTCAAACTACCCACATCGCTCCTCTGAAACTACCCACATTGCCCATCTGAGCCTCTCACTGCCTTTTAGCTGGATTTCCTGAATCCATTCTGGTCCCTCCACCAATTCGCTCTCCAAACTGAAACCACAGTAATCTTTTCAAATCTGATTAAGTCATCTCCCTGCTTAAAATATTCCAATGACTTTTCATTATTTTTAGAATCAAGTTAACTTCTTGACTTCATGATTCAGCCTGTAAGATGCTGCATGATCTGACTCCTCCCTCCCCTGCCTGTTTCATCTTGCAATTCTATTTCCCTTAGTCTCTCCTCTTCTGTCCTTCAGGCCTTCTTTCGGTTTCTTATATTCTTCATGCTTCCTCTCACCCCAGGGTCTTTGCACATATTAACTCGAATGATCTTCTGTACCTTCTCAGCCTCACCGATGTCTACTTTTCATCTCAACTCAAGCATCACTGCTACAAGGATCTTCCTTGATCTCCCTGATGTGGTTGACTTCTTCTAGTAAGGAATCTCATAACACCAAGTACTTCTCCTGGTGGTATTTTGTTAATTAGTTCATTCAGCAAATACTTATGGAGCACCTTCCACGTGTCAAGTTCTGTTCTCGGTACTTGGGATATGTCACTGGATAGAACAGACAAAGTGTCTTTTACAGAGCTGCCATTCGAGGATGGGAAACAGAAAACAAATCAATACAAATGTCACAGGGTAAGTATTCTAAAAATAAAGCAAGGGGGCGCCTGGGTGGCTCAGTCAGTTAAGCATCTGCCTTTGGCTCAGGTCATGACCCCAGGGTCCTGCGATGGAGCCCTGCATCGGGCTCCCTGCTCAGCGGGGAGTCTGCTTCTCCCTCTCCTTCTGCTCCTCCCCTGCTTGTGCCCCCCCCCCGTCAAATAAATAAACAAAATCTTCAAATAAAGAAATAAAAACAAAGCAGGGAAGTGGGAATAGACAGAGGGAAGGGGGTCAGATTTGTAGTTTTCCATTCGTTTATGTGGCTATTTGATAAGTATTTATAATTTCTGCTAGACGATAAACCCCAGGGCTGGGTTTGCTCACCATTTATATTCAGCAAGGAACTCATACATGTGAGATAGTGCCTATCTTATAATGGATGCCCAGGGAAAATGATTGAATAATACTCATTCCGACTAACAGCAATTTGTACAGAATGGAATGCAACACTGTTGGTTGGTTTTATGTGAGTAGATACTAATAATTTTTAAGTAGCATTTGAAAATGAATACTTTATGGGTTCACGCGTGTCTCACTTCAAAGCAATTTAATTTTTTAAATCCCTACGTTTGAACGTAGCCGAGTTTTCTTCGGAAATTTCAGATATTAAATACTTTGAGTTCCCTTCGTTCTTCGATGAAAAACAAATCATGAAAACATCCTGCACTTTCTTCATTTGTGTGCTGGTATATGATTTTCAAGTTGAAGTCAAAAAAGCAGTTAGTGAGCTCTGCTGGGACCAAATAAGCCAGTGAAAACATGGGCCTGCTTCCCAGTTGGGTCTGTACTTTGGAAAGCACATACTTCTCCTGAAAGGATGGAGTGGCTCTAAAGCCCGTTTGCCTTAGCTTGAGCTTTTAGGCTATTTCCAGAAAGCAAAAATAGCTACAGGGCCAACAGATTTATTTTTCTTTTCTGTAGAGACAGTCAGCATTTTGGAAAACCAGAGGCTTCGCCTACTAAGCATTTTTGGTGACCCGAGAGTTTCTCTGCAACTGCCGCTTTCTATCTCAATTAGAATGAAAGCTAAAAAAACGAAAACGAGGCAATGATAATAGGAAAGTGAGAAAAAATAATGAATGCAACCAGGATGTTTTAAAGAGACATTTAATTTGTAAAGTGCTAAATCTGTCCACAATAACTATTTGAAATCACTTAGTGAGTTCATACCATGTGTCCTCTCGGTTTTCACATTTTCTACTGCAGAAACTTCTGAAAAAGAATGGTTTTGTAGGAATGCCTCCAGCAAATGCTGAGAGGGGGACTTCAAAAAGGCAGAAAATGGTGCTGAAAGTAGAATTCTAGTGGGGTGGATATGAAGGTGGGTGCGGGGCACGACGCATGAATTCATGGCCATTTGGAAAGAAACGCAAAATAAGCAAAAGCACAATGAGTTTGCTTTGGAACATTTTCCAAGAACGGATCTTCCCAGCCAGGTAGCGGTCCCAGTTGAACCGTAGAGCTCTAGTGACATCTAGTGCACGAAAATGCAATGACCTTCTATGAAATGAAATGCTCTCCATTGTTACGCAGACTACGAAGTAAAATATGTATGTATTCATCACAATTAAAGTCTATCAGTGAAGGGCTTTCTTCTGTAACATCTCATTTGATTCCCTCTATAATAACCTTGCGAGCAAAGCAGAGAAATTATTAGCAGTCTCATTTCACAGATGGAGAAACTGAGGTTTGGAGAAAGAGACGAGTATAGTGATTTTTCCAAGACGATGTGCCTCGTGAGGGACAGAACCAGGACAAAAACGAAAGACTTCTTTCATCTTAGACCTCTCCCTTCTGCAAATCTCTCTGCATCGATGGTTCTGCCCTCCCAGCTTCAGAGGGCACTGAACATAGCCTCCAAAGGTAGGTAAGAAGCTTATTCTTCATTTGAAGAAGGAGAGGAGACAAAAGTACGGTCTTATCTCAACCCCATGGAAATTAGGGTTGAGTATTCTCTCTGGATTGTGATCCTGGCCTGTAACACCACAAGTTAGAAAAATCCACCTCCCTACAGGAAAAGATCCAAACTAGGGAGGAATTAAAAAGGACCATATGTCCTTTCCCCCTTTCCAAACAAAAAGAACACACACACACACACACACACACACACACACACACACACGCAGGCTCAGGTGCCTGCCCATGTATCAGTTTCGGGCTTATCTTTCCCCTAACACATTTCACACTGGTGGCAGATACTAAGCTTCTAATTTTAAGTTTGTCCATTAATAGCAAAAACAGAAACACACAAAAAAACCAGGAGGCCAAATAACTAGAAATAAACAGTGGAGAAATTACGGAAGAGCTATAGGGAGATAGCCATCTTTCCATCTAAGGAGTAAAGATAACTTTATGGGAGAAAGCATTTGCCTTCATTTGGGTCAAAAATGATTTATTTGGGGGGCACCTGGGTAGCTCAGTCATTAAGCGTCTGCCTTCGGCTCAGGGCGTGATCCTGAGTCCTGGGATCGAGCCCCACATCGGGCTCCTCCTCTGGGAGCCTGCTTCTTCCTCTCCCATTCCCCCTGCCTGTGTTCCCTCTCTCGTTGGCTGTCTTTCTGTCTGTCAAATAAATAAATAAATAAAATCTTTTTTAAAAATGATTTATTTGGGGATAACTGCAGCCCCAATTCAGATTCCTGACCTGACTTCAACCTTTCCAAAGGCTTTTTAAAATTTTAAGGTCTTATTAAAGAAGTTCTATAAAATCAACTTATTTTGACTAAAATTTGATAACTATACACTAAAAAATGAATGTATATGAAGAGGCCAAAATAGTTTTTGTCTTAATTTTTTAAATTTAAATTTAATTAACATATAGCATATTATTAGTTTCAGAGGTAGAGGTCAGTGATTCATCAGTCTTACATAACACCCAGTGCTCATTCCATCACATGCCTTCCTTAGTGTCCATCACCCAGTTACCCACTCCCCCAACCCCCCTCCCCTCCATTAACCTCTCAGTTTGTTTCCTATGATTTAGAGTCTCTTATGGTTTGTCTCTCTCTCTGGTTTCATCTTGTTTTATTTTTCCCTCCCTTTACCTATGATCCTTTGTTTTGTTTCTTAAAATCCACATATGAGTGAGATCATGTGATAATTGTCTTTCTCTGGTTGACTTCCTTTGCTTAGCATAATACTCTCTAGTTCCATCCATGTCATTGCAAAAGGCAAATTCCATTTTTTTATGGCTGAGTAGTATTCCATTGTATATATACACCACATCTTCTTCATCTATTCATCTGTTGATGGACGTCTGGGCTCTTTCCACAGTTTGGCTATTGTGGACATCGCTACTATAAATATTGGGGTGCAGGTGCCCCTTCAGATCACATTTGTATCTTTGGGGTAAATACCCAGTAGTGCTATTGCTGGGTCATAAGATAGCTCTATTTTTAACTTTTTGAGGAACAACCATACTGTTCTCCAGAGTGGCTGCACCAGCTTGCATTCCCACCAACAGTGTGAGAGGGTTCCCTTTTCTCTGCATCCTCGCCAACATCTATCATTTCCTGACTTGTTAATTTTAGCCATTCTGACCAGTGTGAGGTGGTATCTCATTGTGGTTTTGATTTGTATTTCCCTGATGCCGAGTGATGTTGAGCATTTTTTCATGTGTTTGTTGACCATTTGTATGTCTTCTTTGGAGAAATGTCTGCTCATGTCTTCTGCCCATTCTTGACTGGATTATTTGTCAGATGTTGAGTTTGATAAGTTCTTTATAGATTTTGGATACTAGCCCTTTATCTGTAATGTCATTTGCAAATATCTTCTCCCATTCTGTCAGTTGTCCTTTAGTTTTGTCTACTGTTTCCTTTGTTGTGCAAAAGCTTTTTACCTTGATGAGTTTCCAATAGTTCATTTTTGCCTTTATTTCCCTTGCCTTTGGAGACGTGTCTAGCAGGAAGTTGCTGTGGCCAAGGTCACAGAAGTTGCTGCCTGTGTTCTCCTCTCAGATTTTGATGGATTCCTGTCTCACATTTAGGTCTTTCATCCATTTTGAGTCCATTTTTGTGTAGGGTGTAAGGAAATGGTCCAGCTTCATTCTTCTGCATGTGGCTGTCCAATTTTCCCAACACCATTTGTTGAAGAGACTGTCTTCTTTCCACTGGATATATTTTTTAAAGATTTTATCTATTTATTTGAGAAAGAGAGAGAGAATGGGGGGGTCAGAGGGAGAAGCAGACTCCCTGCTGAGCAGGGAGCCTGATACAGGACTCGATCCTGGGACTGCTGAGCTGAAAGCAGTTGCTTAAACAACTGAGCTACCCAGGCGCCCCTCCATTGGATATTCTTTCCTACTCTGTTGAAGATTAGTTGACCAAGGAGTTGAGGGTCCATTTCTGGGTTCTCTATTCTGTTCCATTGATCTATGTGTCTGTTTTTGTGCCAGTACCATACTGTCTTGAGGACTACAGCTTTGTAATAGAGCTTGAAGTCTGGAATTGTGATTCCACCAGCTTTGGTTTTCTTTTTCAACATTCCTCTGGTTATTCGGGGTCTTTTCTGGTTGCATACAGATTTTAAGATTATTTGTTACAGCTGTGTGAAAAAAGTTGATGGTATTTTAATAGGAATTGTATTGAATGTATAGATTGCTCTAGGTAGCATAGACATTTTAACAATATTTGTTCTTCCAATCCATGAGCATGGAACGTTTTTCTAATTCTTTGTCTTCCTCAATTTCTTTCATGAGTGTTCTGTAGTTTTCTGAGTATAGGTCCTTTGCCTCTTGGGTTAGGTTTATTCCTAGGTATCTGATGGTTTTGGGTGCAATTGTAGATGGGATTGGTTCCTTAATTTCTCTTTCTTCTGAACAGGACAAAAATATTTGGAGGAGAATATAACTTTCCTCTTGCATCTAGGGGAATAATGATTTGTTTAATGAACTTTGTAAAAGTGTCTCTACTGTTGAAAAAAATCATTACCTATGTCCTCATATATTTAAAAAAAAAACGTAATTTCAATTCCTTTAAACCTAACTTAAAAAGCAAGCAAAGACAGCAGGCATTTGTTCTTCATCTGACCTGTAATCAGCATTAAACTTTCCGGGGAAAATTTAAAGATTTTTAAATAACATTTATCACTTATTTACATTAACATTTATAACATCATTATGCAATCTGGTTATTTTGTGTTGAGTTGGTTAGGGAAAAAATGTCCAAAGAATGCTCCAGAAAATTTAAAGTGAGGTGAGGGAGTATTTAGAACTTAAGGATTTTCCCAGGCATTCAGTTTTAAGATTTGACCCACTAAGATATGCTTTCACTGGAATCCTAAAAACAAGAAAAGCTTTAATTCAGGTTATTTACTGAAACAATATCATTATTCACTCAACCAGAAAATTACTATAATTTCTTAAACTCCCATACAGCTCAGGATTTCATTTTCAAACATATGTTTCCTTTGACATAGAAAATGAACATATTGGAAGCTGCTGAGAGATGTATTAGTAAATCTTTATCTGAGCACAAAACCACTGGAAAATGGTTACCCACCAATTTTGTGTGTCCTTAGAATTTATATTTTGTGCCCATAAAAGTTCTAGCACAAGAAGCAGGGGAATGGTTTGGCAGTTGCTGTGCTAATTTCAACAACCTAGAAGCCAACTCAGGTCATTCTAGCTTACACAGCCCCCTGGTTTGGTTGTTGCCTACGTTGACTGAATTAACCTCGTGCTATACTTCCTCTGAAAGGGTGTATAATAGTCAAAACCTTAGAAATAAAAACAGGAAAGGAGTTATGAAAACCCGGCTGAGTCATCAGTCTCTAGAAACAAATGAAAGGTGATATGGCCGCGAAATTGCATATAATGAGAGTTGCAAATGTAAATATCCTTAGGAGACAGATGACACAGAGAAATCGTGATGGCCGTGATGATAACCAGGGTGGTAATGAAGGTGAAAAACTGGACCCTACATGCCCTGTCCCAAGAGGCACCATCTACTATCTGCTTCCAGTTCATCATACAAGGTAAGAATGGGGGAGAGGCCAGGAATCTGGAGTTTTACTTGAAATCTTCCAATTTTTAAAATGTTGGCTATTAATTCAACCTAAAGTCTCAGAAAGGGCCAAACCAAGAATGTCAGTAGATTGCATTCAACTCATGAGTCACCATTGATATCTAACATCTAACATCTGGGCTGCATCAACTTTGCATTTTCTCAGTGTATGTGAATGTGCATGCTTATGTGTATGCATGTCTACAGACGTATATTTACATATCTTAGACCTAGCTACATACCCTAGCGTGAGTCAAATTGACAAATTAAAATAACAGCTCCCCCCCAAAAAAGTCAGCTGGTTTCATTGATCCCTTAAGTTATGTGATAGACATTGTCAGGCCCCTGCAGCACCAGTGAGGTGGAAAGGGTCACCCTCCATCAGATCCCCTCCCTTCCTTATTCTTCATGGGCACAACCACCCCCTATCTATCACCTTTGCTGTACTTTTGCGTCAAACAAACAGTGTTTGTAGCTTTTCTGTGCCAGACTGCCTTAGACCCACTGGAACCACTTTGCTGACAGGTGCAGAGGGCCAGAGGTACCTCTCTCTAGGGCAGGCAGCCTTTAACTGTTGACTTTCAGGCAATGGGACTATGAAAGCCCAGCTCCCTGGCCTTGCTGGGGTGACTTTGAGCTGCAACTTATGCTCCAGAGCTCCCCTGCAGGATTCGGCTGATGCTCCCTTTTGCAGGACTTTGTCTCCACTGGACCCTTAATTGGCTTCTTTCTCTTCCTCCTTCTGTCTCTTTAATCCCTATCGATGCCCCCTGGAAGCAAGCACTTCCTTCATAAATCACTTGCACATAAATCCTCACTTCAGAATTATGTCAAATCCAACCTGAGGCCACCAGTCTCTGCTGTGCCTTAGTTTCCTCTTCTTTAATTGAAGGCAATAATATTACCTTCTTCATAGGGTGGTGATGATTCAGTGAGTTAGCATGTATAAAGAGCTTAAAACACTCGCCAGCCATTATCATGTAAGTCTTGGCTAAAATAACTCTCTCGTGATAAGAGGATGCAAATAAAAATGAAATCATCCCATCTTTCAGCCAAGTTCTGTTTTCTAGTAGGAGCACATACTAATTTAAATTTAAATTTTATATATATAAAGTTTTTATATATATATATCAGCTCAATAGTATATCTCCTTGTTTTCCAAGAATCACACATGACTACATGACATGTCTCTGGAAGAATCCCCCCCTCCCCATCACAAATCCAACCTAAATGGAAGAATAAGTGTGTGTGTGAGTGTGGGTGTAGGTGGCAAAACCACCAGACCGTGGCATGGGACACCTCTGACACCTCAGACATCCTAATGAAGCATCACAATTGATTCAGCTGCAGCCCATCTGTCAAATAAACAGGCCATAGTAAGCTTCACTCCCGTGGCCCATTTGTTTCTTCTGTATTGACACGACTTAAGCTTCCTGTCTTTCCTACAGAAATAGACATCTCTTTCCAATGTCTCCATTGTTGTCAACAGCACCATCATCTTTCTAATCCCTCAAGATTATGAGCTTAGGATAGTTTATTTCCAACTTTATCCCCCCAAACCCATCTCTCATCATGGTTTGCTTATTGTTTTTCACAATAAGGGCCCAGCAGATCTTTCCCTTTCTAAAGCTGCCACTGTAACTAATATAAGCCCTGATAATGTCATGTTTGGGGATTCCCACTGCCGACTTGTTCAATACCTTCTTATTTCTTCTGTCTTCATGTCATTGTCAGGATAGCTGGCAGAATACTCCAGCACTTCGTGAATTCTCTCCACAGCCAGAGAGCGTGTGTAACCTGCTCACACAATGTAACGTGCAAGCGTGTGCGGCTGCCAGTGTGCCAGGGCGGTTCTAAGTGCTTTACAGATACGAACAGCCCTCTGAGGGAGGCACTCTTACTGCCCCAGTTTTATAGATGAGGACACTGAGAGGTAAACAGCTTGTCTGGGGTCATAAAGCTCGTCAATGTCAGAGCACAGACTCGAAGCCACGCGGTCTGGCTCCAGGGGCTGTAGGCTTACGGTCAGGCGCATTGCAACACCAACCCCGCCTCTCGGGCCGTGTTGGCCGATTCCGTCGTCAACCTTTGCCACTATCTTCTCCCAAACCCTGACTCCTTGTTATTCCTATTTCTGAGTTTATGTCACTCTGAAGGCAAAATAGAGCAAGAAGCATTCTGTGGGTGGCGAGAAGACAGCTCGTTTGGGATATCAAAAGAGGGACATCATAGGAGATCACGCTGGAGTGGGGGTAAGGGACCTTGTTGTAAAGGATCAGGCTACAATTTTAGGGTGATCTGCTTGCAAAGGTCCAAATCAGTGAACATATCTATGACTGGCTCTCAAAATGTTAACAATGTCGGGTTTTACAGGCCCCCACTTTGAGATATGTTCTCAGGGAATCTGGCCACAGGCTACTTTATGGCTCCATGAAGTCCTTTCCCCCTGGACCAGGAACCAACGTCAGAAAGAGTCTAAGTATAACTCTCTTATACTCTTAGGAGTTCCCTATATCTCCAAGACCCTCCCTTAATGGTTGGAGCAGGGATTTTTTTTTTTCTTTGCTTGAGAGTATTAATTCCAAATTTCCCATGCCATCTCTTCAGTGTTTTTCCGGGATGCCCAAGGGGTCCTCAAGCAAATAGGACCCTGATGGTCTGCCTAATGTCCCAAAGACCCGAAATTGATCTGTATGTTAGGGTACCCTAGGGCCCCACTATACTTGAATATATATTTTTTAACTTTAAAGATTTGGAGGGTTGTAAATAACTCTTCCTTAATTACAACACTGGTGTATATTTCATATACAGAAGATCTGTAACCATTTTTATTTCTCTTCAAACACCCTGGCTATGGTGGTCGATCGTTAGTAATTTACCAATCCTTGCCATAATTCCCTCCCAGTTAATTTTCAAAGTAATTGCTTAAATGACCATTAACATCTTCCTTAGGAACACATTAATATTTGTTTAGGTTCTTTTTACTTCTTTAATTTTTTAACCTCAATAGAAATACTAGGGGTGGTTTCAGTAAAAAATTACCGAGTGAAGTGCGAAAAATCGACACCAATGTCAGATGTCCCAAAAGTTTTGCAGCCTAACTATTAAACTGAAGAAAATGAATGAAAGTCTTCAAAAATATTGTTAAGTCAACATCTGGAATGGCTTAATACAGTAAAATACAAAAACAATAATATAGAATACATCTTACTGTACTTCTTCAAACTAAGTCAATTACAGAACCATAGAGTGGGAGCAGATTGTGGTTATTTGGTTGAGGGTGAACGCACGTTTTTAAATCATCGTTTTCATTTGGGCCCAAAAGGAGATGACAGAAAATAGTTGGATGTTAATTCCTTTGAAGTTTTCCTTTGGGGAAACCTAGCAACAATTTCATTTCCTTATAACTAAGATGTCATATCAATATAGCTGCCTTAGTTGGATTAAACATGACACGTGACAGAGTCATTGGCAGTCTATGAGCTGGGAGCATGAGATCAAAGCATGAAGAAGGCAGAAGGTACTCAAAGTCAAATTCCCTTGGCTAAAATTTTTGCAAATTTTAAATAATCCTGATGATAATGTCTCAGGATTCAGAACAAGGTGACAGAGAGTTTGTTATCTTCTATAAAATTCTGCTTCTGGCTAGAATCTTTTTTTTTTTTTTAAAGATTTTATTTATTTATTTGACAGAGATAGAGACAGCCAGCGAGAGAGGGAACACAAGCAGGGAGAGTGGGAGAGGAAGAAGCAGGCTCACAGCAGAGGAGCCTGATGTGGGGCTCGATCCCAGAATGCTGGGGTCACGCCCTGAGCCGAAGGCAGACGCCTAACCGCTGTGCCACCCAGGCGCCCCCTCTGGCTAGAATCTTAACTCTACTAGTCAGATATGGTCCGCCCCATCCCAGGTATCTATATTCAATAATTCCTGAAGTGGATCTCCAACAAGAGAATGGCAAAACCATTTTAAAGCATCCGTACCCTATAAAAATTGCCATACATTAATTTGGACATCAATAATCATTATTGACTTAAGCATTAATTTATACCAAATCTCATTTTAAAAGAGATATAATTTATACTATTGAAATACAAAGAAATGTAGAAAATTAGTAAGAGAAAATTAAGAGTAGGAAAATATTTAAAGTCAGGGGCCAAGTTAGTACATTAAACTATAATGTACACTTGTCAGAAATAGGCAACAGAACTGGGTCCCAGCTTGGCCCCTCACAGCCAAAGCAAAGAGAAAATATCTTGATATGTAAGATTCACAAAATCTATAAACCTAAAAACAGACCAGGTTTTTAATGGAAACCCGGTCTTTCTTGGTATTAAGACTTTAAAGGAATTTTCTTCTGTAATTCCTCATAAAGGAAGCCTGGTCAAATTCAGTTTTATTCATAGACGCTTCCTCAACAGCCCAGTACGCATGCTCGTTCCTGTCTCTAAACTCTTCACGTGTTAATTTGTCTTTCATTCTTAAATACGTATTGAGTACCTGGCATTTGTGTCAGATGCTGGGAAATAGAGTGGTGAGCAGAACCGATCTTGCCGTTACGGAGTTTATAGTCTGGTGAGCCAGAGAGAGATGAATTTTTCAAAAACCACATAAATCAACATATATAAAATTATAATGTATCTCTAGTACTATATATAAATATATATAATTACAAACTATGATCAGTGATATAAAGGAAACCTATTAGATACTATACAAACAAATGATTTGATCTACCCTAAGAGGTCAGAAAAGGCTTCTCTGAGGAAATGAATATTAAGATCGCACTTGGAACTATGAGAAGAGTAAGTACTATCTCATTCAATACTACATTGTGCTGGATTTTCTCCTATTGTGTAACGAGGAGGAATCTGATCTTTTCCCAATTTCCCTTGAGGATGTTGGGCTCCTTCGGGCAGAAATCCTACCTCCTCCTTCTGTACCCCCCTCCTGCCTCAGCCATGTTGGAAACATTGCAGGACCCAAGAAATCCTCAATTCGGTCAACTGCTGTTGAAGGAGAATAGAATACAGTTTCACACCATCACCACCACAAAAGCTCAGCAAGAAAATACAGCTCCCATTAGCCTCAACTCCTAGTACTTTGAGCTAACAAATGTTTTAATTGACAGGAAATTCAAATACATCTTCCAAGCACTTTATTATTATTACAATTTTGGGGGGGAGATTGGAGTTCCCCTGGAGAGAAATTTAAGCTGGAGAGCTGGAAAAACCCATGCTTTGTTACAAACTGGGAATTTCTCTTCACATGCTGTTTTTCTGCTGCTCGCGGTAACTGATACTTCAATATTCCCTCTGCAGCAGAGAAGCAAGCAGCACCTGCAGACCTGTTCTCTCGTTCCTACCATAACAAATTGTTAATTATTCACGAATACCGCCAAATTGTTTTAACATGCCACTGAGGTCACTCGAACCAGTCTCAACGCCTCTCTTCCCATCTCTCCTTTTTGTTCTCCTTCCCACCTTCCTTCTCTCCCTTCTGTTTGCTTTCTAGTAACCCTGATACTCCTCCCTCTCCCTCTCAACCTCTACTGGCTCCCCTTCTCGAGATGTAAAAACAATCAAACTTCATGTTGCATGATGTTGCATAACGACTCCAAGCCTCTAGAAGTCAGCGATCCAGGGTGTTTGGTGACTCTACTGCCCCCCTCCAAGTCTCTCCACCCCCTGCACCAGGACTTTTCCTGCCTGGAGTTGCAGGAGGTGGGGCTGGCCTTGGAGGTCACCTTCATGTTTGTTGGAGATGCTTATGGTATACATGAGGAAAGAAGGGCTGGCGGGACAAAATGGCACTGGCATCCTTATCCTCCCTGGGGAGGAACAAAGCGGGGAAGGTGTAACTAACAAAACCAATGGGCATGGGCCGAGAGCAAGACGGGCATCCAAAGAGAGGGCCCTCGGTGGGGAATGGGCAAAGCCAAGTTAGGGAGGCTGGGTTAAGAGACAGAATTTAGAGAAATTCCCATGGCCGAGGACATAAGGTAGAGAGCTTCCTCTCAGGCTGAATCTAGAAGGGAGGAATTGATATTGAGGATCTTGGCCTGTCAGACATCTTTTCCCCCCAGTTTTTTGAGATGTAACCGACACACAACATTGTGTAAGCTGAAGGTATACAACGTGTTGATTTGATACACTTATATGTTGCAAAATGATTACCACCCAAGCCTTAGGTAACGCCTCCATCAGGTGATATCGCTACCATAGCTAAGTGACGATAGCGTGTAGGGATTAACTATAGAGCTCTAGATTCAGATGACCCAAACCTGAATCCTGACCCTGCTTTCTTTTTTTTTCTTTTCTTTTAGGTATTTATTTTTATTTATTTGTTTGTTTGTTTGTTTGTTTGTTTATCAGAGAAAGAGAGAGCACAAGCAGGGGGAGCTGCAGGCAGAGAGAGAAGCAGGCTCCCCACTGAGCAAGGAAGCAGACGCAGGACTGGGTCCTAGGACCCTGGGATCATGACCTGAGCTGAAGGCAGACTGACTGAGCCACCCAGATGCCCCTGATCCTGCTTCTTAAGCTAAAGGACCTGCGACAAGTGATTTACCTTCTCTAAGCCTTGTTACCTCATCTGAAAATGGGGAGAATAATACTAGCCTACAGTTGTATTGTCCAACAAGTGGCACCTCTTATTTCTTCTTCTACTATTGCTATTATAATAGTGTCTAACATATGGTAGACACTATGTTTTTTTGTTTTTGTTGATTGTGTAATGTATATATCTGCTGTATATGAGTAATCAGGATAGATTTTCTCATAGAACAAAATGCAACCAACCAATGCAGGCTTTGAACAACTTCTTTCACGTACTACAAACATTGGCTGGACATTAAAAGCTCACTTTAGCTTTGTCCCCATGGGGCCCGAGGACTGTCTTGTGCTTATTTTCCTGGATGTCCTCCTATCATACAATCAGGTTTGCCTCATTCTTCAGGAGTTACAACCTGCCAATGGAAACATCAGCATCCTCTTCCCTCAGGCCAGCATGCTATGCTATAGAAAAGAAAACAGTCCTCTTGACCTGCACTTAGATGCAGTCTTGATTTTGGGCATCCAGGAGTTATGAGGCTGGACTCTGTGCTGACGGTCTCTGGGCAAAGATCACATTTCCAATGGTGCGGATTCCTAGCCACAATATGGCAAGGAAAAGGACTGCATGTAATTTGCACTCTTTATGACCCTAACAACATGATTGTTATGGCCACCATGCCAATTTGGATGACTAAAGCAAATGAGAAGAAGCCTTAAATAAACCAAGCAGAGATGTCAAAATATTAGGATGATCAGATCCCATCTGGAATACAATGTTGACTTTTGGAGACCATATTTTAAATGAATACCCTAAAGCTGTGTTCCAAGGATAGCAACATGCTGAAAACAATAATGGTAATTTATGGAACACAGCACAGAGATGTGTTAGGTACTGAATAAAGAGCTAAAAACACTTTATAAGCATCATCCCCTGGAATGTTCACCACAACCCTCTAAGGGAGCTAATGTGGTCCCCGTGTGACAGAAGAAATCGCAAATGCTAAGGAACTATAAGCAACTTTTCTCAAGTCACAGCTAAAACGCTGTAAACATGCGTTATAACCTCAGGTCTTTTTCACTCCAAAACCTCTCCTCTACAATGACAGAGATTTGGATCATGATTTTTCAGAAGGAGCTGGAAGCACTTAAGGATGGTTGAAATGGAGAAAATTTGACAAAGACAAGACACAGTATTTATCTTCAATGTAAGGAAAACATTTTTTTTTCTATTTAGCGACAGACCTTCGTTCTAGGATGGCAGTTATCTGGAAGCAGATTTGACCTAATTGTCATAGGAGTTCTTGAACAGCCAGAGCAGAAACTTGCGAGACGTGGGCGGACCTACGCAAGTTCTGAACATCCCAACACATTCAAGCAGTGGGCCGGTGTTCTCCGGACAAGGATGTGCATCGGGTGATGGGCAGACCGTCACTTCTAAGGTCCCTTCAATGCCAAGAACATGGTTTCCGAAATCAACATTTGCACTGTGTCTCATCAGGTCACTGATACACACACAATGGCCGGCTCTCGTGTATGGCAATGTCTAAAGGAGGACTCTTTGGATCTCAAATGATAGAAATCCCAACTTGCCTAAGCAAAGAGTCATAAAAATGGAAATAAATAAACCAGTGGAAACATGTTGACCCAAGCAACTGAAGGCTCACGTGGATGTGGATGTGACTAGAAATGACACCAGATCCGAGGTCACACGTAAAAGCCTCAGGATCTGATCACCTCCGTTTCATCTCTCAGCTTTGCTCCATTTCTCTTGAGTGACTCTATTTTTTTAGAAGTTGTAAATATTTATTTTTTTAATTTTATAAAATTTTTTATTATGTTATCTTGAGTGACTCTTAAACAGGTTCTCCCTTACTACCCTTTTTTCTAATTTTATTTATTTATTTATTTAAGAGACAGAGAGAGAGCGAGCACAGAGGGAGAGGGAGAAGCAGGCTCCCTGCTGAGCAGAGAGCCCAACTTGGGGCTCAATCCTAGAATCCTGAGGTCATAACCTGAGCTGAAGCCAGACGCTTAACTGACTGAGCCACCCAGGCGCTCCTTTCTCTTACTTTGAATAGCAAGATGGCTGTCAGAATTTCTGGAAGATTATACTTTTCCAGGTTCAAAACCAGCAGGAAAAAAAAAAAATCTGAGCTGCCTGTGTTTTTCCCAACATTTCCCGTGAGTCCTGTGATTCCCTTTAATAAAACTGGCTTTGATTCTGTGCACACCTGGAACTTACTACTATGTCCAGAGAAATGGATGAGCCAATTAGTTTGGGCTAGGCCACATGTTAAATTCCCAGGAGCCCCACCCAGACGACATGGACAGAAGTGGGAGAAGAGTGGATCTTTTTTGTGATTCAATGAACATTACTATGTGAATAGAGCATTGCATTAGGCCCTGCAGAACATACAAAGATGACTAAAAATAAATCAAAACTGTTGTGTATGACAATGAGAAGGAAGCTTTATTTGTACAGAATGACATTTAGGAAATAGCTTATAATCATCATTCTGCCTTTGTGTAGAAAACATGTTTCTTATATTATGAAATCTGGGGACCATCTTACTGGTTCTCAACCAGGCAATTTTGTTCTCCAATCCCTATGCACCTGTCACCCCCCCACACACACACCAGGGGACATTTGGCCATGTTTGGAGATATCTTTGGCTGTTGCGACCAGAGGAATGTTCCTGGCATCTGGTGGGTAGAGGCCAGGGTGTTGCTAAATAGTCTAACAGTACACAGGACAACCCCTCACAATAAAGAATTATCCAGACCAAAATGTCAACAGTGATGGGTTTGAGAAAACCTGCTCTAGTGGAAAGCACATAAACATGCATTTGCTATGTCCAGGAGGCTCTCAGTTACAGATGAAACTCTAGGGTACTATAGCACTTTAGTAGAGCTCTAAAAAGGGAACTACATGCCATAGTCATGGTAGGGACAAAGGCAGACTATCAGGCCCAGGTCCCATTTCATCTAAAGGCACAGCTAGTAATTGTTTGCAGGTGGCTGGTCACCTACATCCTTGTTCTAATGAAACCACCTGCAGCTGGAACTCACGCCACATTACCTTCCAGCTTCCAGACTGATCACCCACCAATCAGTAACCCAGAATCACTAGGAATTCATACCTGCTGGAAACTAGCTGGAGAGCTAATGAATTGCACAGGGTTTCTGTCAACCACACATCTTTAATTGGTCAAGAGACCTAACTTCATTTCCAAACTATTTGCTTGCATCTCAGATGGGTGTTCCAGATGTCAAGGACAGAATCCTGTTGATGATCCAGGAATGGTGCCAAAACTATTTTCTGGAAGCACTCCAAGGAATTGACTTCACACCCTTCACAGTGGGCTGGAGTCAGCCAGTGGTCGTGTTAGGATTATTATTGAATTTGTGCTGCACAGCCAGACCTCACAGTCCAGAAGCTTCATCAGCCCGCAGTGAGACTCTTCTCGTTTTACTTTAGTAAGTTTGAGGCAGATAGGCAGACCAAAGGATAGAACATGAAAGCAGGGGTTTGAAACTCTATTATTTCAAACAAGTTGTTCTTTTTCCGCCTTTCTACCTCGCTTGGAATTTATAAAATCCTACCTTAACAAATGAATCTACTAATAGACAATATCACTTGTAGGCCATGTCTACTCAAAACCCCCAACACAATGATTTTACTTATTCAATTCTGTCAACAGGGAAATAAGTCAAAACAATTGTTTGACTAAATGAGCATTGATTTTGCTTTAATCAGTCGTTTAAGCTCAATCTTGACTTAATGTTAGAACCACATATAGAGGTTTTATCAATTCTGGTGCCCAGGCCACTTCCTAGATGAATCGTGTAAGAATCTCTGGAGGTGGAATTTGGGAATCGGTACTTTTTAAAGCTCCCCTGGTGATTCTAAGCATTCCTGCCTACATGTCTCTTCTTCACCCTTTATGACCTGCCCGTCACAAATGACATCAGGAAGTTTAGACCATCAGCATGACCTGAGCCTTACCACCAACGATAGAGGAAGGAAGGGAGGAAGGAAGAAAAATTCACTTCAGACCTTTGCCATAGTTTCATTAGTCTTGGAATTGGGTTTTATTTATGTATAACTTCCTCTATTAACAACAAAAAAGTAGCTGTTTGTTTCTCATGTGCACCAATAACTCTGCGATAGAAAAGGGGTTTCCTACAATTTATGCAAGTGGAAAAGAAAATCAGAAACATTTCAGACCAGAGAATGTGGCCAATGCTGAGATAGCTCATTTTCTGGTATTATTACCTATTTGCCCCTGTTACTAGAAATAGCCAGTCACAGGCAACCTGTGGAGGGGGGGGGGGGGTGGCAGGGTGACTTTCATGTCAGTTGTCTTTCATGTCAGTCAGTTTAGGAAAGCCCTGATGACTAATATGCATGTGGGTTAGCCTGAAAAGTAGACCACAGCTCTGTTATGGATCCTTGGCCTCTCTTGGGTCATTAGAGCCAAGAGACGCCATCCATCTCCTAGGATCAGATTTTCCTAACAATGAAACGTAAAGACATGGGATAAGCTTCCTTTCTCTCTGTTGCTGGAGAGTTCTCCAGCAATTAGCCTCTCTGCAGGAACTAAAACTACACTGAAAAATATAAATTCTGCCTGAGAGTTGTTTTTTTAAGCCGAGGTTCCTCGTACAAACTGTTTCCTGAAATGAACGACCAGCTGGAAAGAAGAGACGTTTGGAGTCTGCATACAGGCACATCTTGGGCCTAGATCCCCTCTTCCCTGGAGTGGTGTGCTTCTCACAGCCTCTGATATCTCATCACACAAGGTCCTTGCTCAACTACTCGCCATCATTCCCAGCGGAGACAGGAATGTTTGACACCATTTCAAGCAGTGAGGAGACGCGGATGGCAGGGCAGACGTGGAAAAAGTGTGGGGCAGGCGTCTGCTCTGCTGAGGTCTTGCAGCCACAGTGGGCCCCACACGTACTTTCTTCATTGATCTCCAAATCACAGAATTTGTAGGGTCATGACGAAGAATGGGCAGGATTGAAGGAAGACAGTCGTTATATTAGTTTAGTGTATGCTCCATTAGCAGTGTATGGTGCCTTCACTATACTATGAATTAGTATTTTTATAAATCCTGAATAGCTTGTGAATAACGTCATTACACTGCGTTGTTTCTTCAAGGGTTAAAACTGTTAATATATGAAATGTAAACGTTTCAAATATACTCCAATTTTCAAAAACACACTTTGATTTGGAAACTTGGGAAATGGTCAAGGTGTCTCTCACATTCTGAGAGGGCCATGGTAGAAGGGCGCACATGAGGAGACCATCGGTAGAACCCTCACAGAGGGAGAGAGGTACTCAGTGTGGCCTCTGTTCTCTGAAGTGGCTCGGCTGGGATGGGAGTGGTAGTTCTTTGATCTCCCACTTGCTGACAGAGCCACATTTGGCTCTCCCTTGAGCTGACATAAAGGAGAGACCAGATTCCCTTCGAGGGGTTCCTGCGCACCAGAATGCAGACAGATGGCCTGCCAGCAGGGGGGCGGGGGCTGCCCCCAGCAGAGAGGACTGCTGGGATAACTCTGTCATGGGCTGCTGCTTTACACCTTCCCTGGTGAGCAACCAGAGGCTGAGTTCAGAGGATACACATGAAGGGCCCCCGGTCCCACTGGTGAGCCCTCAGGGCCATATCCTGAGAAGCTGAACATGCCCTAGACCTTGAGGTGAAGGCTTTTAAACATGTGTCTCTAGGGTCATTCTCAGATGATCATTGTACAGTGGAAAATTCCTTTCAATGCCCCAGCACCCCGGGTGGAGGTGTCATTACCAATAGGAAAGGAACAGTGGAGGTGGTTGGGCTAAATAATGAAGAACAGCCAGTTCGAAACTGGTTGTAATCATGGAGCTGAGGATAGCGTATTCATTTTCTCTTGCTGCTGTAACAATTTACCACAAACGTAATGGCTTAAAGCAACACGGATATGTTATCTCACAGCATCAGAGGCCAATTTCAGAAGGGTCTCACTGGGCTAAAATCAAGGTGTCAGCAGCACTGTGTTCCTTCGGTGCCTCTAAGGAGAATCTGTGTCCTTGCCCTTTCCCAGCTTCTAGAAACCTCCCATGTTTCTTGGCTTACGGCCCCCTTCCTTTACCTTCAAAGCCAGCAACAGTGAGGTGGGTCATTCTCACACAGCATCTCCTGATTCCGACTTCTGGCTCCCTCTCCCACATTAAGGACCTTTGTGGTATATTTGGCCTCCCAGATAACTAATCTTTCTATTTTAAATTCAGATGTTTTGTTAATTTTTGCCATTCTAATTGGTGTAAGGTGGTATCTCTTTGTGGTTTTGATTTGTATTTCCCTGATGGCTGGTAATGTTGAGCATTTTTCCATGTGTCCATTAGCCATTTGTATGTCTTCATTGGAGAAGTGTCTGTTCACGTCTTCTGCCCATTTTTTGACTGGGTTATTTGTTTTTTGAGTGTTGAGTTTAAACAGGAAACAACAAATGTTGGTGAGGATGTGGAGAAAGGGGAACCCTCGTACACTGTTGGTGGGAATGCAAGCTGGTACAGCCACTCTGGAAAACAGTATGGAGGTTCCTCAAGATGTTAAAAATAGAGCTACCCTATGACCCAAGAATTGCACTACTAGGTATTTATCCCAATATACAGATGTAGTGAAAAGAAGGGGCACATACACCCCAATGTTCATAGCAGCAATGTCCACAATAGCCAAACTGTGGAAGGAGCTGAGATACCCTTCAACAGATGAATGGATAAAGAAGATGTGGTTCATATATACAATGGAATAATACTCAGCCATCAGAAAGGATAATTACCCACCATTTGCATTGACATGGATGGAACTGGAGGGGATTACACTGAGTGACATAAGTTAAGCAGAGAAAGACAATTACCATATGGTTTCATTCACATGTGGAACATAAGCAATAGCATGGAGGATGATAGGGGTAGGGAGGAAAATCTGAAGGGGGGAAATCAGAGAGGGAAACAAACCATGAGAGACTATGGACTCTGGGAAACAGACTGGGGATTTCAGAGGGGAGGAGGTAACAGGGTGATGGCTATTAAGGAGGCACGTGTGGTGATGAGCACTGGGTGTTATATGTAACTATTGAATCACTGAGCACGACATCAAAAACTAATGATGTACTATACAGCGGCTAACTGAACATAATTTTAAAAAAAAAGAAAAAAAAAGAAAGTCAGATGATTACCAACCTTAATTCCATCTGCAACCTTAACTCCCCTGCTTGGCATGTAACCTAACATACTCACAGGTCTCAGGGATTGAGAGGGAGACCTCTTTGGGAAGTCATCATTCTGCCTACCACAGATGACACATATAAATCACAATTAGAGTTCAAGAAGTCCTTTATTAAACAAATGTTTATTGAACACTAATTTGTACCGGGGACAAAAACAATGGACGTGAGTAGAGAAGGCAATATGATAAGTAACATGATGGAGGTCTTTGCAAAGGGGATGGAATGGCTCACTCAGCTTGGGTGGGACAGGGCTGTCTTCATGCTGAAGATGCTGTCTATCGAAACACCTCACTGCATCCACCACTTCCCTGACCATCCTGACAGAGCTTCTCAAAAAGTGGACAGATCATGGGGTGTCTGGGTGGCTCAGTCGGTTTGGTGGCTGCCTTCGGCTCAGGTCATGATCTCTGGGTCCTGGAATCAAGCCCCACATCAGGCTCCCTGCTCGGCGACTAGTCTGCTTCTCCCTCTCCTACTGTGGTTTCTCTCGCGTGCTCACTCTCTCTCTCAAATAAATAAATAAAACCTTTTTTAAAAAATGGACAAATCCTCATCGTTGTCAATGTTAATTGAGCACTTACTCTGTCCCAGGTATAGATCTAAGACGCTCTACTTATATTAACTCATTTAACCCTCATAACAAGCCAATGAGGCAAATATTATTGTCTCCATTTGGCAGAGAAGGAGACTGAGGCCCGGAGTTTACATAAGTTGCCTAAGTTCACAGAACTAAAAATACTCTTCGTCCTTTTGGTGGCTGGATTTGACATTCCTGCAGCAAAAAGACAGGCAGGAAAAGGTACTAGAAGTAGTAATAGTCATTGCAACTGTTTGAGTGCCTTCTTTTTAACTGATTGTTGAGTGTTTATCTAGCAGTTCTAAGTGGCCTATGTAATTGACTCAGTCAATCCCAATGACAACCCTGATATATAATGATTATTCCCCCTTTACTAATAAATAGACAAAGACATCACCTTGACCGTGGTCACCTAAGTGGAAAGTGGCATTTCCTGTCCACCTAGCATCAAACCCTGTGCTTGGGAAGATACAAGAAGACAGAGTGCGCCCCGGTGCTTCTCACATTCCAGTGTGCACCAGCATCGCTGGGAGAGGGCTTGTTCTTTCCTTTTTTTTAAAGATTTTATTTATTTATTTGACAGAGAGAGAGATAGCCAGCAAGAGAGGGAACACAAGCAGGGGGAGTGGGAGAGCAAGAAGCAGGCTCCCAGCAGAGGAACCTGATGTGGGGCTCGATCCCAGAACGCCGGGATCACGCCCTGAGCCAAAGGCAGACGCTCAACGACTGAGCCACCCAGGCGCCCCCGAGAGGGCTTGTTCTGATCCAGATGTTTCTGATTCAGTGGGTCTAGGGTGCAGCCTCAGAGTTTGCATTTCGGACACTTTCAGGTGATGCTGGTCCTGCTTTGAGACTCACTGGCACAGTGCCATCGGCACACACATTGGAGTGAGACCTGTGTCTGACCGTGTCACCTACCAGCTGCGCAACCTTGAGCAGATTTCCCAGTCTCTTTAATTTCCCACCTGGGTAATGACAATGAACCCTATCCGATTAGTTGTGGTGAAGGATTTAGGTGAGATCATACACGCAAAGCACAAAGCACAAGGCAGATCCCAAGTAAACCTGGGTCTCTTTCTTCACCAATCTCCACGCTGGACAGAGGAGGAAACTCAGGATCTCTGGAGGCTCTGAGCTCCCCGGGCTGAGTCAGGAACTTTCCTAGCTAGTTAAATCTAGAACTCAAAGCTCTGGCTACAGAAACGATAGCTGCCTTGTTTTTTCAGCACATCAACTATGTTGGACTTTGAACTTTGCCCTCAACAATCATGGGACGAACAAGACGGTGGTTTACAAAACCTCACCACAGAACTGCACTGGGTTATGATCATGGACTCCAGCCTCGCAGAAACCTGGACCGCGGTTTCATCCTAGGAGAATCACGCTAGGGCCAACAGCTCTATCCTCCTGGAACTTCTCCTGGTAACAGTGATGGGGAGAGAGTTTTAAAAGCATCTGTGGCTCTAAAAACCTGGGTGGTTTGTAAGGACCAAGAGAAGAGCTTGGAAAAAAGAGTGCTTCCATGATCAGATCATTACTTTTCTTCTTTAAAGGGGAAGCATCGTCTCATTTCAAATGTTCCTCTTTCACTCAGGTACTTGAAACAAAGCCAGCGCCCTCGCCTTCTGGATTTGGTGGACGGTTAGCTTCTTTAGGGATAAACGTCCTATCACCCTGCCAATCCCCTTGTTCCCTAATCTCCACTAACCACCAGTCACAACCCTCTTCTCACACTTTCTGACGCACCTGGTAGATCTCTGTGTTAAGATGCCAAACTCACCAGAAAAAGCCATGCTCTGAGAAACTTTTTAGTGATTAAGATATAACAACAACATGGGCTTATTGGATATTTTTAATATTATCTCCTTTAAACACGAAATACATTCGCGGGAGAGTTAGTTAACCTCACAAAATAAAATGAGAAGCCAATACGTGATTCATTAGAAAGATACCCTTCGCACGGGGAGGGGCAGCCCCTCCCCTGCATGTCCAATCATCAGAATAGAGAAAATAAAGAGACGTGATTAACACACACACAAGTGTGCACAGAGAGTGGGAAAGTTTGGAGCCCGACACTGCACACCAGGCAGCTGTTTAGTTTCAGGGCTGTTTTGGGTTTCTTCCGCAGACCCTTTGTTGGCAGGTTGAACATGGATGCTTTTTTTCCCTGAAAGTGACTGGCTCGGTAGTGGCCGCTCCTGCCTTCTCCCTGCATCACATATTGTTTCTATCAGCAGTGTAGCAGGAGAAGGGGAGCCCGACTGGGGTTTTAGCTCCGCAGGGCTTTCCAGAAGCTGCCTCCGCACTAAAAGAAAAGTGAGATCTAAATTGGGTGTAAGTCTGATAGGAGGGAAAAAAGGCCCCAAAGACAGATGAGAAAGCCAGTGATAGCAATTCCTCATCTCACTGGTACAAAGAGTTTCAAGGAGTTTGGCAGACATCTGTTTTCTCAATATTTTCAAGAGGCAAATAAGAGGCATATGGGATCTTTGGCCTCTTTTTTCCAGCACTTACCTCCTTGCCCCTTTCTGGTACCACACCCAGTCAACAACTTCGTCCACCAGGGATCTTTTGACAATCTCTCCCCCAACACCACCAGGAAGGCAGGCTTGTGATCCCAGTGGGGCTGATCCTAGTGTCCCATATTCCTGGCCCTACAGACCAACCAAGTTGGAACAACTCTAGCCCTTCCCTGGGTTAGAATAACGACACTAACAACAACGACAATAATAATAACTAATATGTGCCGAGTGAATATTAGTTGCTGGGCATACTCAAAGCACTTTACAAAAGTTATCTCTTTAAGTTTGATCTTTACAACGACTGTGTAAGGTAAGTTCTATTATTATCCCTATTATAAAAAGAGGAAAGTGAGGCATGAGACAGTTAAGGAAGTTGCCCAAGGTCACGACCTCATAAATGGCAGAGCCAGGATGCTGCCTGAAACAGTCTGATTCCTAAACCCCAGCTCTGAACCATCATTGTCTACTTTCTCTGGAATTGCTGACAGCTGCTTTCCCTGCTGCTTGGGGAAAGCTGATATATGGTAGAAGAAAATAAACTTTCCCATTAGGAATTGTTTTCAGCTGCATATAATAGCAAACCCAAATAACATAGGCTTAAACAAGATTTAGGGGTTTATTTTTCCCTTACATAATACGAAGTGCAGAAGTAGGCAGCTCATGGCTAGAATGCGGGCTTTTGAAGTCATCAAGAATGCAGGCTCTTTCTATCTTTCTTCTCCTCCATCCTTAGTGCATGGTTTCCACCATCAAGGTTGCTTCATCACCCAAAATGGCTGCTGAAGTGCCAACCATCAGGTTACAATTCCAGGCAGGAAACAGGAAGATCTGGGGCAGAGGGAATACGGTAGTTTTATCAACTGAGCCAACTCTTGAAACCCCACCCTAACATCTCACTGGCCACTCGGGATGAAGGGAACTGGGAATACAGTCTTCAAGGGGTGTTCCTAAGGAAGGAGGGGAGATTAGGGAGCAGCTCTCAGGCCCTGCCACACATGCAGATGTGCTCTAACAAGACAATAATCAGCAAGCTTCCATGTGTCCAACTCACTAGCTCATAGTTGCAAAGAAAAGACCTCAGTCTTCTGGAGCCCGGGCCAGGGAATTTATCATCACACAACGAGTTCCCTCCTAAAAAGCGGCATCTACTGTTGAATTTGGCATCCTTATAACTTCAGGAAAGCTGGCAGAATTTAGCAGAATCCACCAGCATCTCCATGTTATCTCGAGGCTCATAGAAAGCCTAACGCAGGAGAACTAGCTTGTTAGTTACAAGTGAAAAATGCAGCAGGACGATGCCAACTTTCTCCAGGGGCCGCTAGGGACAGCACTGACTGACATCCCAGGCAAATCACACATGCAGGCATTCAAGTTCTGTTGCATATCCCAACCCACCAAGGACTTAGACCACCAAATCCATTCCATAAGAACCTAATCATGCCGTTATCAAGAGGCCCCCAGAGCAAATGAGAATGCTTTGTTCACAAAGGCCAACAGCCCTTGTAAAAAAGCCCTGAAGTCAGACCTCTCTCTGAATTTATGAGAGCAGTGAAGCTACGTTATTGCATATATCAATTAAAAATGGACAGTTCCGTGACATTTTTAGACCCTTTCCCTCCTGTGTTATTCTTTCCTCAATATATATTCATATGTACACAGTATAGACTTGACTCATTCCTTAAGAATTACATTAAAAAATGCGAGGGGGGAGCATTGCCGATAACCTAAACATCTGTCTGTCAGGAGCGGATGGAAGAAGACCCCGATTCTTCACAGATGTGCACACACCCTACACGCACCTCAGTGGGCTTCAAGCAGTTCTGGCCAGCTCCCGCACCCTCAGTGGGCTGTGTGTGTGTGTGTGTGCGTGTGTGTGTGTGTTCATGCTTCATGACTTTGCACACGCTTTCCCCTCTGCCCAAAGTACTTTTTTCCACCTTTCTCCTCCAACTTGTCCTTCAAAACTCCATTTAGATGTCACCTCCCGTGACAATCCTAAATTCTAAATGCCCTAAGATTCCCCAAATTCATTGCTCTTCTCCTGTCTCATGTAGGTACTTAGCATAATTATCATAATAAATTGTCATTTCTTTGTTTTCACATCTGTCTCCCTGCCTAGACTGTAAGCTCGCCAGCAAGAACCATGTCCCTTTTACTTCAGTAGTCAGGGTTAGGTACATGGTAAGCTTCCGAATGTGATTAAATTCTAAAATGAACTGAGTTGGATAATAGCTCCCATCTTAGACTGATTTTCCCTGAACTGACGCCCCCATGTTATTGTTTTCCTCACTCAGATAATTTTGCTCTTCAAGGAATTGTGTTAAATCTTACAATGTTCAAGTTGCCTCATTCACCTGAGCAACTGGGTCCAAAATTTTGAAAGCTTCAAACTCCGATTCCAGGAAATCCAATTTCTCTTTGCACACTGGTTATTTTTACTTAGCTTCTCCGTATCAGAGCTGGGGGAAGAGGGAAATAAGTCTTTTAACTAAGCAGTCACAGATACAAATTTTAATTAAAATTCCCTGTCTGGTCCAGCAAAATGAAGTGGCTATTGTTGGATCAGAAAAGTTCCATAAGATACTTCTTATCTCTAAGTTAAATTGGCAAATTCTGAGTTCTGCTGGAGCCCATGGGCTGTGGTTGGGGAGCTGTGGTGGGTGGAATGAAGGACTGGATGAGTGTGTTGGCAAAAGGCATTTGAGGGACGGTCCTCGGGAGGCCCGGATCAGATGTGGTTCATGTACAAAATTATTGGACTTAGCCTTGGGATCAAATTTCATGTGGTTGAGGGACATAAGGAGTCCCAGCTTTGAAGTTAGCTGGGCTAAGTTTTGAATTATGGGTTTGTCACTTACTAAGCTTTGTTAACTATTCACTTTAGGAGTGTGGTCATATTCTTTACTGAATCTCAGTTTAATCATCTGTAGAATGAAGATGTAACACTCACAGGGTACCCACTGGGATGCGGTGAGCTCATCTCTTTCAAGTATCCAGTGGTACATAACTAGAACACAGCCAGCTGAGTGTTAATCTCCTTCCTTCTCATTTGAAAGATTTGGGTCAAGAGAGACAGAGATCATCCTCCCTGATTGCTCTCCCACTCCACCCTTCTCCCACCAACTTTGGAAGAAAAAAAAGACTTAGGTTTTGCCATTGAATACAACCAGTGTAGACACTCTCATTCATCCATTCAATAAATCTCATTCAATGAATATTTAATTATGAATTGGACTACAGTCCCTTCTCCCAAAGACCTCACCGTCTTGGGAGAAAGACAGATCGGTACGGAGTTATGATTTTGTCCTAAGGGCAACAGAAAGCCATTGAAAAGATGATCATACATGCACGCAGTGTAGAGAATGGATTGGAGGCGGAGAGATGTGGCAGCAGTGCAGCGGAGCCTTTGTACCTGACGGAAGGGGTTGCCGTGGAGGAGCTGTGGGGGAAGGGCAGTCAGACCACGTGTGCTCACTGAACGCATTTTAAGGTACAGCGGACAGAGCTTGATAGACTGGGTGTAAAGCAGGTGAGAAGGGAAGGGAACGGCGCCTTCTCCTGAGATGGGACACAGGGTAAAGAGCCTGCTGTGGGGACGGGAAGGAGGCATGACCCAGATTCTCACGAAAGTAATTTAAGGTGCAAATGAGCATGGCGGGTGCCGTGAGGACAGAATTTTGTCCTACCTTGAAGGCAAGCTGGACCTTCTCCCCAACTTCCTATGAAGGTGCAATCTTGCTCATCCTGATATCTTCCAAATAGGTCTCTAGTTTTCAACATTCATTTCAATGTGTCCACAGCATGAGTTTCCTAGAGGCGTGCCATTGGTTCTGCCTGGGCCATTTGGCCGTGTAAATAGCACAGAAGCAAGTCTCCTGGACGAGAACAGCATTTCTTACCTTGAATTGTGTATAGTCTTGAGATAGCCTTTGGGATCAGATTACACAGAAAATATCCACTGTGAGCATATGGGTCCAACTCCAACTGCTCTCTTCTTGGCCAAAGGAATCTGTATGGGCATTTTTATAATAGCCATATATGTAATGATCGCGAATCTTAACATATATATGAGTCATTGAGCTAGTTGTCTAAGGAAGCTAATGTTGGCCGGCCTAGTCAGCGATGTATCTCACATCCAGGATAAGGAAATACAGTTTATCATAGGCACAAGTCACAATCTCAAACAAAGACTACTTAGTGTTCAGAAGGGCTGGCTCTGGAGCTAGACCGACTGGGTTCAATCTGCGGCTTCAGTGTTGATTAGCTGCTAACTTGGGCTTCTTTTTTTTAATCTTTAAAATGGAAATAATAATCCTACCCATCTCATTGGGTTATTGTGAGACTTGAATACAAATAAAGTGCATAGAACAGTGCCTGGCACACAGTAAATCCTCAATAAACATACGGTATTTGTATTACCAGATTATATATATTACCAAAGATATATTATTATATATTTCTAGATCCTTTCTAGAAAGAAAATAACGTGCTCAAACTCGCCTCTGTCTCACATAGTCATCCAAGGAAAACATCACAAATATGGAGTTAATTAAGAAGAGGTACATGGGAGTCTAGCACAGAGTCAACTCAGAATAGCTGGAGTTGGAACACTAGCTGTACAAATCTGGTTGGTGACATCTTGCAGAAGCTAAGATCATCAATGTGTTATGGGAAGGCTCAGAGCATACTTGGAGTCCAGTTAGCTCTCACCAACCACATTCTAATGACCTAGGTGCAAATGAGTCAAAAACACATGGACTAGATTTCCTGCCGAATACACATGGTTTTCAAAATTAAGGGGAAGAAGAGCACTTGCCAAAATGCATTTCGTAATAATCACTGTAATAATGAATGGTTCACTGAGCCGGAAACATCAATGGATCATCTGCAATGCTCATTAAACCCACAAGGCAGCAGGTTGAAATACTTAGAAAGAGATCAAAGAGGCTCTGGCTCATCGGTGCTGTAAAGTTGAAATACGAATACATCTGGGAAGAAACAAGATGTTCGTTAACTCGGGTCATGAAGATGGCACTAACGAGGGGAAAGAGATAGGTTGCTTCTCTGGACTGATTGCAGGATGGCAGACTGGGAGACGGGATCCTGCACCCAGTTCCTTCTTCAGGCAAATTCCTTCACTTCCTCAGGCTTGCTTCTTCTTCTGCAAAGTGAGGATTCTCCGTAGGATGTCCTCCAAACTTCCTTGCCATTCTGAACATCAACAGGCATTTTTTCAGCAGAAACTAGGGACGCGTATCATCTTGGTGTTTAGTAAGCCAATGCCATGTCTAAATTAGAAACAATAAGTATTTGGGGGCGCCTGGGTGGCGCAGTCATTGGGCGTCTGCCTTCGGCTCACGGCATGATCCCGGCGTTATGGGATCAAGCCCCGCATCAGGCTCCTCCGCTGGAAGCCTGCTTCTTCCTCTCCCACTCCCCCTGCTTGTGTTCCCTCTCTTGCTGGCTGTCTCTCTCTCTGTCGAATAAATAAATAAAATCTTTAAAAAAAAAAAGAAACAATAAGTATCTGAACATTTGGAAGAGCTGCATGTTCAAGAAGGGAAAACTTTCCTGGTGGTAGAAAATCTCTGCTTTTGCCAGTTGAATGCTTCACTGAGGAAAGCCGAAAAGCTCACATCCAGACTCCAATGTTTCAACGAGGCGCTTTTGGCCCGATGTCCTGCTGCTGCAGTCAACAGAAGTTTTCGCTAATGAGCTTTGACAGGATTAGAAATATTAAAATAAATTAGAGATATGCCAAATGCACATTTTGACTGAATTGTAAATGTCTGGATGAAAAAAAAAAAGCAAAACCAATATTCGTCAAAGCCAGATATCCTAATCAGAGAACATGCTTCTGGGATAACCACAATAAGTTTAAATTATTATTATTAGAATGAGTCAACCTTTCTTAGCTAAATTTCACAAATCTACCATTAAGATTTGGAGCAAGACTTTTTTCGCTTTGTCAGTTGCTTCACTGTCCCGGGGGTTGCTTGTCTTTCCGTTTGCTGTGCTCAATAGTCACTCAGTCTAGACCGATGGCAGAAGAGGAGGGAGACTTTCAGTACTTCATTTTTCTCTAGTACGTTCTTATTTTCCTTACAGTACTTTCTTATTTTCATTGTAGTTTATTTTTCTTATAGCCAGATCCACTGTAATTTGCCATCGATGCTGCTTTACTTGATTATGAAGGTTTCCCTCTTTATCAAATTTTGAAATGGAAAAGTCGGCATTAGCTATTTTTCTTGAAAGATGGCTAGGTTAAATGACTCAAAATTAAATGATTTCTCTAATATTTGGTTTTATGCTGGGCATGCTAGCATATCCAATGATTTCACAAAACTTCTAATTATGAATAAAACTGGGTTCTATTATTTGAACTTGTAATATTATTTTAATTTTTTAGGCACTTATTGGCTAGAAAAGCATGTAAAGTTCTTCCTAAAGCTGTCTAGCTGATACATTCTCGGATGTTCACACTGACAGTGAATCATTTACCTACTTGTCTGTTTGAAAATTCTTATTGTTCTCACACAGACAGTTACCAGCTTTTATAATAATTAGTAATTATTGCAATATTACGCTCTTGAAATTAGTAAGTGTATACATGATTCAAAGAAATAATAGAATTCAACATATAAAACACATCAAGAGAGTTTTACTCCAAGTTACATCAACAGTGCTTCCCTACATTTAAAAGTGAGTACTCAAATGTTCATAAACTTGACTGACATCGTTTGTTCCTATTGCTGACTTTGGTTACAATGAGTAGATATGATAGATGTGATTGGAACTTAACCCGATCACGCAATTATTGAGGCTACCCAAGTTCAGAAAGGCCGGAAATGATACTGAGGAAGAATTTGACTGTTCAGCCTTCCCAACGTGGAGTTCAATGCCGCAGCTAAGCGGGGGTTCTCGGCCAAAGCCAACCTGCAGTGCGTTTCTGCAGTGTTCACAGGGCAAAGCCTTCTCAAGAGAAATCTGTTCAATCAGTTTCTGGGCCTTCATTTCCCTCATCAGGGTTATGGTTAGAAATGGACTCTAGAGGGGCCCCTGGGTGGCTCAGTCATTAAGCGTCTGCCTTCGGATCTGGCGTGATCCCAGAGTCCTGGGATAGAGCCCCGCATCAGGCTCCTCCGCTGGGAGCCTGCTTCTTCCTCTCCCACTCCCCCTGCTTGTGTTCGCTCTCTCGCTGGCTGTCTTTATCTCTGTCGAATAAATAAATAAAATCTTTGAAAAAAAAAAAAGAAATGGACTCTAGAAAAATCGGAGTTTACCTTTATTTACATCAGAGGGGCCTGGAAATGGGTCTGGAAGGTGGAAACACAGGGTGAGAGAAACCAGCAGGGGTTGGAAAGAAAGACAAGGGATTGTGTGGGGGAAGCAGCTGCTATAAAAACTCTGAGGCAAGAGAGAAGTTTAAAGACAGTGTTTCGGAAATTAATCTCTGTATTGTGTAGCAGTTTTCCATTTGCTGCCTCTTCAAAGAGACTTTCATAAATTTTCTTTCAAGACTTTGATGTGAAATTTCTTTTCCTTCTAAATGAATCACATGCTTTTGTTTTTGTTGTTTTTAGAACAAGAAGACTGGGTCTTATTCAAATAGCAAAGAAGAAAGCCAGTCACGCTGTCCTTACAACATTATTCAAATTTAAATATCTCCTAATGAGAAATGACAAATGGAAATATGCTTCAAGCAAATTAGAAATGTTCATTTTGACTCAGCAATTCCACTTCGAGTAATCTAGAATAATTTAGAAATATGGACAAAGATATCTGTGCAGGTATTCATTATACCATTATTTGTAGGAACAAAAACCAGCAGAAATCTCCAAAAGGTAAATGGTCCAGTAAATTACATTTCATCACATGATGAAATGTTGCTTTTTGAGTAAAATGATGTTTACAAAAGCGTTTTATTAATTTGGAAAAGTCTCATGTATATTTTAAGGAATTTTTTTAACAATATAAAATATAAGTTTATGACTCTGTGATGTATTTTGACCAGGATAAAATTTACGTAGGACACAGGTGCTCTTTTTGCATCTTCCTGAAAGTTTTCTCAGCTGAAACAGTTTGGGCCGGGCTCATGGGATAGAACTTGGAGCTTCAAGTGCCCATTTGTCCATGACTTGTAGTCCTTTGAAAACAATTTCCCCAGGGAAAAGCCTGGCCGTACTTGGTAACAAGCACTTCCTCTCTCTTCTAGATGAATAATGGAAGACCAGTTAGGTTAGACCATCCAGTTCTTTCAAGAGAATGTCAACCCTACCCTCATATTTCCCCCCTACTCCCACAGTCTCTGCCATGGTTATCATCCAAACTCTCTCCTAAGACCCATGGGTCTGTATCAGTGGTTCTCAAAACGTAGGGCCTGAAGCAGTGACAGCAGCAATACCTGGGATCGCAGATGCACATGACTGGGACTCACCCCAGACCCTCTCAACCTAAGACTCTCAGGGTGGGCTGCTAATCTAGGTTTCATAAGCCTTCTTGGGATCCTGATATACGTTCACGTTTGAGAACCATTGGTCCATATTTAACTCCGGGTGCTCATTCGTGGTGGACCTCACTACTAGCCAATACGTACCACCCCCTGGATGAATGACATTTTGAAACTCTATTTATAAGATAATTACAGATAAGAAGTTCATGCATTTTTCCTTAAAATCTACAACCTGCCCCTATAGATGGATCAGAGATTGTGCTGGTCCCCCACGAGACCGCCTTTCCCGACTTGCACTTGGTCTTTATTGAGGGATGCTACAAGACGGAGACCGCAAGCTACCTTATTTGCCCCAGCTGGGATGTTGCTGAGGTTGGCTTTCCCTTCTCCACTCTGCCACCCTCAATCCTCTCCCCCTACTTCAAATGACATATTTTTCAGGTATTTACTTGCTTACTGTCTGTGTTTTCCACTACGATAGAAGATCCCTAACACAAAAACTTGGTGACTACGGTATTGCTAGCACCCAGAGCGATATCTGACCCAGAGTAGGTGCTTCATAATAAAATGGTAAGTGAACAAATAGCCTCATAGGTTACGTTATACACTGGCCAAGTATTTGTAAGATTACTTTTGCATTGTCATAACATCAACAATAGCTGTATTTCTATGATGATTTGATCTGTTTTTAATCTTATGAACACTAAGAATATTGTAATCGCTCGGGATCCCTTCTTGGACTTGGTAGCTTACAAACTTAGAGAAAACCTTGTGGAGCGCCAGAGGCAAGGACAAAGGTTTTTATGGCTTGGAGTTTTTAGTTTAATTCTTGATTCCATTGTATGGTCTTACCCTGGTTTTTCCTTCTATTGCAGCTGCTTATAACTGATGTCCTAGCACTGCGTTTTGGGACTTGGAGTGTGAATGCCTAAGCCACAGTGTTCTGGTTCAAATCCCAGTCTCACCACTTCCTTGTCATGTGACCCTGGGCAAATTATAACCTTTGCCTGTCTCACTTTCCTTATCTGCGAAATAAAGATCATAAGAGTTTCTACTTCGTATGGTGAAGTGCTCAGAATAGCGCCAAGCCCTTAATAAGTGCTGCCATGGTAGCGGTTGTGGTGATGATAAAAGAAACCCTTAAGTAAATACAGAGACATAGAGAAAACAAGCCCAAGTGTTTATGGTGGTTATCTCTAAGGGGAAGGGCTGTAAAATCATTTTCTTCTTACACTTTCTGTTGTTTTCACACCCTTAAACAAAAAATATATAAAAGCAAAGAGAAAGAGGAGAAAATAAATGGCACATGGAATTCTGGACTTTTGTAACTGAATTAAAAAAAAAAACCAGACACATGACAAGAGAATTTACTCTAGTCCAATCCCTAAAGAGCCATATACGGATCTGTTGGAAAACAGTCAGCCCTCTGGTTTATCGTAAGATATATGGGTAGAGCCTACAACTGTGAGAGATACAAAGAAAGATGATTCATCATAAAGATGACAGTGTCAGTTTATTTCCCTCAAGAATTCCTAAAATTGGAATATGGACATGTAAAAAGATGGTGATGGTCTTATATTTCCCTTATGTGTCTTCAACCACAACAAATGGTGTGATTTTAGGGGTTTACTCCCATTTCTAAACTTTTACCCATTTATTTTTTTATACCCATCCTAGTTTTAAAATAGAAAAAAAACCATGAGATAATAAGTAGCAAACAATAAAAGGCACAGCTGTATTAAAAGCCGCTAAAAGTGTAAGGGTCATTTCTAGTGACGATGGGCCCTGACAGTCGCTGCTCACCCTTCCAGATCCCCCCTTCACCCTGCTCTGTGTCCTGGGACACTGATCTCCATGGAGTTTATCAATTGGGCTCCTTCGCCCTCTGGTTTCTGGCTATTCTGGCCAATGACCATCCCTAGCAAGGGACTGAAGGGCAAACAGAGAAAGATGTTGGTAAAATCTCTCCAGGCTCCTTCCCTGCGGGGCCTTGGGTGGGTGGTGGTTACAGTCTTCCTGCAAGAGCCACCGCTCCTGCCAGCAGCCCTCTCCTACAGCTGCAAGCTCCTTCCATGTGGCAACAACTGCTGCCTCTCGTTTCTTCTCCAGGCCCAGGGCTGGAAGGGCTTGCTAGCCCCCAGATAAGATAGCTAGCCCCGGCCGCAGCTAGCCCCAGAACATTCCACCATAACTTGTTGGTTTCCCTTAACTTTCCCCAGATCTTCATTAATTTCTCCACAGTGACGTTACGTAGGGTTAGGAAGACTGATACAGAGGGAAACATGCAGAACAGAGGCAGTGAAGGAATCCAACCAGACATACACAAAACACAGTTCCAAGGCTCCTAGCAGTCAAGTCAAAAAGTGGAACATGATGGATTGCGTGGCTCTCCTTGTTATAACAGAAGGAAGCCTATCAGGTAACAGAAGATATTTTTCTTTACTCCGAGCTCTGAGAGAATTTGTCACATGCACCCTTACACGACAGAAGATTTCTTAGTGTTCACTGCTCTCACGGCGCTTCGCATCCTCACAGAGGAAGAAAGTGATGAGCATCGGGGTCGAATTAAAAAGCGGTGCAAGAGCGAGAAAGCCTCAGCACCGAGAGAGAAGGTCTCTCTGTCTCGCCAAGGTGATATTCATGCCAGTGGGACAACCAGACTGCCAGGAACTTTGTCCTGTACACCGTGGTATCCTCTAGAATAGTGCCTCCTGGCACTCAGAAGATCCCCAATTGATAATTGTTGAATAAAACAATGACTGCCTCAAAATCTTTGTAGGATCACATTTTGGCCTTTATACATTGTAGTTTCTAAAGGACACTTTTCCCTCAAGGAGGAAACATGATGTTGGAAAACATGGTTCTCATTGGTGTGATCTGAAGAGCTGCGTCATCTACTGTTGCCTGGGTCTCATGCCAAGTGATTCTGATTTCACTGGTCTGGGGTTCAGCCAGGGCATTAGGATCTCTTTAAGTTCTATCCAGATGATTCTGATATGCAGCCCCAATTGAGAACACGGTTGCACAAAATGTTCTGAAATTGGAGTCAAGAAACCTGGTCCGGGCTTCGATCCATTAATGACAAACAGAATTCTATTCCTCTGAGCCTCGGTTGCCCCATGTGTCAAATGAAGATGAAAAATATCTGCCCTGAATACCTCACAGGCTTATTGTGTGAAAAAGTAAAATTGTGTCTTTAAAAACTCTTTGTAAATTCTATGCAGATATCACCATCATCATTAACACAGAACATGAAATATGTTAACATAAAAACATTAGTAACACATAAACCTGCTCATACTGTTGACTATTCTTCCTCAGGTCATATTCTCAGGTCCCACAAAGTCTGTTTGACATTGAAGACTTTTTCGAGATAGTACTAGAAGTCCACAAACCATTATCCCCTGAGTTAAACAAAACACATCATATTCAGCAATAAGACTAATAGTTCAAAGTAAAGGGAAAAACTTTTTCTCTAAAACTTGATGAGCTTGTAAAAAGACATGCCCAGATTGTGGGTTTCCATGGTCATTTGGCCACACAGGAGTTCAAGCTCAAGCTATGTCATGTTGGAAAGTTCAGCTGTGCCCAGGATGGATAGGCTTGACCCCAGCATTATTCCATTCTCCAGCAGGTGTGCGTCCCACGTGGTGACCCTTATCTGGGGTTCTTAGCATTTTAGAATCCCCGCGTCTGCTGACTCCCTTTCAGTGTTTATTCACCCCTCAATGTGTGTGATCGCGGGAGATTACATTCCTTTTCCTTAACGAAAACCTCAGTAGATGTTCGTAAGAATTCAGTCCACAAAGTTGGTGTTCCATGTTTTACAAGTATAATTCTATTTAACTCTAGTGGGACATTTTGGAACTTTCTTTGGACTATAACAAATAGTAGAATTCCAATGATAACGTTTTTATAAAACTGGAGATTGTCTTACATTCTGTTTGAAAAATCTATGTTCCTTATAAGGTGTTTAATGTGTATTTGACCTAATTTAATTTCTATATAATTTTCCAGGATGAGGAATGGGGAGAGAAAAATCCATAGGTTTTTTTCAACTTAAACTTTTCTTTAAATTTCCTTGATCATGCAAGTCTCATGTTGGCCCATCATCACACAGTCATTTCCTAGAGCAAAAAAAAATCTCCCTTATAAGTCTAGAGACTTTGTCAATCACGTCTGAAGTCCTTAGGAAACTCCATTCTTGTTAATGCCATGATTTTAATTGGAACAAGCACCTTTGGCATCTCTTCAAACTTACTCTAGGCCCAAACGTCAACTTATGAACTCAGATACTGATGGGAAATGCCGAATCGGGATGGTGTCGATCTCTAAGGGGCCATAGAATTATGAGCATGAGGAAGGAGGAATATGAAAAAGGTCACTTTGCCTGAAGAATTTGCCTGAAAAGACACAACTAAATATTATGAAGATGGGAAGCAGAATAGAATCCTCATAAATTTCAAAAATATAAGCAAATGTGTTTAGAAGTAAAGAGGTCAGATATAAAGCAAGATAGGGTGGAGGAAATTCAGAAAGGCATTGACACATTTTTTAAAATATAAATTTGAATGCTTTGATTCCTTGATAGCATTTCTCTCTTATGCTCCAATGATCTTTTACGTTCAGTTTGGCAGCTCAACAATTAGATGGCAAATTACATGATTTTGGCATATAAGACCATGCCCAGATAACATTTGTCCTTTTAAAGTATACAAGTCAGTGGTTTTTAGTATATTCACAGAATTCTACAACCATCATCATTCCCTAATTATAAGACCTTTTTCATCACCCCCAAAAGAAACCCAGACCCATTAGCAGTCACTACCCCTTCCCCCCTTTCCCCAAGCCCTAGCCATCACTACTCTGCTTTCCAATCGTAAGGATTTGCTGGTCTTGGACATTGTATATAAATTAAGTCATATAATATGTAGTCTTTTGAGTCTGGCTTCTTTAATTCAGCATCACGGTTTTAATGGTCATCCAAGTTGTAGCGTGGATCAGTATCTCATTCCTTTTTATTGCCAAATAATATTCCATTGTTTAGATATTCTGCATTTTCTGTATCTACTCATCAGTTGATGGACATCTGAGTTGTTTCTCCTCTGGGGCTACTATGAATAATGCTGCTATGAACATTCATATACAAGTTTTGTTTAGAGACAGTTTAATTTCTCTTGAGTATATACCTAGGAACAGGGTATATAGGAACTCTATGTTTAACATTTTGAGGAACGAAGTACCAAATTGTTTTTCAAAGTGGCTGCACCATTTTACAGTCCCACCTGCAACGCACGAGGGTTTCACTTTCTCCGTATCCTCACTAACACTTGCTATTGGCTATCATTTTTATTTTCGCTATCCTCCTGGGTATGAAGGACTACCTCATGTGGTTTTTGATCTGCATTTCCCTAATGACTAATGATGTTGAGCATTTTTTCAGGTACTAATTAACTATTCGTATATCTTCTTTGAAGAAATGTCTACTCGTATCTTTAGCCCATTCTAAAATTTTGTTTTGTTTTGTTATTGTTGAATTGACAAGTCCCTTATTAGGTCGTGATTTACAACTATTTTCTTCCGTTCTGTGGGTTGTCTTCACTTTCTTAATGGTATTCTTCGAAATACAAAGGTTTTTCAAATTTTGATTAAGTTCAATTTATTTATTTTGTTTTCCTTGTGCTGTTTTATGCTTTCTAGTGTCGTATCTAAGAAAGCACGGGCTAACCATAAGTCAGGAATATGTTACTCCTCTGTTTTCTGCTAAGAGTTTTATAGTTCCCTCTTACATGTATGCCTATGGTCTCTTTTGAGTTAATTGTTGCCTATATTGTTAGACAGGGGTCCAACTTCATTCTTTTGCATTCTGTAGTTCCTTACACGTATAGTAAGTGCCTTAAAGTCTTTGTCCAGGAGGTCTAACAGTCGGACTTCCTCAGGGACACGTTCTATTGACCTCCTTTTCTCCTGTGTACGAACTATACTTTCCTGTTTCTTTGCATGTTTTATAGTTTTTGTTGGAAACCGGCTATTTTAAATAACAGAATACGAAAATCCCAAGACTCCTCTCCTCCTCTGTGTCTCTTGTTGCTGACCATTGCTGTGGTCGTCGTTTGTTTGCTTAGTCACTTTCCTAACTAATTCCGTAAAAAATATTCTTTTTCTTTGCAGCCACTGACACAATGTCTTGTGCAGCTTAGTGGTCAGTTGATGACTGGACAGAGGTTTCCTTAAATGCCTCCAACGAATGAGTTGTCCCACAGTTTTCTGAGGGGTTCTGTGTGTGTGTTGTGGCACGGCTTCAGTGTTGTGACTGTTTACAATTCTGCCTTAGCCTTTATTACTTGTTTATACAGTCTCAAAATTAGCCAAAGACTAGAGATTAGAGCCTTCCATTTCCTGGGCACGCACATGTATGTGGCCTTCTAGACCTCCAGTCATATGTTGGAGCTTTTCAAAGTCCTCTAACGACCTCTCGTTCTTTAGATTTCCCCTTTGGAAAGTCCCACCTAGTCTCACTGCCTGCGGTGGTTGTGACGCTAAACAATCGCCATTGATTAGTCTCAGTAAACATTCTGGGAAAAGGAATTTCCCATTGAGCAAGGGCTTAGTCAACTTAAATAAAGACAAGCTCTGCAAATGAGGTTTTCAGGCAGGTGCCAGATAGGTGAAACCATGATAAATCTCTGGATATGGGGCTTCGGGGTGGGCTTTCTGCCCTCTTGAAAAGGTATTAAGCTGCTTGTTTTCACAGCCACTGTGGTTGTAAGGCTGCTGGTTTTCAAGGCTATGACAGAGCTGTGGAGAGGAGGGTAAGACTAGGGATAGTTAAAAATACCACAAAACTTGCTGTCTTCAACAAGAGTCAGCCTTTCTTCTTTAAGTAAGCACTCCTTAGATGTGTGCAAACTTTTGATTAATTTCCAGAGTTTGGAAAAGTTAATTTTGAAAATTTTTGCCATTGATTTTGTTGCTTTTATGGAAGAGTTGATTTTTGGAGGTCTTTATTCTGCCATTCTGAATATACTTCTCTCTTCCACTTAATAATCTCTTAAGTAGGACTGATTGAGATAGTCCTGGTTTTGTAACACATCTCCAAAACGAGTTAGCCATGTGACCTTGGACAAGACACTCTTCCTTCCTAAGTCTTTGTTTCTACATCAGAAGATTTCTGTGAGGATTATCTTGGAAACCATATGTAAGAGGTTCAATAGTAGATGTTCAATAAATGTTTCTTTTTCTTTTCAATTTGCCTGAAATGAAATAATGCAGCAGCCACTGGCCAAGAGCTTATGCTAAGGATATAATAGGAAAATATGTTTGTGACCTTGCGGGCTTTCGCATAAATGTCAGACCACGGTGGCCAGGAGCACAGGCCTTGCCCAGCGGCTGGAAACGCCCAGCTCGCTCAGGGTGGAATGCTGACCTCAGATAACGAGTGGCCAGGAATGCCTGGCCCGTTAAAGGGCAGAACGCTGCCCCAACCGAAACTTGATTGCTCTTGACAATAGCCTGCAGGGTCCATAGAAACATGTTTAAGAATAGGCCTCACTTGCTGAACGTTACATCATCTAATCCCGTGACCTTCCCCGTGATGTACTAACATTCACTAGGATGTACTACAGATTGTCCCCTTGATTGTCTTTGATTGTTTACCGCCAATAAATACGCAAGGCTGCAGCTATTCGGAGAGATCGCACTCTTGGCGGTGGCACGCCTGGCGGTCGTCCCCTGCACCCACGATCTCTTTCACAAGCTAACCCATCTGGGCCTCGTCCTTCTCCCGAATCAATGCCGCGGCTCCGCGGGTGGTGTTGCAGCAAAATAATGCTAACACTCCACTCTCGTTACAGATCTAGCATATCTGCTATGCATTCACTGTGAGCCTGGACAGGTCACTGAACCTCTGGACACCTACTTCAGCTATAAAATAGAGGTGGTGTTTTCCTCTCAAGTCTATTCTAGCACTCTGTTTCTATGAAAAACCTTGTACTTTCTTTTTCTGCAGAGCAAATTAATAATGCATACAAGCTAGAATTGTTTTTTAATTTACCCTAAACACTGACTCTAAACATTTTTGAGGTTAAATATTTATGTGCACAAAATATGTCATTTACAAATTATTTTATCAATTTATTAAATCAAGCATTAATTCAGGCAGAGTATTATTAACTTCTGTGGTATTAAATCCTTAAGTATAAACTGAGTTTCAAAAATTAATTCTGATTTTTATGGATTTGAACTCTCTTTTCTCCATTTTTATTTATTTATTTATTTTTGAGAGAGAGAGAACGAGCAGCGGGGAGGGGCAGAGGAAGAGGGAGAAGCAGACTCCCCACTGAGCAGGGAGCCAGACACAGGACTCAATCCCAGGACCCTGGGATCATAACCTGAGCAGAAGGCAGATGCTTAACTGATTGAGCCACCCAGGCACCCCAAATTGACTGTCTGTCTATATTTTTTCTAAATTTTTAAGGTATACTAAAAAATATTCAAAAGCGCAGGATAATAAATTTTTGAAAAAAAAAATGGGGGGGGGCAGAGGGAGAGAGAGAAGCTTAAGCAGGCTCCATGCCCAGGGTGAAGTCCAATGCAGTGCTGGATCTCACAACCCTGAGATCATGACATGAGCCAAAATCAAGGGTCAGATGCTTAACCAACTGAGCCTTCTAGGTGCTCCCAAATTTTGAATTTAAAATAAAATATAGGTAGTTATCTCAAAAGATAAAATATATCTAATATACATACTATAGTATGTGTATATATACATAATAAATATTTTTTTTCACTCAAGCACTAAAAGCATTATTAGATTCCATCAAAAATAAAGTCACACAAAACACTAAGCCTTCTCTTCTGTTCACTTGGAACAGCCTTCTTGTCCCACAGAAATTTTTAGTAATTCCATTTCAAACTCACAGGACCTCCCAGATTTATTCATAATAAATACTCCAATACGTGCAACTACAGCATGTCTCCCTTTACTCTGAAATCCACTCTAAAAAAACAACGTGGGGGGCGCCTGGGTGGCACAGCGGTTAAAGCGTCTGCCTTCAGCTCAGGGCGTGATCCCAACGTTGCGGGATCGAGCCCCACATCAGGCTCCTCCACTATGAGCCTGCTTCTTCCTCTCCCACTCCCCCTGCTTGTGTTCCCTCTCTCGCTGGCTGTCTCTATCTCTGTCAAATAAATAAATAAAATCTTTAAAAAAAAATAAAACAACGTGGTATCAGACTGTGATAAATAATGTGACCTAGTGGCCGTCTTCCGGCATGGCAGCCGTTCATAGTCCACCATTCGTTTCTCATGTTTACTTGAAAAGCTTTGTTTTATGGCAATAAATCCCCCTTTTTAAAGCCACTGAAAATATTGGGCAAACTGAGGACAAAATGGTTCGAAATTTATATCTGAAATGTAAAGGTGGATTTTCCCAAATTTTTTAAGTAATTGTTTACTTCTGATTATAAAGATAATATAGCATATGGTTAGAAATTATAAAGGTATCCAAAATCAAAAATAAGAAAAAAGTCACCTATAATCTGATCAGGCAGATATAGTCATTTTTAATATTATGGTGTCTTTATTTTCTACACACACACACACACACACACACACACACAGGCTTCCCTGAGAGAAATTGTTTCTAAAATTTAAGTGTACATTGGGATTCCATGAAAAGGAACAACACAAAGAAGAAGAGGGAGTCCTGACCAGAGGAATGATTCTGAAAATTCTGGAAAGGGCAGCCCTTAGCCATGCATCCTAAGCTGCAAGGGTAGACGGTGCTCCTGAAGGCTGACGTCGTGTCCCCCTGGCCCGCCCCTGAGTCCCCTTCGGCTACAGCGGACGGAGAAGGGCCCACCTCAAGCGCCACCTCTCTCTGCTTGTCCATGTGCGGGCTCCACGCAGCATCATGAGGTAACAATGGTGTCATGGCTGAAGGGCCATCCATGTGCCAGTAGCACGGGTTCCTTCTCACTGAGGCTGACGTAGCTTCTGCGCCGCCGGGCGTCCGACCCACCAGTAGCCAAGACTGATGCGGAGCTCTGTGTGAGGAGATCAACCACACATTTGATGTCAACCTGAATACGACAAACGAGGACGGGAGGGATGGTGATTCAAAATTACTGGGATTTATACTTATTCTGGATATAGGTTTTCCCGTCTTATCCCAAGTACCTCTCCCCAAGTGCTCACCAAATGTCTCAGTTACCAGCACAGGATTCATGTATTTCCCTCAGACCAAAGGGCCCACTCTATGATTTTTTTTTTTAAATCTGATTCTGGTGATAGTTATCCGCAGGCAAAACGGGGGGCTGCTTTATTGTTGGAGGGAGCTAACCTGGGAGACACTGAGGGTTTTCTTCTCTATAGCGGAGGCAGGAGAATGTAGGGCCCTGGGGGAATTCACTGCGGGAGAGGTGGCAGTGTGGGGTAAGTCTGGATCCTTCCCTGTCCAGTGATAGTAGCTATCACAGCTTCACGGGCGAGGTAGCCAGGCGTCAGACCCCTTAGGGATGGAAGTCTGGATCATCCCACCGGGAATGCAGCCTCACTCTGAAATCCTGGCCTAGAGTGAGAGAAATCTAGAAGGGAGACGAAGGAGGGACAGGTGAGGGATTGTCATTGTGGCTTCAGATCCAGCTGCAATAATGGGAAGCACAGCTTGTAGAAGCCCTTCCCAGTTTAGTCTGTTCCTCTTGTTCGAGATGTGGCTGTCCCTCACCTTGAACAGCACCACAGAGTGACCTCGTGGGGTAGGAGGGGATCCGCGTGGTGCACATGGTGGACTGACCAGATTTGGTTGTGTTCCACCCGCATCCCGTGGACAGCTTGAGGCAACGTGTCAACTGCCCTTCTCAATTACCTCTTGCTTATCTGCCTGGGTCACTTCCTCTAGCATCTCAAGGGAATTTGTTCAGGCTGCCTACAGGGCTACTGCAAATGCCAGGGCTGTTATACACCCAGGAGTAACCCTCAAGCCATGGAGGACAGATACCACTGGACAGACACCACAACTTCCTTGTCTCTGATGGAAGTCAATTCTGGGGCATATTCCTTCTGTTTCTCAAAAGGTCCCCGGGGGGTTTGAACACAGTTGCCCGCAGTGTAAGTCACTCATTACTGCACGTTGTATGAGCTTTGCCCCCTTCCCTGCCTCACTCTCCCTACTTCCTTACCCGCACTCCTTGGGATGACTTTCCCAAGTAACTTACCTGCGCTGTAGTCCTTGCTTCTGGGTCTGCTTTTGGGAAAACTTGAATTAGAACAGCCTTTTAAAAGTTAAAAACAAAAGCACCAGTTTGTAAAGAGAATGATGGGATTTGTTTTGCTTTGTTTCTGTTTTGTTTTGTTTCAAGATTCAGGGGTGTATTGGGGATTCGCTGATAAGGTAACATTTGGACAGAGACCTGAGTCTGAATCAGGAAGCAAACTATGTATCTTTCTAGGAAAAGAGCCGGAATAAGGCATGCTGAGGGCAAGGCTCTGTCCTGGACCCAAGCCTCCAGTAAGAGACGGATGAAGCGATCGACATGATGAGTGTGTTCATTTTCTGTCGCTGATGGAGCAAACTGCCACTAACTTATTGGCTTAAACCATACAAATGTATTATTTGCTCTTCTGCAGGTCAGAAGTCTGACATGAGTTTCACTGAGCTAAAGTCAGGGGCAGCAGGGCCGGCTTCCCTTCCAGAGGCTCTAGGAGAACATCCTTTCCTTGCCTTTGAAGCTTCCAGAGGCCACCTGCTGCTTTCCCTACTTCATGGCCCCCTTCATCCATCATCAAGGCCGGCAATGCTGCACCTCTCCGACCCTTCCTTTGTCCTCATATCTCTCTCTGACCACAGCCCTGGGAAAGGTTTTCTGCTGTTAAGGATTTATGTGATTAGAACAGGCCCACCCAGAAAATCTAAGATAATCTCAAAACATCCTTAACCTTAATCACATTTGCAAAGTCGCTTTTGTAAAGCTATCATATTCACAGGTTCTGAAGCTTAGGGCATGGCCAATCTTGGGAGCCATTTCTCTGCCTATCACAGAGAGTTTGGAAGAAAGATGTTTGTAGCCTTAGGTCAGCACCTTCCACCTTTCTGGAAACCTCTTGACTGCAGAAGGAACTCAAGGTCCTTCATGCTATAAGTTTTATAGGAAAACCTTCCTCCCTTGAGAAGGGCTGTAGCTGTCTGGCCACAAGGTCATTGTGACCACAGATCTAAAGTCATATCATTTCATGTCCTCCAATTCATCTGTAACAAAATGGATATTGTGGTCTTTGTTTGACTCTTACATCTACCTCTCAGTTCTGAACTTGTGTGAAAAAGAGAAGGATCTTATTTGTTGAATATCTAAAACCCCAAGATCAACCATAATTCTACGAATATCTCACCGATGTCTTTCATTCAATGCATCTAAAACTAAAGGCATTATCTCTCTTTCAGACTGAGTTTTCTTCCCACGGTCTCTATTTTGTTTCCAACGAATTCACTATCTTCTGCATCTGGGGTTAAAATCTTGCTCCCCATATCCAATCACTATCCTTATAGATTGGGTCCCCTACTTCTCCTGAACAACTCTGGTCCACCTCTCATTCAGATCTTTAACATTTCTCCCTTGTGTTCTTATGATAGCCCCCTAGCTGGTCTTCCTGTTCTCAGAATTGGCACCTCCCTCAACACAGCCATCGCCCTGCCCAAGAATGGCTGTCCCAGCAGGATCATGTGACTTCCTTGCTCCAATACCCAAATGGACTTAAAGCATTCAGTAATGCCTATTGCCTCAAGGATCAAGTCTACTCCTCAGATCGGCATTCAAAGCCCTTCATGACATGGACTCAGTTCTGCTCATCTTCTCTCACCACCATCCTCTCTCAGTTTATGCTCAGTAATTGTGAGCTGGTTGCATTTGCCCTTGCAAGTGCTGCTTTCTCATGCCTGTCCATTCACAGACTGTTCTTTCTTTAATGCCCTAAATCATCCAACCCCATCCTGCCCAATTTTACCACTTCTCTCCCTGGAAAATGAAGGCAAGGCAACTTAAAATTTTTCTGCAATGATACAGAGTATATTTAAAAAGAAAATAAACAGTGAAGCTGAGCAGAGTGCGATTATATGATCCACATTGAACCTATACAATTTATATCATTATTTCTTCACGTTGTTCAAAAGTAATTGTTAATTATAGAACTGTGTCTTCTGTACCATGAAAGAAAAAGAACAAGGACAACAGCTAAAATGGCAGAGGAAGCAGAGCTAGGTCAAGAGAGCTGGAGTGTTCCTTTGTCCAATGTCTCCAGTTTTTTGTCCTTGGAGTT